>NC_092039.1:59709683-60048510 GCF_003086295.3 Arachis hypogaea
TCAAAAGAGCAAAAAGCCAAATAAGGAACAATTGACAAAGGATAACCAAACCACTGTTCAAAATCCCTCTGAGGATAGTAAGAGCCCAGAGAGGAACACTTTTGGCGTTCAAACGCCAGAAAAGGGGGGAAAACTGGCGTTAAACGCCCATTCCCTGCCCAGCTCTGGCGTTCAAACGCCAAAAAGGGGGAAAAGTTGGCGTTAAACGCCCATTTTCCACCCAATCCTGGCGTTCAGACGCCAAGGGAGGATCAGACACCAGAGAGTGCTGACAGTAATCCTTTAACAAGGCTTCTTCAACCACTTCTGAGGAATAACTGCAATTAAGGTTGAAAATATAAAGCCAAGATGCCTTATCCTCAAAACTCCGAAGCGGAACAGGATAAGCAATTGCCGCTTTGCAGACTATCTAAGGACTCTTGAAATAAGATCCGGCAGGCACTTGAGCAAAACCTTCTTATGCTAAGTTCATGAAAGAATCTTAAGTCATAAGAAGGATTGGAGAGAAACTGAAAAAGTATTTCTCACTGAAGAATGCAGTGCAGTCATTTTTGAAAAGTCTTACCAAGAAAAGCTTCAAATCCAGGAAGCTTTATGATACATGCACATTAGAAGGTGCTTGCACCAAGACAGCCCTATGTGATCTTGGAGCAAGTATCAATCTAATACCTGCATCCACTATCAGAAAGCTTGGGTTGACTGAAGAAGTCAAACCCAACCCGGATATGCCTCCAAACTTGCTGATGGCTCCATTAAAATCCATCAGGCATAATAGAGGACATGATGTCAAGTTGGCCATTCGCCTTCCCTGACTTGTGGTGCTGGAAATGGAGGAGACAGAGTGCAACTCTCATTCTAGAGACCTTTCCTAGCAACTGGACGCTCCATTGATGTACAAAAAGGGGAAGTAACCCTGAGAGTCAATGAGGAGAGTTCAAGTGAGGCGAAAAGCTATGCAGCATCCAGACACACAAATGACGCATGGGCATGACATTATTGACTCTTTGTGGAAGAATCAATATGCTGAAAGCCTAGAATCAGAGCTTGAGGACATTTCAAGGATCCAACCTGATCAAGAAAACCAAGAGGAAAAAAGAATTTCGAAAATTCTTCAGGGAGGATAAGCCTCCCAAACCTACTCAAACCACTGCCACCATCCCTGAAGTATCATTTCTGGGAGAGGGTGACACTTTTTCCCAGTGATTATAAGCTCTACTTTAAATCCACAGGAAGAGGAAGCACTGATTCAAGTGCTAAGGACACACAAAACAGCTCTTGGGTGTCCATAAGTGATTAAGGGCATTAGCCCAGCTAGATGCATGCACAAGATCCTGTTGGAGGATAATGCCAAACCAGTGGTCCAACCACAGAGGAGGCTAAATCCATCCATGAAGGAGGTGGTGCAGAAAGAGGTCACTAATTACTAGAGGCTGGATTATTATCCTATTTCTGATAGCCCTGGGTGAGCCCTGACAAGTTGTCCCAAAAGGGAGGCATGACAGTGGTTCATAATAAAAAAATGAACTGGTCCTACAAGAACAGTCACAGGGTGGCGTATGTGTATGACTACAGAAGGCTCAATACAGCCACAAAAGGATCATTTTCCTTTACCATTCATAGACAAATGCTAGAAAGACTAGCTGGTCATGATTATTACTGCTTTTGGATGGCTATTCAGGTTACAACCAAATTGCAGTAGATCCTCAGGACCAAGAGAAAACAACATTTACTTGCCCTTCTGGCGTGTTTGCCTACAGGAGGATGCTTTTGGTATGTGTAATGCTCTGCAACCTTTCAGAGATGCATGCTATCCATCTTCTCTGACATGGTGGAGAAATTCCTGGAAGTCTTCATGGATGACTTCTCAGTATATGGAGACTCATTCAGCTCCTGTCTTAACCACCTAGCACTTGTCCTGAAAAGGTGCCAAGAGACTAACCTGGTTTTAAACTGGGAGAAATGTCACCTTATGGTGACTGAGGGAATTGTCCTTGGACACAAAATTTCAAGCAGGGGAATAGAGGTGGATAAGGCAAAGGTAGAGGTAATTGAAAAATTACCACCACCTACCAATGTTAAGGCAATCAGAAGCTTTCTGGGGCATGCAGGATTCTACAGAAGGTTTATAAAGGATTTTTCGAAAATTGCAAAACCTCTGAGTAATCTGCTAGCTGCTGACACACCATTTGTGTTTGATACACAGTGTCTGCAGGCATTTGAGACCCTGAAAGCCAAGCTAGTCAGCACCAGTCATCTCTGCACCAGACTGGACATTGCCATTTGAACTAATGTGTATGCCAGTGACATGCCATTGGTGCAGTGTTGGACAGAGGCATAACAAACTTCTGCAGCATTTATTATGCCAGCCGTGTTCTAAATGATGCAAGAAGAATTACACAACCACAGAAAAAGAGTTACTTGCAGTGGTCTATGCATTGACAAGTTTAGATCTATTAGTGGGATCCAAAGTGGTTGTGTACACTGACCATGCTGCTCTTAAATACTTACTCACAAAGCAGGATTCAAAACCCAGGCTTATAAGATGGGTGTTGCTTCTGCAAGAGTTTGATATAGAAATAAGAGACAGAAAAGGGACAGAAACCAAGTAGCTGATCATCTGTCCCGAATAGAACCAGTAGTGGGGCGTCCCTCCCTTCTACTGAGATCTCAGAGACTTTCCCAGATGAGCAACTCTTTGCCATTCAGGAAGCTCCATGGTTTGCAGATATTGCAAATTATAAAGCTGTGAGGTTCATACCCCAGGAGTACAGCAGAGTGCAAAGAAAGAAATTAATTTCAGATGCCAAGTACTACCTCTGGGATGAACCATATCTCTTTAAGAGATGTGCAGACGGAATGATCCGCAGATGTGTACCCAGAGAAGAATCACAAAGGATCCTATGGCACTGCCATGGATCACAGTATGGAGGACATTTTGGAAGTGAGCGAACAGCCACTAAAGTCCTCCAATGTGGCTTCTACTGGCCTACTCTCTATAAAGATGCCCGAGAGTTTGTGCGTAACTGTGACAGCTGCCAAAGAGCTGGTAACTTGCCTCACGGATATGCCATGCCTCAACAAGGGATATTAGAGATAGAATTGTTTGATGTATGGGGAATTGACTTCATGGGTCCATTCCCACCATCATACTCAAACACTTACATTCTGGTGGCAGTGGACTATGTATCTAAGTGGGTAGAAGCAATTGCTACACCCACTAATGATACCAAGACCGTGCTGAAATTCTCCAGAAACACATCTTCAGCAGATTTGGTGTTCCCAGATACTAATCAGTGACGGGGGCACTCATTTCTGCAATAGACAGCTATACTTGCTATGGTTAGATATGGAATTAGCCACAAAGTGGCAACTCCATACCATCCACAGACAAATGGGCAAGTTGAAGTCTCTAACAGAGAGCTAAAAAGAATCTTGGAATGGACTGTGATAGCCGAAGAAAGGATTGGGCAAAGAGCTTGGATGATGCTCTGTGGGCATACAGAACAGCATTCAAGACTCCTATAGGAACCTCTCCATACCAGCTGGTGTATGGGAAGGCCTGTCATCTGCCCGTGGAACTGGAACATAAAGCCTACTGGGCAACCAGATTCTAAACATGGATGCTCAGTTAGCTGGTGAAAAAAGATTGCTCCAGCTAATGAGCTAGAGAAGTTCAGACTCAATGCCTTTGAAATGAAAAAATTTATAAAGAAAAGGCAAAGAAGTGGCATGACAAGAAGTTGTCATCCAGAGTCTTTGAGCCAGGACAAAAAGTTCTGCTCTTCAACTCTAGGCTCAGACTGTTTCCAGGAAAACTTAAATCCCGGTGGAGGGGTCCGTATGTGATTACAGGAGTGTCACCATATGGATATGTTGAGCTTCAGGATATTGATTCTGACAAAAAGTTCATTGTTAATGGACAGAGAATCAAGCATTATCTTGAAGGCAATTTTGAGCAGGAATGCTCAAAACTGAGACTTGAGTGATTCTCAGTAAAGGTCCAGCTAAAGATAGTAAAGAAGCGCTTGCTGGGAGGCAACCCAGTCATTAGAAGGTTATATGTTTTGTTTTACAAAGGCAAGTATCAAAAATGAAGGAATTCACAAAGTTACAGAAGGATTCAGTGCAAAAAGCAGAGAAAAGAGCTTACTGGCGAAAAAACGCCAGTAAGGGGCATTTTGGGCGTTAAACGCCAGAATGGGCACCATTCTGGGCGTTTAACGCCAGTAAAGGTGCCATTTTGGGCGTTAAACGCCCAGAATGGTGCCCATTCTGGCGTTTAACGCGAGGTGTGCAGTATCCTGGGCGTTTAGCAAAACGCCCAGTGATAAAGGGAATCCTGGCGTTTAACGCCAGCCAGGGCACCTGGCTGGGCGTTAAACGCCCACAATGGGCAACAAATGGGCGTTAAACGCCAGAATGGGTGCCATTCTGGGCGTTTAACGCCAGAAAGGTGGGGGGACCAAGATTTTGTTTTCAAATCAAATTTTATTTTCAAACTTTCCTTTTCTTACCCGTACTTTTCTACATAAATACATCTCAACCTTTCATCATTCACTTTCAAATCTTCAAAAATCAAAAATCATTCTTCAAATCTCTCAAATCAATCCCAAATCTTGTTCAAAAACTCACCCTTCTCTCAAATTCTCTCCATATCTTCTCAAATCCCCTTTCAATTTTTCGAAATCTCCTCTTCCCCCCTTATAAAACATGTTTGGCCTCCTCATTCCCCCACACCATTCGAATTGCTCTCCTCCTCTCTCTCTTCTTTCCTTTCTTTTGCTTGAGGACAAGCAAACCTCTAAGTTTGGTGTGCTTTTCCGTGATCACTAAGCCAAGATTCATCAAGATCATGGCTCCTAAGGGAAAACAAACCAATTTAAGAGGAAAGAAAGAGAATAATCCAAAGAATCTTTGGAATCAAGAGAAGTTCTTAACCAAAGAACATGAAGACCATTATCACAAGATAATGAGTCTGAGGTCAGTGATCCCGGAAGTTAAATTTGATCTGAAAGAAGATGAATATCCGGAGATCCAAGAGCAAATTCGAAACAAAGGATGGGAAGTTCTAACCAATCCTGAGATAAAGGTTGGAAGGAATATGGTTCAGGAATTCTACTCAAATCTGTGGCTAACAGATAAGCAGAGAATGACTGGAACTGCTTATCATACTTACAGAACCATGGTCAGAGGGAAAGTTATGTACTTCCATCTGGACAAAATAAGAGAAATCTTCATACTGCCTCAACTGCAGGATGATCCTGAATCCTTTAATAGGAGAATGGTGAGAGCAGATAAAGGGTTGGATCAAGTTCTAGAGGACATATGCCTCCCTGGAACTAAGTGGATAACCAATTCAAAGGGTGTCCCAAACCAACTCAAGAGGGGAGACCTCAAACCAATTGCAAGAGGGTGGCTAGACTTTATTGGGCGTTCCATACTGCCCACTAGCAACCGTTCTGAGGTCACCATCAAGAGAGCAGTGATGATTCATTGCATTATGCTTGGAAAAGAAGTGGAGGTTCATCATGTGATTGCTTGTGAGATCTACACAATTGCAAATAAGAATTCCACTGAAGCCAAATTGGCTTACCCAAGCTTGATTTCCTTGCTCTGTAAAGAGGCTGGGGTAAAGATGGGAGTAGATGAATTCATACCCATTGAACATCCAATCACCAAGAAGTCAATGGAAGGACAAATGCAAGACAACTCTTTCAAGAGGAGGGCGCAGGAATTCCTCCCTGAATTCCCTAAAATTGACTACTGGACCAGCCTAGAAGCATCTATCATCAAGTTACAAGAAACTATGGAGCAACTGAAGGAAGAACAGCAGAATCAGAACTGCATGCTCTGCAAATTGCTGAAAGAACAAGAGAAGCAGGGGCGTGAACTCCAAGAATTGAAACGCCAAAGCTCTCCTCTCAAGTTGAGGGAGCATCCACTTCTCAAAATCAAGGTTGTTGAGTCCTAACTCTGTGAAAACCTCTATCATTAGGAGCCTAGTTTAAATTTTTGTTTTCTAATTTTTTTTAGTCTCATCTTATATCTATTTTTGAGTCTTGTTCTTAATTCATAATTAATAAAATTTAAAATTCATGTCTTAAAGCTATGAATGTCCTATGAATCCATCACCTCTCTTAAATGAAAAATGCTTTAATCACAAAAGAACAAGAAGTACAGGATTTCGAAATTTATCCTTGAAACTAGTTGAATTAGTTTGATGTGGTGACAATAATTTTTGTTTTCTGAATGAATGCTTGAACAGTGCATATGTCTCTTGAATTTGTTGTTTTGAGAATGTTAAAAATTGTTGGCTCTTGAAAGAATGAGGAAAAAGAGAACTGTTATTGAGGATCTAAAAAAATCATCTAATTGATTCTTGAAGCAAGAAAAAGCAGTGGATACCAAAAAAAATTTCGAAAAAAAAGGAGAGAAAAAGAAAGAAAAAGAAAGAAATGAAGTTGTGATCCAAGGCAAAAAGAGTGTGCTTAAGAACCCTGGACACCTCTAATTGGGGACTCTAGCAAAGCTGGGTCACAATCTGCAAAGGTTCACCCAATTATGTGTCTGTGGCATGTATGTATCCGGTGGTAATACTGGAAGACAGAGTGCTTTAGGCCACAGCCAAGACTCATACACTGGCTACGTTCAAGAATCATTATACTTAACTAGGAGAATCAATAACACTATCTGAGTTCTGAGTTCTTATAGATGCCAATCATTCTGAACTTTAAAAGATAGAGTGAGATGCCAAAACTGTTCGGAGGCAAAAAGCTACTAGTCCCGCTCATCTAATTGGAGCTAAGTTTCCTTGATATTTTGGAGTCTATAGTATATTCTCTTCTTTTATTCTATTTTGATTTTCAGTTGCTTGGGAACAAGCAACAATTTAAGTTTGGTGTTGTGATGAGCGGATAATTTGTACGCTTTTTGGCATTGTTTTTAGTATGTTTTTAGTATGATTTAGTTAGTTTTTAGTATATTTTTATTAGTTTTTAGCTAAAATTCACTTTTCTGGACTTTACTATGAGTTTGTGTGTTTTTCTATGATTTCAGGTATTTTCTGGCTGAAATTGAGGGTCCTGAGCAAAAATCTGATTCAGAGACTGAAAAGGACTGCAGATGCTGTTGGATTCTGACCTCCCTGCACTCGAAGTGGATTTTCTGGAGCTACAGAAGCCCAATTGGCACGCTCTCAACGGCATTGGAAAGTAGACATCCTGGCTTTCCAGCAATATATGATAGTCCATACTTTTCCCAAGATTTGATGGCCCAAACCGGCGTGGCAAATCAGCCTCAGAATTTCCAGCGTTTAACGCTGGAACTGGCATAAAATTTGGAGTTAAACGCCCAACCTGGCATAAAAGCTGGCGTTTAACTCCAAAAAAGTCTCTACACGAAAATGCTTCATTGCTCAGCCCAAGCACACACTAAGTGGACCCAGAAGTGGATTTTTACATCATTTACTCATTTCTGTATACCCTAGGTTACTAGTTTACTATTAATAGGATCTTTTGACATTGTATCTGTACCTCATGACACTTTACACGTTTCTTTGTGTACTTTCCACGGCATGAGTCTCTAAACCCATGGTTGGGGGTGAGGAGCTCTGCTGTGTCTTGATGGATTAATGCAATTACTACTGTTTTTTCACTCAATCATGTTTGCTTCCATTCCAAGATATTACTTGTTCTTAAACCGGATGAATGTGATGATCCGTGACACTCATCATCATTCTCAACTATGAACGTGTGCCTGACAACCACCTCCGTTCTACCTTAGATTAAGTAGATATCTCTTGGATTCTTTAACTGGAATCTTCGTGGTATAAGCTAGAACTGATGGCGGCATTCAAGAGAATCTGGAAGGTCTAAACCTTGTCTGTGGTATTCTGAGTAGGATTCAATGATTGAATGACTGTGACGAGCTTCAAACTCCTGAAGGCGGGGCGTTAGTGACAGACGCAAAAGAATCACTGGATTCTATTCCGGCCTGATTGAGAACCGACAGATGGATAGCCGTGCCGTGATAGGGTGCGTTGAACATTTCCACTGAGAAGATGGGAGGTAGCCACTGACAACGGTGAAACCCTTGCATACAGCTTGCCATGGAAGGAGCCTTGCGTGTTTGAAGAAGAAGACAATAGGAAAGCAGAGATTCAGAAGATGGAGCATCTCCAAAACCTCAACTTATTCTCTATCACTGCAAAACAAGTACTTATTTCATGTTCTTTTACTTTTCACAATCAATCCTGATAATTTCTGATATCCTGACTAAGATTTACAAGATAACCATAGCTTGCTTCAAGCCGACAATCTCCGTGGGATCGACCCTTACTCACGTAAGGTATTACTTGGACGACCCAGTGCACTTGCTGGTTAGTTGTGCGGAATTGCAAAAGTGTGATTGCAATTTCGTGCACCACCCACTCTTCTTCATTCTTCTCCCCTTTCTTTTTCTACTAACATAAAGGAATCTCTATACTGTGACATAGAGGATTCCTCTTTCTTTTCTTGTTTTCTTCTCTTTCATATGAGCAGGAATAAGGATAAAGGCACTCTTGTTGAAATTGATCCAGAACCTGAAAGAACTCTGAAGTGAAAATTAAGAGAAGCTAAGTTACAACAATCTAAAGGTAACCTTTCAGAAACATTAGAACAAGAGAAGGAGATGGCATCCGAAAATAATAATAATGCAAGAAGAATGCTTGGTGACTTCACAAAGCCAACATCCAAATTTGATGGAAGAAGCATCTCCATTCCTGCCATTGGAGCCAACAACTTTGAGCTGAAACCTCAGCTAGTTGCCTTAATGCAACAAAATTGCAAGTTTTATGGACTTCCATCTGAAGATCCTTACAAGTTTTTAACTGAGTTCTTGCAGATTTGTGAGACTGTAAAGACGAATGGAGTTGATCCTGAAGTCTACAGACTCATGCTTTTCCCTTTTGCTGTAAGAGACAGAGCTAGAATATGGTTGGATTCACAACCCAAGGATAGCCTGGACTTCTGGGATAAGCTGGTCACTGTCTTCTTGGATAAATTCTTTCCTCCTCAAAAGCTGAGCAAGCTGAGAGTGGATGTTCAGACCTTCAAGCAAAAAGATGGTGAATCCCTCTATGAAGCTTGGGAAAGATACAAGCAGCTGACCAAAAAGTGTCCATCTGACATGTTTTCAGAATGGACCATATTAGATATATTCTATTATGGTCTATCTGAATTTTCAAAAATGTCATTGGACCATTCTGAAGGTGGATCTATTCACCTAAAGAAAACGCCTGAAGAGGCTCAAGAACTCATTGACATGGTTGCAAACAACCAATTCATGTACACTTCTGAGAGGAATTCCGTGAATAATGGGATACCTCAGAAGAAAGGAGTTCTTGAAATTGATGCTCTGAATGCCATATTGGCTCAGAACAAAATGTTGACTCAACAGGTCAACATGATCTCTCAAAGTCTGAATGGATGGCAACATGCATCCAACAGTACTAAAGAGGCAGCTTCTGAAGAAGCTTATGATCCTGAGAACCCTGCCATGGCAGAGGTTAATTACATGGGTGAACCTTATGGAAACACCTATAATTCATCATGGAGAAATCATCCAAATTTCTCATGGAAGGATCAACAAAAGCCTCAACAAGGCTTTAACAATGGTGGACGCAATAGGCTGAGCAATAGCAAGCCTTTTCCATCATCTTCTCAGCAACAGACAGAGAATTCTGAACAAAACACTTCTAATTTAGTCAATCTAGTCTCTGATCTGTCAAAGGCCACTTTTAGTTTTATGAGTGAAACAAGATCCTCCATCAGAAATCTGGAGGCACAAGTGGGCCAGCTGAGTAAGAAAGTCATTGAAACTCCTCCCAGTATCCTCCTAAGCAATACAGAAGAGAATCCAAAAGGAGAGTGCAAGGCCATTGATGTGATCAATGTGGCCGAATGCACAAGGGAGGAGGAGGACGAAAATCCTAGTGAGGAAGACCTCCTGGGACGTCCTTCAAGCAAGAAGGAGTTTCCTATTAAGGATCCAAAGGAATCCGAGGCTCATACAGAGACCATAGAGATTCCATTAAATCTCCTTCTGCCATTCATGAGCTCTGAAGACTATTCTTTCTCTGAAGAGGATGGAGATGTGACTGGAGAGCAAGTTGCTCAATATTTAGGAGCTATCATGAAGCTGAATGCCAAGTTGTTTGGTAATGAGACTTGGGAAAGTGAACCTCTCTTGCTCATTAGTGAACTAGATACCTGGATTCAGAAAATTTTACCTCAAAAGAGACAAGATCCTGGCAAGTTCTTAATACCTTGTACCATAGGCACCATGACCTTTGAAAAGGCTCTATGTGATCTGGGGTCAGGGATAAATCTTATGCCACTCTCTGTAATGGAGAAGCTGGGGATCATTGAGGTACAACCTGCCTTGTTCTCATTACAATTGGCAGACAAGTCATTGAAACAAGCTTATGGAGTAGTAGAGGACGTGTTAGTAAAGGTTGAAGGCCTTTACATCCCTGCTGATTTCATAATCTTAGACACTAGGAGGGAAGAGGATGAATGCATCATCCTTGGAAGACCTTTTCTAGCCACAGCAGGAGCTGTGATAGATGTTAACAGAGGTGAACTAGTCATTCAATTGAATGGGGACTACCTTGTGTTTAAGGCACATGGCCATCCCTCTGTGACAAAAGAGAGTAAGCATGAAGAGCTTCTCTTAGTTCAGAGTCAAGAAGAGCCCCCACAGTCAAACTCTAAGTTTGGTGTTGTGAGGCCACAACCAAACTCTAAGTTTGGTGTTAAGACCCCATATCCAAACTCTAAGTTTGGTGTTGGGACTATACAACATTGACCTGATCACCTTTGTGGCTCCATGAGTGCCACTGTCAAGCTATTGACATTAAAGAAGCGCTTGTTGGGAGGTAACCCAATTTTATTTATCTTATTTTATTTTATTGTTATTTTGTGTTTTATTAGGTACATGATCATGAGGAGTCATGAAAAAAATATAAAAATTAAAAACAGAAACAAAAACAGCAGAAGAAAAATCACACCCTGGACGAAGCACAGACTGGCGTTCAACGCCAGTAAGAAGCATCTGGCTGGCATTCAACGCTAGAACAAAGCATGAATCTGGCGCTGAACGCCAGAAACAAGCAACATTCTGGCGTTTGAACGCCAAGAATGTGCCTAGAGGAAAAGCTGGCGCTGAACGCCAGTAACAAGCATGAAATTGGCGTTCAACGCCATAAACATGTTACATGTGGGCGTTGAACGCCCAGAATATGCACCACTCGGCGTTTAAACGCTAGAATGGTGTGCAAAGGCATTTTACATGCCTATTTGGTGCAGGGATGGAATTCCTTGACACCTCAGGATCTGTGGACCCCACAGGATCACCTCAAGATCTGTGGACCCCACAGGATCCCCACCTAACATATTCCCACCTTACCTCCTAATCCTATTTTACTCTTCCCCATGTCACACTTCCCAAAACCCTTCACCAATCACCTCAATCTCTCTTCCCAATCACCTATTCACCACTCACATCCACCCACTCTTCCCCATAAACACCACCTACCTTCCAAATTCAAATTTTCTTTCCCACCCAATCCCACCCTATATGGCCGAAACTTCACTCTCCCTTTCCCGATATATACCCTTCCATTCTACTTCATTCTCACACAACACTACCCCCTCTACTATACCTTGGCCGAACCACCATCTCTCCCTCTCTACCATATTTTCTTCTTCTTCTTCTTCTCTTCTTTCTTCTTTTGCTCGAGGGCGAGCAATATTTTAAGTTTGGTGTGGTCAAAGCACAATCTTTTTTGTTTTCCATTACCATCAATGGCACCTAAGGCCGGAGAATCCTCTAGAAAAGGAAAAAGGGAAGACAAAAGCTTCCACCTCCGAGTCATGGGAGATGGAAAGATTCATCTCCAAGAGCCATCAAGACCACTTCTATGATGTTGTGGCAAAGAAGAAGGTGATCCCTGAGGTCCCTTTCAAGCTCAAGAAAAACGAGTATCCGGAGATCTGACAGGAGATCCGAAGAAGAGGTTGGGAAGTCTTAACCAACCCCATGCAACAAGTCGGAATCTTAATGGTTCAAGAATTCTATGCCAATGCATGGATCACTAGGAACCATGATCAAAGTATGAACCCGAGTCCAAAGAATTATCTCACAATGGTTCGGGGAAAATACTTAGATTTTAGTCCCGGAAATGTGAGGTTGGTGTTTCACTTGCCCATGATGCACGGAGATGAACGCCCCTACACTAGAAGGGTCAACTTTAATCAAAGGTTGGACCAAGTCCTTACGGACATATGTGTGGAAGGAGCTCAATGAAAGAAAGACTCCAAAGGCAAGCCAATTCAACTAAGAAGACTGGACCTCAAGCCTGTGGCTAGAGGATGGTTGGAGTTCATTCAACGCTCCATCATTCCCACTAGCAACCGATCTGAAGTTACTGTGGATCGGGCCATCATGATTCATAGCATCATGATTGGAGAGGAAGTAGAAGTTCATGAGGTCATCTCCAATGAAATCTACAAAATAGCCGACAAGCCCTCCACCATGGCAAGGATAGCTTTTCCTCACCTTATTTGCCATCTATATTACTCAGCTGGAGTTATCATAGAAGGAGACATCTCCATTGAAGAGGATAAGCCCATCACCAAGAAGAGGATGGAGCAAGCAAGAGAGACCCTTCACGGTTCTCAAGAGATACATGAGGAAGCTCATCATCAAGAAATCCCTGAGATGCCTCAAGGGATGCACTTTCCTCCCAATAACTATTGGGAACAACTCAACACTTCCTTAGAAGATTTGAACCACAACGTGGAACAATTAAGGGTGGAACATCATGAGCACTCCATCATTCTCCGTGAAATAAGAGAAGATCAAAGAGCAATGAGGGAGGAGTAACAAAGGCAAGGAAGGGACATAGAAGAGCTTAAGGACATTGTTGGACCTTCAAGAAGAACACGCCACTAAGGTGGATTCATTCCTTATTCTTATTTCTTTCTGTTTTTCGGTTTCTATGTTATGTTTATCTATATTTTGTGTCTCTACTTCATGATCATTAGTATGTAGTAACCATGTCTTAAAGCTATGAATAAATTCCATTAATCCTTCACCTCTCTTAAATGAAAAATGTTTTAATTCAAAAGAACAAGAAGTACATGAATTTCGAATTTATCCTTGAATTTAATTTAATTATATTGATGTGGTGACAATACTTTTTGTTTTCTGAATGAATGCTTGAACAGTGCATATTTTTTGATCTTGTTGTTTATGAATGTTAAAACTGTTGGCTCTTGAAAGAATGATGAACAAAGAGAAATGTTATTGATAATCTGAAAAATCATGATCCGGAGTTGAACGCCCAAAATACGCTATAACTTGGCGTTCAACTCCAAGAAAAGCCTCAGCTCGTGGATAGATCAAGCTCAGCCCAAACATACACCAAGTGGGCCCCGGAAGTAGATTTATGCATCAATTACTTACTCATGTAAACCCTAGTAGCTAGTTTAGTATAAATAAGACTTTTTACTAGTGTATTAGTCATCTTTTGACCATTCGATCTTTTGATCACCTTCATGGGGGCTGGCCATTCGGCCATGCCTAAACCTTTCACTAATGTACTTTCAACAGTGGAGTTTCTACACACCATAGATTAAGGGTGTGGAGCTCTGCTGTACCTCAAGTATCAATACAATTACTATTACTTTCTATTCAATTCTCTTTTATTCTTATTCCAAGATATACGTTGCACAACACTTTGATGAATGTGATGATCCGTGACACTCATCATCATTCTCACCTATGAACGTGCGTGACTAACAACCACTTCCGTTCTACTCTAGGCCGGGCGCATATCTCTTAGATTCCCTAACAGAATCTTCGTGGTATAAGCTAGATAGATGGCGGCATTCATGGGGATCCAGAAAGTCTAACCTTGTCTGTGGTATTTCGAGTAGGATCCCGGGAATATGGAAAGTCTAACCTTGTCTGTGGTATTCCGAGTAGGATTCCGGTATTGAATGACTGTGACGAGCTTCAAACTCCCAAAGGCTAGGCGTGATGACAAACGCAAAAGAATCAATGGATTCTACTCCAACCTGATTGAGAACCGACAGATGATTAGCCGTGCTGTGACAGAGCATTTGAACCATTTTCACTGAGAGGATGAGATGTAGCTATCAACAAGGGTGATGCCTCCAGACGATTAGTCGTGCAGTGACAGCGCATAGGACCATTTTCCCGAGAGGATTAAAAGTAGCCATTGATGATGGTGATGCCCTACATACAGCTTGCCATGGAAAGGAGTAAGAAGGATTGGATGAATGTAATAAAAAAATAAAGATTCAAGAGGAGCACAGCACCTCCACATGCCTATTTGAAATTCCCACTATTGATCTACATAAGTATTTCTATCCCTTTTTATTTTCTATTTATTATTAATTTTCGAAACCCATAACCATTTAATCTGCTTAACTGAGATTTACAAGGTGACCATAGCTTGCTTCATATCAACAATCTCTGTGGGATCGACCCTTACTCACGTAAGGTTTATTACTTGGACGACCCAGTACACTTGCTGGTTTGTTGAACGAGATTGTGGAAAGAAAGTGCTGAGTTAATGTTTTTATGCACATGCTAAAGAGCCATTATTGTTGATCACAATTTCGTCCACCAGCTACCCAGGGGAAGAAAGTTTTTTATGTTTGATGACTCTTTTTGGGACTTTAAAACTTTTATTTTAAGGTCCGGGCTGTTGAGGGTGTTCGTACCTTCTTCTAGGATGAAAATGATGAGCCAACCTTTCCTTTATGGTGGTAGAAAGATATTGTAGTCCTTAAGTACCCATGGGAGAGTCTAGATGAGATAGAGAAGGCCTTTGTAGGTGTCTTGGAGGAGAACTGGGGAAAGCCTCCTCATCTGGACACAAAGAATTTTTTAGAGGATCCTGCTCTCCTTCGATCTGAACTAGGTAGTGTCTGACTTCTTTATAAGGCGGTTTTTTTAATTATTTTGTTCACACATTTTCTTTTTTGCATCCCTTCGTGGTGTAACTGTTTTTGTGGTTCCTTTATTCTATTTCAGAGATGGTGGTCATCTTACTTGATGAAGCTATTCTGCAAGGCAAAGAAGGCGGTGGTTGTCTAGAATTTATCAAAGAAGACGTCGGGGGTAGGCCCTTTACAACTGCCTCCGAAAAAGCCAGAGTCTGATCTTCAGGGCCAAGGAAGGTTATCTCGTCCCCTCGAGTTTGGACGGTTCCTACTGATCCACCCCTGGGGACTTCAGGTTCTGCCTCGTCTCTAACTTCATCTGGCCATCCTTCAAAGAAGCTGAGGACTGCTGGGGCTTATAATATGGATGATAAGAAATTTGATGGCATGGCTTTTGCCACAGAGCTTATCGCTCCATATGGCAAGGTTCCGACTGACGACGTGTCGATCCTTCACAACCTTGAATTTATCTCAAGCAATAATGTCCGGATGGCTAATCTCAGTAATGCTTTGTCTCAGGTTATCAAGGAGTCTCCAATCCATGCTACCATGGCTTTTCTTGAAGAGGCTAAGGCCGATTATGACAGGGTAAAGGGTCTGAAGGATGAGTTGGAGGCCAAGAGTGTTGGGTTGGAGCTTGCTGTAGAAAGGGAGAAGGTTCGGGCCTATAGCGAGTTGTTGGAGACTAAGGAGAGGCTTCAGTCTACTTACGACGATTTTGCCGAGCACTAGGGTCATGTGGTGAATGGTATGAATACGATGTATGAACATTTGAAGGCCCAGGTCTGAGTTCTTGCTCTCGATGTCAACCTCTCCCTCTTCAGCATGGATAATGTTGTGGAGGATTGAAAAATTGTGCATGCCCCTGAAGATGATGATCATGAGGCTCCTCCTTCAGTGTCGATAGTCAAGGCTTCTGCAACCCCTCTTGCCGAGTCGTCCATAGCTCCTTCCTTCAAGGTGGTCCTTCCTGAGCCTGAGCCCGACGTGGAAATATTGAATGGCCCGGATGGAGTTGTCGGCGCTACCCCGATCTCAGTTATCCCTCATTCTCCTAATGATGTTGTGACTGGAGCGGAGTTGGATCCTTTGTAACTCCTTTTTTTATCTCTCTTTTTTTTATGTATTTGATGTGGTCCGACCTGTGGACCTTTTGAACTTCTGGTTTTGTAACCTTGTTTGGGTGGTTTCTTGACATTTCATAGTTGCTTCTTAACAACTTTTGTTTTTAATCAAGACACTTTTAACTCTTGGGTTGTCATTGGGCAGCCATTGAGCCTTTAATGTTTTAATTTTTGTGTTTAGTGGTACACTGACTGGGTTTGGCGAGGTGCTTTTGCCAGGAGGTTGTTCTTTCAACCCTTGTACGACCTTGTATTTTGGCGACATCATTCGGGCTTTTTAGTCGATTTCCAATAACCTTTCAGGGAGTGTTCTCCTGTAGAACCTTTTCTTTTTAGTTTATTTCGATGACTTTTTAGCCTCGTTTTAGTTTTGGATCGTGCTTTGCTTTTAAGTAGCATCCTTTTTCGGACCCATACCTTTTAGCTAAGAACTTCATCCTTTTGCCTTTTGTTCCCTTTTTTAGTGATCCTTTTCGCGGGTCCGACTTCTCTGTCGGGCCTTCTCAAGTTATTTTTAGTAATCCCTATTTTTAATTTGACATTGTCAGGTCGCTTTGTATGGGTTACTTTTATAACTTGCAGTAATTTTGACTTCGTCGTTTCACCTTGCCGACCTTTCCTTGGTTGGGCAATGAATTGAGCGTAAATTAATGCATCTTGGTAGGAAACTCTTTTAGGGAATCTTAAATATTTATTTAAGTAGTAAAATATGAAAACAAGATATAAAAATATGTACATGTAAGGGCTTACGCTACTAGTCGGGAAGCTTTCAGGTCTGGGCCTGGAGCCTCATTAAAAAACCCTTTTAGGGGAAAAAGAGTGTGCCTTGGACGCGGTCCTTTTTTTTAGCTGTCGTACCTTCTTAGGTTGCAAACATGCCATGACCTCGGGAGCTCCCGCCCTTGGAGGTCGGTTACCCTATAGTAACCTTTTCGTAGTAATTATGTGACTCGGTATGGCCCTTTCAAGTTGGCTGCTAGCTTCCCTTCTCCCGACCGACCTATTCCGATATCATTTCGGATTAGCGCTTCCTTTCTAATCAGAACTCTTTCTCAGACTTTTGGAAGTAGGTCGAGCTCCTCCCTTTGTGCTTGGGAGTTGGTATCCTCATTGTAAAAGATCGTCCTAGGGGATCTTTCCTCTACTTTTACGGGGATCATTGCCTCTATTCCGTAAGTAAGTCGAAGGGGCGACTCCTCAGTGGTGGAGTGTGGCGTTGTCTGGTACGCCCATAGGACTTGTGTAACAACCCAATTTCTGGTATGTCATGATCATACTAGAAATTGAGGGCTATCAACTTGTCTTTCTAACTATTACCTATTATTTATTATATGAGCCTGATTCGTTGTTAAAAGCGTAGTTATTTTGTGAGGTACTTTCTTTTTTTTTGTGAAAACATTTGGATAAAAAACAGAATCATTCATAATCAATTAACAACTGATAACAAATACCACAGTTATAAGCAACCACACTTATATACATCTCAACAGTTAATAACATTCGTTTATGCAGCTCTTATTAGAGTAAAGATCCTTAGTTAGAACACCCCTAGGTAAGAACTGAGGAGTTCTTAGTAGGGCTAGGGTTATTAACTAAGTTCATTAATTCTGTGTTGTTTGGCAGAAAAATAACAAAATATAGAGAAGCAGTAAATAAAAGATATAGATAAATAGAGAAAATAGAGAAAACAGAAAGCACAACACAAACAAAAGAATACAAGAAAATAAAACACAAATACAAAGAATAGAATACAAACAAACAAAGCATACATTCATTCAACAATTATAACAGAGGAAATACACAACCAAGTATGATGCATGTCTGTCCTATGCAGGCCATGAGCTCACGTGTCGATTTACACCCTGCAACCCGACATACCTAGGAACAAGTCCTAGATATGATTTCCCTTTGTATCCTTAGTGCATACGTGTCAGTGGTTAAGAATACCACCCCTTCGTGACTACCGGCAGTCGGCGTAAGGCTCGACCCTATAATCAGTTCGTGGGCGTCCCTAAGATCAACACACAAACAAAACAACGATCCTTAGTTCGTGGATTTACCCGAGATCAATACACAATAAACATGATCCTCAGTTCGTGGGTTATCCCCGAGATTAATAAACAACAAACAATGATCCTCATTTCGTGGGTTATACCCAAGATCAACATACAACAGTTTGTGGGTTATTCCCGTAACCAATGATTATCAGTTCGTGGCTTTTTTCCACATATAAAATAGTTAACAGTTCGTAGGTTTCCCCGAGATCAATGATTATTCAGTTCGTGGGTACTTCCTGTATTTAACCAATTATCCGTCTGTGGGTTTTACTACTCTTCTCTCTTTGTCTGTTTACTCTGCTCTGATTACTCTTTTCTCTGTATCTGTTTACTCTACTCTCATTACTCTTTTCTCTATATCTTTATTACTCTTTTCTCGTTATCTCTTTACTCTGCTCTGGTACTCTTTTCCCTTCTTTATCTCTTTAATCTGCTCTGATTTTCTACTTAACATATGTATTTAAAGCTTTTGTAAATTTCGGTATGAATAGTTAGCCTGTCCCAAGTATAGGTTCATTAATTCTATACTGAAACAGTTTAACTTTTCATTTTATACCTAACCCTGGGCATAACTTAAGAACTAATTATGTTGCTCCTAGATCGTTTGCTAATTTTTGTTTGATTCTGTCATTAAAACTTTACAGACTTTTTCCTCGATTTTCATTTCTTCTTTAACTTGTTATCTTTCCTTTATCTTTTTCTCACTAATATGTTATTACCACTCCCTAAGTATTTTATGAAGGTAATTATGAGATTCTGCGCTTAAAGTTGTCTTTCTAAAGCTTTTACAGAAAATTGCCTTTTCCGTATTATTTTATTATTTTTATTAAAATATTATTTTTAATTAAATATTATTATTTAATATTTTATTATTATTTAATATTTTATCATTAAAAGTTTTGAAAATTACCCCACTTTAACTTTTAACCTTTGAAATTTACTTTTTATCACTCGTAACTTTTAATATTTCTACTTTAACCACCCAAACTTTTGGAAATTACCAAATAAACCCCCAAACACCAAAAATTTTACTTCCTTGCCCTTTTCAAGATCTAAGGCCTGTTCTTCCATGTTCTTCATCACACTCAAAGTGTTCTTCGTGTTCTTCGTAAATTCTTCAAATTCTTTCTCTGTTTTCACCAGTTTTTCAGTCTTTTTAGCAACCAATTTTTACCATAATTCATAATAAATTCCCAACCACTAAAACCCCATCTTTTGCACATGATTTTAACACAAATTTATCCACAATTTTGGGCCTAGGTTTTTGGTTTCCAGATGCACTCAAGAACACAAATTCATAGCTTGAATTTCATCAAATATCATCAAATTTTTCAACAAGAATCACTCAGATAAATCATCAATTTGAAGCACAGCCAAACCATATTATAATCACAAAACTCAAACATAATCAATCAAGATTAAATTCATCAAACCCTACCTGGTTTTGCTGCTCCTAATTCAATTATTCTTTCAGGTGGTCCTTAAGCACTTTTTCCTCCTAAAACACATCAAGAACAATGTTAAATCCAAAAACCATCAACTGACCAAATCCCTCTCAGCACGTTAGGAAGGGATATCTTAACTTAGAATTGCTGGAAATTAATGTTTCTTGGCCCTTAAGTCATGTTAAGCATGATTCCAAAAGAAGAACATCAAGAAAACACATGTTTAAGCATGGTTCCTTGAGACCGAAGCAAAAGGCAGATGGTTCAGCCAACTCACATTGATTCCAACCTTGATAAGTCATATGATTATGTAGAGAAAGAAGAGAGGATCATTTAATCGGATTGGAATTTTGATTTGAGTTTTAGTTTAGCAGAAATCAAGGTTTGAAGATTTGGAACTAAGAACTTTTCTCTCCTTTTTCTCTTGATGATTTTCGGCCACAATGAGAAAATGAGGCAGCCTTGGGGGTTTTGGGGGTGTAGGGTGAGTTGTGATTGGTTGGCTTGAAACTAGATGTATTGGAACACTTGTAAAAATATCTCTAAAAATTCTTTTCTGAGCTACTAGCATAAAAGACACTAGTAACATATTAAATATGAGAATAGATCATGTATGATGAAGCCTTAGCATTGCTTCATTAGAGAGTGCTGGTGCTAAGCTGCACCAATAAACTATGAACTCGGTTAAACCGATTTTCTGTTTTTAACTAAAACAGACCAGGTAACCTTATAATATCATTCAAGCATCTTCTAATACTAATATAATGATAATATTATACTATTATCTCTCTTCTCTCATGAATCGAGTCTGGTTCAACAAACAGAGACTAATTACAAAAACTAGAATCAAAACTCCTAACCGATACGGTTCAAAAACTAGGTTCTTTGTGATTGTGTTATCGAGCTTGCCTCAGAAGAGGTCCTGGCTTAAAGACGACATAATGACAATGAGAATTAAGATGCTTGATGATATAGTAGAGGTGCTTCCTTTACTAATCTTCCGGAGAAATCCATGCCTGCAGAGAATATCTCGCGTACTAAAAAACTAGGGTTGTTACAACTTACGGGAGCTCTTCAACCTAGGCTCCCTTTGCATCCTATAGTCTCCGCTTTGACTCGGCCAATATGACTTTATTGGCGGCTTCTGCCTGTCTGTTGGCTTGTGGGTGTTCCACAGAGGTGAACTGGTGCTTGTAAACTGAGTGCCATTGTCCGTGGTGATGGAGCTTGGGACCCCAAACCTTGTGACAACATTTCGGTGCAGGAATTTCCAACTTCTTTGGGCGGTGGCGGCAGCCAACGGCTCTGCATGGATCCAATTTGTGAAGTACTCTATTCTTATAATAAGGAACTTGACTTGCCTTGATCCTTGGGGAAATGGTCCGAGGAGGTCGAGCCCCCACTTTGCAAATGGTTAGGGTGAAGCAAAACAGATGAGCTCTTTGGGTGGGGCAATATGAAAGTTGGCATGCTTCTGGCATGGGAGGCATGTTTTGACGAACTTTGTTGCTTCCTTTTGCAAGGTCGGCCAGTAAAAATCAGCTTGGAGTACCTTTTTGGAAAGAGCTCGTGCCCCAAGGAGGTTGCTGTGCATGCCACCGTGGACTTCTTCTAGGACTTCCTTTGTAGTAGAGGTCGGGACGCATTTTAGGAGGGGTGTTGAGATCCCTCTCCTGTATAGGACGTCATGTACTATGGTGTAATATTGTGCTTCTCGTACGAGCCTTTTTGCTTCCTTCTTTTCTATGGGGAGTGTTTCGGAGTAGAGGTAGTTGATTATGGGAGTCATCCATCCTTGGTCCTAGTCCGATATGTTTAGGCCTTTTTCTTCTTCCGAGGTTGATGGGTTTTGTAGTATTTCTTGGATGAGGCTTCTATTGTTGCTCCCTAGTTTGGTGCTGGCTAGTTTTGAAAGTGCATCAGCCCAGGCGTTTTGTTCCCGAGGTATATATCGGATCTCGTATCCCATGAATTTTCTGAGCTGTTCTCTGGTCTTGTCTAGGTATTTTATCATGGTGGGGTCCTTTGCTGGTAGCTTCCTTCTATTTGCGAGGTGACTACTTATGAGTCGCTGAAGATGGTAAGCTTTTGAGCTCCAACTTCCCTAGCCAGCTTTAAACTAGCCAGTAGGGCTTCGTACTTGGCTTGGGTATTTGAGGTAGGAAACTCGAACCTTAAGGAGAGTTTGAGTTGGGATCCTTAATCACTTTTTAGGATGACACCTGCTCCACTTCCGGCTTTGTTGGATGAGCCGTCAACGTAGAGGTTCCAGTCAATGGGGGTGCCTGGGGTGTCGGTGTATTTGGCGATGAAGTCAGCTAGGTACTGAGACTTGATGGCTGTCCACGCTTCCTACTTAAGGTCGAATTCGGACAACTCAACTACCCATTGTAGGGTTCTTCCAGCTAAGTTGATTTTCCGCAGGATACCTTTTATGGGTTGGTTAGTCCGTATTATGATGGTGTGGGCCTGAAAATAGGGCCAGAGTTGTTGGGAGGTGAGTATAAGGGCGTATGTGAACTTCTCTATCTTTTGGTAGTTTAGTTCAGCCCGATGTACAGCCTTGCTGATAAAGTAGATTGGTTGCAGTCCGTTCTCGTCTTTTCTGACTAGGGTCGAGGCTATCGCCCAACTTCCCACAACTAGGTATAGAATCAGTTCTTCTTATTGTCCAGGTTGAGTTAGAATAGGTGGTTTCCCCAGGAATGTTTTGAAGTATTGGAAGGCTTGTTCACATTCTGGGGTCCATTCGAACGTCTTTCCTTTCCTTTCCTTCGGGTTGCATAGAAAGGGAATGATCTTATGGCTGATCCGGCTAGGAATCTAGATAGGGCCGCTAGCCTTCCGTTTAGTTGCAGTACCTTCTTAACGCAGGTCGGGCTTTTCATGTTGAGTATGGCTTGGCATTTGTCTAGGTTTGCCTCGATCCCTGTCTGGGTGAGCATGAACCCTAGGAATTTGCCAGCTTCCACCGCGAAAGTGCACTTTGCAGGATTTAGTCTCATCCCGTGCTTTCTTATGGTGCCGAATACTTCAACGAGGTCGGGTAATAACGTTTCTTCCTTTTGTGTTTTCACCAGCATGTCGTCCACGTAGACTTACATCAGTTTCTCGATATGGTCGGCGAATACTTTAATCATCAACCACTGATATGTGGCCCCGCGTGATACGCAAAAATTTAGAATTCACGTACATCCGGCAAGTATACCAGGTTATATCAAGTAATAAAACTCACTAAGAGTGAGGTCGATCCCACGGAGATTGGTAGATTAAGCAACTTTAGTTAAATGGTATATTTAGTAAAGAAAACATGAGATTTGATTCTTTTTTATGTAATTTCGGGAAGTTAAATGACAAGGAATTTAAAGAAGTAGAATAAAGAAAGGAAATGAGAGTAAATAACTGAAACTTAAAGTACAAGAAACTTAAATGACATTGAAAATAAATTGCAAGAAATTAAAGATTGCAGAATTGTAGAGAGTAGAAAGGTAAAGTGCGAGGAATATAAAACAGAATGTAAATGGCAATAATGATAAATTGCAAGAATGTAAAAGGGAATTGGGTAGTGGGTATTCAAAGACCTAAAGAACAAAAGAGATGAGAATTAATGATGGAGAGATCATTAGGGATCAGAGGTGTAAATTGTCATGAATTGACTTTGCTCATCTCCTTCTCAATCATGGGTATAGATCCATGGCGGATTGTGAATAATTGAATCCCAATCTCTTAGCAACTCAATTTCTCTCAACACAATCAATTGCCACTCTCATGATCTAATTGGTCATGAGAAGAGGTGAAGTTCAAATTTCTAATCCAAAGCCACACAACTTCCAGGATCTCAACTAAGGGAGGTTACATCTCACATACTAACCCAAAGTGTATTAATCAAAGAAATTGTGAAAGGAGAACTCCAAACTGAATTATATGGATTCTTTCTCAAGTTCACCACATAATTCATGTAGATTCAATCCTTCTCTCGAATGTGATTGAATCTATGAAGCACAAGAGTTTCCTCTTAGATAAACCACTTGAATTGAGAAGGAAAATATTTGTTGTCAACCCATTCAAATAAACAGAGCTCCTCCCCCTAATGAAGATGGGGTTTAGTGAATCATAGCTCTAAATTCAACAACAAGTATAAAAGTAGACATTAAAAAGTGAGTAGTAAAGAAAATAAAGAATGAAGAAGAAGAAGTTCTTAGAAAACTAAAATTCCAAATTGCTTCTGAAAGTAACTTTTACAAAATCTATCTAAAAGTTTCTAAAAAAATAAAAAAACTAAAAAGTATAAAAAGTAAAAATCTAAGTGTGAAAAGTTCAGAAGCCCCCTTTCAAATACAAAACTCTACTCTATTTATACTACTCTTAAAACTCATTTGGATGTCTTTAATTGGATTAGCAATGTGGGCTTTTCCTTTGTTAAGTTTCTAGTCCAATGAAGGAAGTATTCCCCTTTGAAGAGAGTGTAGAGAGCAAGAGCAAGTCCTCATCAATCCTGGCCCAACTGGGCTTTACTGGCAAACACGCCAGTTCACAGCATGTTAGCAACGTGCTATTGAATTTCCTGGGCACCAGGCTTGGTTCTTGGGTGTTGCCAGCCCAAGTTGTTGCCAAACACTTGGCCCTTTCTGCCTTTTTGAACTCAGTTTTGATGTCCAAATTTGCCTTTGGTTTGAGCTTCAATTTTGTGCTTCACTATAGACTATTATACATGGTTGGAAAGCTCTGAATTTCCGCTTTCCAATGCAACTGAAAGCACCTCAATTGAAGTTTTGTAGCTCAAGTTATGTTCCATTGAAAAAGACATGGTCAGGCTACCTGGGCGTTTTTGGTGAACACGCCCGTAACAACGCGTTCAGATTCTGAAGCTCTAAATGAAGCCAGCTTTTGAAGCTTCAAATGGATGCCAACCCAATACTATGATATATGGTTGGAAAGCTCTGGATGTCTACTTTTCAATGCCGTTGAGAGTGCACCATTGGAAGCTCTAAAGCTCAAGATATACTCCATGGGAGGTTGATACCATGTTCATCTATGTACTTTCGGGCCAAGTTTCCTCCATCAAATTTAGTGTCCACCATGTATTATCATATATTCTTGGAAAGCTCTTGATATATACTTTTCAATGCCACTAAAATCACCTCATTTGGAGTTTTGTAGCTCAAGATATACTCCATTGAAGAGGGCAAGGTCAGGCTGCCTGGGCGTTGTTGCTGAAGTTGCTGGCAAACACGCCAGCAACAACGTGCAGGCCTTCTCCTCCATTTTGTATGGGCGTTGTTGCCCAAGTTGTTTGCAAACACGCCAGCAACAACATCCTTCCTTGGAAACTTGGTCTTGTTGGGCGTTGTTGTCCACGTTGTTGGTAAACACGCCAGTGACAACGCCCAACCTCTACTATCAACTTCATTTCCTTATTTTTAGGGCTTAAATATGACTTTGATTTGAGCTTCCATTTCATGCTACATTATAGACTATTATATATCGTTGGAAAGCTCTGGATGTCAGCTTTCTAACACAACTAGAAGCATGTCAATTAGATCTCTGTGGTTCAAGTTATGCATCCTTGAAGAAAGTAAAGTCAAGCTGCCTGCTGGATACACACTAGCACGTTGCCAACTTGGTTTCCAAGTTGCCAACGTGCTGCTCCTCCTGGCTGCACCTAAATAGGCGTTGCCAACTTGGTCTCCAAGTTGCCAACTTGTTGTTCCTCCTTGCTCCAAGATTTCCTTGCTCCATTGTCTTCTTGCTTCATCACCTAACATAAACCAAAGAATTTTCCTCAAAGTTTTGCCATCTTATGCATTAATTTTCAAGGGAATCATTCACATTAACTTGCATATAATCTTCTTGAATCATTTGCATAGATTATGCCAGATTTCACTTAGTTCTTGGTTCATGAATGCATGGAGGAAAAACTTACAAAATTGCTCATTTATTTCAAAGAAAGTGAATGAAACTAAGCCAAAACTAACTAAACTAACTAGTTAAAATGGCAAATATGCGAATGCATCACCCCGCATTCTTGAGTTCGAACAGCATAGCTATGTAGCAGTAGTTTGCTTTCGGGGTTAGGAACGAGGTTTTTTCCTGGTTGGGTTGATGCATTGATATCTGGTTTTATCCCAGTGAGGCGTCGACCAGGGTGTCGATATTTGGGAGGGGGTAGGGATCTTTCGGGCAGGCTTTGTTGAGATCGGTGTAGTCGATACACATTCGCCACATTCCATTTGGCTTTTTGACCGATACTATGTTGGCCAACCATAGTGGGTATTTGACCTCCCTTATGAACCCTGCCTCTACTAAGGCTTGTACTTGCTCTTCCACGACTTGTGATCTCTCTGGGCCGAGCTTTTTATGCTTTTATTGTACTAGCCGAGATCCGGGGTATACTGCTAGCTTGTGCCACATTAGTCTGGGGTCTATGCCGGACATGTCTGCTACTTTCCATGTGAAGAGGTCAGAATTATTCTTTAGGAACTTTATCAGTAGCTCCGTTAGGTCTCCTTTTAAGTTCACGCCTATGTTTGTTGTTTTTTCTTAAGTATCTTGATGGGCGATTAACCGAGAGCATAGGTTTGGATTTTTTTTCACATTAAAATAGGATTAACGTTGCAAGCATAGTCCAAACCCAACAATCGATCATCAATCAAATTGGAAATTCAAAAGATATATCACAATTCAAAACTAATTCAAGACCGAGAGTATTTGACTCCTAGGTCGTCTCCCAAGGAGTACTTGAGAATAATGAGTGTACAATTCCGGTTGTAGTGATCAACGGATTTTCAATGAAGAAATGAACATATAAAGCAATAAAAGAACATACAAATTTGTAATGATTGAACTAATGAAGAAATTAAAGAACCGACTATGTAATATAAACAGGTAAAGTATAAAAGAGATTCACATAGAAGTGTATGAAAAAAATATTGAAAGCATAAAAAGAGTCTTGGCTTGGAGTGAGCTAAGGGTTCTTTCCTTGTTAGAACCACAACTATGACAATTATGATGGATTAGTCTCACATGATCAACCCTCACATCAAAAAGTAAGTTAATGAGCATAATTGTACTTAACCCACAAATCCTAAATTGCTTGCTAATTGCCTTAGCAACAAATTAGCGTTAGTGGAAACAAGAACAATTAACAATCCAAGAATTGACACTAAATGTTGGACATTCCAACTCTAGGAATCCAATTGCTCCCTTTACCCAAGCCAAGAGCAAAAAATTTAGCCTAAAACCATGTTTGACATTTTGTCAAACACTTGGTGGGCAAAAACCATAAACATGGGAAAAAGGAGAAAAAACTTGAAACTAAAAGAAACAATTCATCTCAATAAACAAGAATAACATAAGAAAGCATGAAACAAACATCAAACACCAAAGTCATCAACAAGAAATTGAAATTGCAAAAGAGAAGTAAAATTGAACTATAACTTGAATTAGAAGAAAGAGTAAGAACAATGTAACTATAAAGTGTAATAACAAGAGAATACTCACAATGGAAGCTAGCAAAATCCAAGATAAAAAATGGAAATGGCACTTGAATATAAAACTCTAATATAAACCCTAATAGAGATGCTAAAAAACTTAGAGAAAACTAACCTACAAGCTTCCAACTGCTACTCCTAAACTATACTAATGATATGCTATGTTATGGTCTTCATTTCCCTTCCAATATGAGCTAAAAGACTTTAGAAATGGGCCTCCAAAGCATCAAAATTGTGAGCCACGTGCCATTTTAATGAAGTCATGTGCGAACACCTGTGCAGACGCACAGACGTGTGCATCCGCACACTTTGCGAAAGTTACTTCTTGTGCGTATACACAAGTAGCTATGCGCATTCACACTAGGCGATGCTTCGTTGGACGCAATATGCGCTCGAAACGATTCGTGCATTAAGTAGTAATAACTCACGTGAGTGAGGTCGATCCCACGAGGATTGATGGATCAAGCAACTTTAGTTAGGTGATTAGTTTAGTCAAGCTAATAGATGAGGGTTGGTGAATTTGGCAAAAAGGAAAGGATGCTGTAAATCAAAAGCAAGGAAAATAAACTTAGAGAACAGAGATTCATCAAGGATTGGAGATATCTCAATCTATCATGAATCAAATGGGTCTCAACTTTTTTCTCAATCATATGAATATATCTATGGCAGATTGAAATTGATTGGATCCCAATTCCTTGGCAATCTAATCTCTCTAAACACAATCAATCTCGCCAATTCCTTGATCCAATTGTCATGAGAAGAGGTTAAGCATTTTCTCTCATCCACAAGCCACACGGACATCTCATGATCTCAATTCCTCTCGAATGGTGTTGATCAAGAGAGCTGTGAGAAATAGAGCTTCAGTTCTAATTTTCATGATTCCCCTTCCGAGGCTCACATGGAAATTCACAGATTCAAACATGCTTTTGGAGTGAATGAACCTCAGTCATAACAGAAGTTTTTTCTTAGCTATCCAGATGAAGTGAGAAGATAAGGATGTTCACTTACTCATGTGAATTAAAATAGAGCTCCTCTCCATAATGAATTGGGGTTCAGTGGATCATAGCTCAAAGAAAGAGTACAGAGAAACTAAATTGACAGAAAGTAAATCAAGGTCAGTAAAAACAGCAATTTAAAAGTGGCAGAAAGGAAATTTGCAGAAGACAATTGTAGAATTGAAATTGCATAAGCTAAATTGAATTCAATACTGAAATGTAAAAGTGCAGAAAAATAAAAGTGTTACAAGAGCCTTCTGTTCTACAACTACTCCTACTCCTACTGCTACTACTACTCCTAATGTCAGTGAGAGATTCCTTACTGTCTCTCTTCCTAATGAAATGAAAATGACGCCTTTATATAGGCTATAAATTCAAATGAAATTGAAAACAAATTACAATTAAAATAAAATTCCTCTTCTAGATGATCCTTGTCCCTTTGAGTGATATCAATTGGGCTCTGCTTGCTTTGAAGTTTCAATGCGCTTGGAATCAGATCAGATGAACCAAAATTTTGCTCCCAGGAGAACGTAGCATTCATTTGAAGAATGGAGCGTTCGGGCACACGCGCCTACACGTGCTATACGCTTCTACATCCTTGGAGCTTTGGCTCATTGACGCGTACGCGTCATGCATGCATACGCGTCCTTTGCAGCGTTCACAAAATAAAAGTGCATGAACGCTACTCCCACTCATGCGCGTCATGCACGTGTACGCATGGATTGCAAAATGTCACATCCACGCTGTGCCTCGTTCACGTGTTTGCATTCATCATCCCCATTGCCACACCCACGCGTACGCGTCATGCCCACGTATGCGTCGATGGCTAAACTTCAATTCCCACTTTTACGCTTTGTCACAGGTGTTCTTTGGCAACGAACGTAGCGTTCTTGCTGAATGAACGCTGATCCTCCATCCATGCGTGCGCGCCATGCATGCGTACCCGTGGATTGCAAATTTGTCATTTACACGTACGCGTCCTGTACGCGTGCGCGTCACTTCTGAACGTAGCGTTCTTGGCCTGAGAGCGCTTCTTCCTTGATTAATCATGGGCCACGATTTTAAAAGCATGGCCTAAGGCTCCAAAACGTGCTCAAATTCTGAAGTGTCTCCGAAATTCTTCTTTTGAACTTATTTTGTGCTTGTTTTGCTTCTTTTTCCACTTATTTCTTACAACATTTATAAAATCAAAAGATCAAAGAAATATACTATTTAAGCACAAAAACACTAAATAATTAAGCATTAATCATTAATTTCTTATGTGAAAAAGCATAGAAAAACATGAGATGATGACATATCATCACAACACCAAACTTAAACCTTGCTTGTCCCCAAGCAAGAAAAGAATCATGCTGTAAGTTTTGACAAACCAAAGTGAGAAGAAATGCACGTTGATGTTCATGGTTGGCTAGTTTTCTATGTATGCTACAATCACAAAAGAAATGTAAATAATTGATGCTTCTATCTAGCTCATTTTATGAAATCTTTTCCTTATGTTTCTTCCTTGAAACAAGCTTTTCATTCTCTTACTAGCTTCTCCTTTTGGTGCTTTGCCCCATGAGTTGATAACAAAGCTACGACTCTAAATGCTTTGTTTTCAAGTATTACCACTTGATACATAAGCACCACAAGCATTTAATTAGAGGACTTTCTTTAAGCTCATTTGTTTCTTTACTTTACTCTCTAATCATTGATACTCAGAGCCTTGAGGGAGTGCTTTTGCACTTGAGCCTAGCCTTGACTCTATGTGTTTTGTTTTCAAGCTTTTTGCCTGATACATAAACACCACAAGTACTTAACAATTGACTTGTCATTGGTACTCAGACCCTTCAGCTTTCTCATTCTTTCCCTTTAGCTTTTCTTGCCTTAATTTGTAATTGCTTCTTCAAGGTTTTCATGATTTCAAAAATTTCATAAAATGTTCTAGATGAAAACCTTAATCAAGCAAATTCAAATGCAATTGAGCAATAACAATTAATCATGCTAGCCTTCCAATACTTATATGCCCATGCTAAGTTCTTCTTTAATGACCTTGTTTGTTTATGATCACGATTCCTTAATTACTTTGACTTACAAAATTCAAGATGGTAGTCATAATGTCACAGCAACATGTTACAATTCAAAATTCAGGTTATGCTTTATTCACAAGGAGTAGCCACACATGCATAGAAAGGAATAAAAGACAACCATGCAATTTAAAGTATTGGAAAGATATAAGAAGAAAAAGAAATGTTACCACCTTGTAGTTCATCTTCATTGTTGTTTTCCTTTTTCTCTTATTCTTCCCTTTCCCATACCAAACTTAGAATGCTTGCTTATCCTCAAGCAATAATTAAAACAGTGGTGATGGGGTCTATGATGGATCATGAGTGTCTTACACAATGAAATGTGATTAATGCATGTGCTGAAGTAAGCAAAATTAAGGATACAATAAAGGAACAAGAAATAAGAGACATTGTGATTTCCAAACGAAGAGGGTGTGTATGATACATTGCATAAAAGATAAGTGGCACACCAAACTTAGTGTGACACTTTCACTTGGAATTGATGCAAGTATCTAGTAAAGATTGGAATTAAATTTTGTTGCATAGCAACACCAAACTTAGAATGCAGTCACATGTCAATTTATTTGAACTCAAACTAAGCAAAGAAAACTGTCATATGTTAATAACACAATCACCAAGAGAAACAAATGTCACTAGTAAGGATTTCTTGGTGAGGCATTAACACAGACAATTGGAGACAAAAAAAGAAAGTATTAAAAATAAGGAGATGACTAAAACACAGAAACAAAATAGAGAACTTCAAAGCAAAGTCATTATAATTGTACAAACAAGTGGTGTTGTTGGGTATATTGCATAGAAAAAATAAGTGACACACCAAACTTAGTGTGACACTTTCTCTTTAGAATGATGCACCCAATGAAGATTGAAAATCAATTTGTTGCAAGGCAGCACCAAACTTAGAATAAAATCATATGCCAAATTATTGAAACTAAACAAAGAAAAGAAAGGAATTGTTACCTACAGTTGGGTTGCCTCCCAATAAGCTCTTTTTTAATGTCGTTAGCTTGACAGGTTGTGCTCAACTTTCTTCCTCTTCTTCCAGTTGGTTAAGAGGAATTACCTCAAGGGAAATAAGGGCCAGTTAGTATCTCCCTCTTTCTTGGTCTCTTCCCAACAAGCTTTCTTTTGTTATCTGCTTGAATTGCTTTGCTTGGTGGGGCAGGGGTTGGATTGTTTGCAGTTGACCTTTTCTTCTTCATGGATATGGTCAATGGTAGCTTGGTCACAATCCTCTCTTTGGTGCTCTTGTTGGTTGCCTTCACTTCTTGGATATCAAGACTTGGGTATTGTGTCATGGTTGGAGTGTCCTCTTCATCAAAAGCCTCTTGAGTCTGTGGTTCAATGAGGCCTTCCTCTATGCAACTTTCTGCTTCACTTGAGTGTGTAGTTCCTTGGTTGTCTTCCTCCTTTGCACTCAACAATTGATTTAACAGCACTTCTATGAAAGATATTTGGTGATCTTCCCAATATTTCTTCATCTCCTTTTTATATCTTTCAATCACGGATTCAAATGTTGAGAGTCTTTGGTTCAGGGAGGTTTGCAGGGGTTGTGGGTTTTCAGGTTCCTTTGTTACCTCAAGTAGCCTCTGTGGATATGAAATTCTTGGCTCATATACCCCCACCGCCTCATTCTTCATTGAAGTTTCACTTGATACAGGGGCCTCTTCTTCTTGCTTTTCCACTTTCTCACTCACATATTGGTCTTCATCCTCATTGCTTGGCAATCTTAAGCGTTTCCGTATTGTCTCTTAGTGCCCATCCATCTTCTTGGAGAGGATTTCTTATCTTTCCAAGGATTCTGTAATTCTTTCCTGAGATTTTCTAACACTTTGGATGTATTGTTCTGCTTGTAGCAAGAGAGGAGATGGTTAGGGTGGATTATATGGACTTGTATGTGTTGTGGTGAAGTTGTTTTGAGGGGTATGGAATGAGTCTTGTGAGTTATGGAATGAATTTTGTGGTTGGTGAAATGAGTTGTATGGATCTTGGAGGGTATCTTGAGGTGAGGCAAAATCAAATGATGAAGAATTTTCAAGTGAAAAACTAGGAGGTGAGGTTGGATAATTTATCATAAATGAGTTGAAGAATTTCTCAAGTGATGATGGCTCTTGATTAATAGAGTATGATATATTGAGTGCTCTCTGGTTTTGATCCTCCCAAGCATAACATAAAGAATTGTTGAATTCATTACAGTATGGATCATCTTGTGGCATTGGAGGGAAATCTTGCAAGAATTTATCGAAAGCACGCTCCAATGATGATGTCTTTTGATGAACAAAATATGGATCATTAAAATCTCTTTAGTTTTGACCCTCTAAGTCACAATATGAGTGGTTGTTATAGCAATATGAGTCATCTTGTGGCTCTGGGAGGTGTTCATACTCTATCATTTCTTGTTGATACTTCCATCCACCATTAGCATAATGATATGAATCATTTTGTGGTGTTGGGTAGTATCCCATGAAGGTGTCCTGATCATTTTATGGTTCTGTAGTATATCCCCACTAATTGGGTTGCTCATAATCTGTCATTTCTTGGTGATATTCCCAGCCATCATTAGGATAATGAATTGAATCATATTGTGATGGTGGGCAATATCCCATGAAATTTGCTTGATCAAAAGATGGGGAAAATTAATTTTTCAAAAACATAATAACCAATGAAAACTGAAATTACTCATATCAGAGATGAGAATTTCTTAGTGAGGCAATAACACAAACACATTAGTGTCAAAAGAAGAAAATTAAAAGTACTTAAATGACAAAAACAAAAAATGCTTAATCTAGACTTATCACCCACTTAATCATTGTTGATCTTAATCAATCCCCGGCAACGGCGCCAAAAACTTGATGGGGGAAAATTGGATTTCCACACAAACTCACCGGCAAGTATACCGGGTCGCATCAAGTAGTAATAACTCACGCGAGTGAGGTCAATCCCACGAGGATTGATGGATCAAGCAACTTTAGTTAGGTGATTAGTTTAGTCAAGCTAACAGATGAGGGTTGGTGAAATTGGCAAAATGGAAAGGATGCAGTAAATCAAAAGCAAGGAAAATAAACTCAGAGAACAAAGATTCCTCAGGGATTGGAGATATCTCAATCCATCATGAATCAAATGGGTCTCAACTTCTTTATCAATCATATGAATAGATATATGGCAGATTGAAATTGATTGGATCCCAATTCCTTGGCAATCCAATCTCTCTAATCACAATCACTCTCGCCAATTTCTTGATCCAATTGTCATGAGAAGAGGTTAAGCATTTTCTCTCATCCACAAGCCACACAGACGTCTCAAGATCTCAATTCCTCCCAAATGGTATTGATTAAGAGAGTTGTGAGAAATAGAGCTTCAGTTCTAATTTCCATGATTCCCCTTGTGAGGCTCACATGGAAATTCACATATTCAAACCCCCTTTCGGAGTGAATGAACCTCAATCATAACAGAAGTTGTTTCTTAGCTAACTAGATGAATTGAGAAGAGAATGATGTTCACTTAGTCATGTAAATTAAAATAGAGCTCCTCCCACTAATGAATTGGAGTTCAGTGGATCATAGCTCAAAGAAAGAGTGAAGATAAACTAAATTAAAAGAAAGTAAATCAAGCTCAATAGAAACAACAATTTAAAAGTGGTAGCAAGGAAAGTTAGAGAAGGGAATTGCAGAATTGAAATTGCATAAGCTAAATTTAATTCGATGCTGAAATGTAAAAGTGCAGAAAAATAAAAGTGTTACAAGAGCCTTCTATTCTACACCTACTCTTACTCCTACTGCTACTACTACTCCTAATGTCCGTGAAAGCTTCCTCACTCCCTCTCTTCCTAATGAAATGAAATTGACGCCTTTATATAGGCTACAAATTCAAATGAATTTGAAAACAAATTACAATTAAAATGAAATTCCTCTTCTAGATGATCCTTGTGCCTTTGAGTGATGTCAATTGAGCTCTACTTGCTTTGAAGTTTCAATGGGCTTGGAATCAGATCAGATGAACCAAAATTCTGCTCGCAAGAGAACGTAGCGTTCATTTGAAGAATGGAGCGTTCGGGTACCCACGCGTACCCGTGCTATACGCTTCCGCGTCCCTGGTGCTTTGGCTTATCGACTCGTACGCGTCCCATGCAGCATTCACAAGACGAATGTAGCATTCATGCAACGAATGCTACTCCTACATGTACGTGTCATGCACGCGTACACGTAGATTGCAAAATGTCACATCCACGATGCAAAATGTCACACCCACGCGTACGCGTCATGCACCTATATGGGTCGAGGGCTAAACTTCAATTTCCACTTTTCCGCTTTGTCGCAGGCATTCTTTGGCAACAAACATAGCTTTCTTGCTGAATGAACACTGATCCTCCATCCGCACGTGCGCACCATGCATGCATATGCATGGATTGCAAATTTGTCATTTGCGCGTACGCGTCTTATACGCGTGCGCGTCACTTGTGAACGTAGCGTTCTTGGCCTGAGAGCGCTTCTTCCTTGATTAATCATGGGCCACGCTTTAAAAAGCGTGGCCTAAGGATCCAAAGTGTGCTCAAATTCTAAAGTGTGTCCGAAATTCTTCTTTTGAGCTTATTTTGTGCTTGTTTTGCTTATTTTTCCACTTATTTCCTACAACATTTATAAAATCAAAAGATCAAAGAAATATATTATTTAAGCACAAAAACACTCAACAATTAAGCATTAATCATTAATTTATTATGTGAAAAAGCATAGAAAAAATGACATGATGACATGTCATCAGATTGGCGGCCTGTGCGTATGCACGTGTATCTGTGCGCACGCACACGTCTCTAAACTCATCCCCTTTGATTCTTCATGTTTCCTCCACTTCACATGCTCTTCTTCCATTTTTTGCAACCCATTTCTACCTTATACACCTGAAATCACTCACAAACAACATCAAGGCATCGAATGGAAGGCAAATGGAATAAAATAGATTAAATTGGGCACAAAAGAGCATATTTTCGTAATCAAGCACAAATTGGGAGGAAAGTTCAAAAGCATGCTATTCAAGGGAATAAGTGCAAGTTTATGTGATGAAATCCATTTAATTCTAACAAAAAATCATCATCAAATACGGATTCATCAATTCCTCCACACTTAAACACTAGCATGTCCTCATGCTAAACACACTCAAAGGAGATAGATGAAAAGGAAAGTGACTTATGCTATATACTACTCAAATTCATGCAACTATCCTATGGCTAATCGTTAATATGAACTATGATGAGAGTTGGTAGAAATAAACCATGAAATTCTAATCCATCCCAAGAAATCTTTACGGCCAATGCAAAGAGTTTATGCACAAAGATCAATGACCAAAGAATTGAATTAAAATTATCAAAACTATCCAATTAAACAACTTGTAATAAGATACAATATGAGGCGTAAGAACATAGAATTGAGCAATTGAACCCCTCACCGGATGTGTATCTACTCAATTCACTCAGTGTTTAGGGTTTAACCACTCAACTCTCCTTTTATCATGCTTTTCAAAGATTTGCAAGTCATCTAACAATCAACTAGTATTTAATGCATGAATAACAAATATCATGAGGTATTTATAGAGATGTATGGTAGGATGAAATATGGTTAAGTGGACTTAAAAAATTAGTAATTTGATTAGCTTGAGTGTCTGCCTAATCCTACATCACCTATGTACTCATAACATTACAACTTATCTACCCATTTCTTTTTCTATCTCACCTCACTCATGCATTTTCTTTCCAAACATGGCATATGCATCCTTTATTTACTCTTTTATTTTATACTTTATTATGCACAATTGTTTTTAAATTGAACTATGAATGCATATGTCTTAATTAATAAAATGCATGAACATTACCTAATTGCCAAAAAATTTTCACGATAAGTTCATGCCTCTATCACCAATATTTCTGAAATTTTCCCACACTTAGAATATACACACTAATCTACCCAAGCTAATCAAGGAGTAATTCAGGGATGTCAATGGTTTTTCACTTAAGGGGAGTAATGTGCGGTTATCAGAACAAAAAGGATTCATAGGCTCAGAAAGGGTTCACAAGGGTGAAAGCAAGGGTTGGCCATATAGGTTAGTGAGCTTTACATCGAAGATGGCCTTAATCATGTTAAATGCATCCAAACACAATCACAGGACATAAAGAATCATGCAAATCAATGATCACAATAAAAAAGAAGTATAATCACACACAAGAACAACATTATGGTTGAAAAGTGCAACCATCTATTAAAGCTCAAATCTCACAAGGTATGTTGTTCGAGCTCTTTTCCATGTTCTATAGACAAAATACTCCAGCAAGTTGGCAAACACATTTTTTTCTTTAATTCAATCAATGGTACACCCTAGAAAAGATCTCATGGAAATTCCTTGGTGTTTCACCAACTTATTCATTCTATCATGTAACATGCAAACATTAACTACAAAATATCCATAAACGACAAAGAAATATTTACAACAAACCAAACAAGATGAAATAGACATAAAACTACTCAAAAATGAAGAAAAAGTACTATAGGAACATTGCAAAGTGTCTTGAAAAGAGAAATTTTACCCCTCTTGAAGTCATCAATCCTCCCCCACATTTAGTATGTGCACGGTCCTCCGTGCATGCTTATGATCCGGGAGAATGAAGAGGGGCCACCTTCAGCTGTTGGACTCAGAAGTGGGTTGGTCAACTGCATCATGCTCCTCCCCAGCTAGCTCGGATGAAGCTTTAGGAGATGGGCCGGGGTCTCTTCCTTCTAGCCTTGCCGCTATCCACTTGAAACACTTTTGCTCCAAATGCTCCTTGTGGTGGATATCGTGCAAGATATCTTGGAATAATTCCGAAAGAGGACGGAGAAAGGGTAAAGCAGTTGATGAAGTTGGTAGACATGATGGTTGTGCTGTGGGTGTCTTCCTCTCAGAGGGTGTTATATTTGTTGATCTTTCTAAATCTTCCCTCGGAATGAACTTGTAGCCTCTAGGAACCTTGAACATAATATCTCTCGGACACCATTCTACCCCCACTGCTGTTGCTAAACTCATCACCATTGATGGAAAAGTGATGTTGATAAAGGCACAATGGTTATACTCTTTCCTTCTATGATAGCCCAAAGTAGCAAAGCATCTTGAATCTCACATGGATAGCATGGGTGCTGGAAATGATGTAGTCCACCACAATTTAATGCCATATACGAGCTTCGGCATTCAAATCGGAGTAAGCTATTGTTGCGGGAACAGATTTTCTCCCTTTGCTATACTCCCATGAAGCACCAGGACGGCCAATTCTCTCAAGTATGGGAGTCGAAGACATCCTCCCGTTGGACACACTCGCCTTGACCTGTGAATAATCATCCTTCTCAGGCGGAATGTGGTGGATCTTCAGAATAGCTTCGAGAGCTCGGTTGGTAGTATCCAACCTCTTTCCCCGGAGGAATACGGACTTTGCTTCCCAATTTTGGTAGTTGGCGTAGAATTCCTGCACCATGGTTTCATTAACTTCAATTGGGTCTTGCTCAAGAAACTCCCAATGAAGTGAGGCAATCCACTCATGGATGACCGTTTTGTACTTTCTGGAACCTTAGGCATCCGTTCCCAATGGATTGACCTTTTCTTAAACTTGATATTTTGGAACTCAGCTCTCTGGTTGACCAAGATATCCGGGTTATCACTTGGGCGATCCATGAAATATGGTCTGGATGTGCGGGTTGTGGGTTGCACAACCGGTAAAGTGACCGGTTTCTTACCCTTTTTTCGCATCCTAAAAAAAAACAGAAAATATCAAGGTCATATGACAACAAAAAATTAAGAATAATGAGGAAGCTCTTAATAAAGTTAAGAAAGCTAAATTCTTAGTTGGAAGATTGAAAATAGTGTGATTCACAAGCAAGGCGGTGTGTATATTCCAATAGTGCGCGCGGTTAGAACACACACGCCGGCCACACAGAACGGCAATCACACTCTCAAGGAAACTAAAAGTTCAAAGCTTCACAACTAAGTGCTCAAATTGCAAATATAAAACATAGAATTGCAAGCAACTTCAAGCAAGCACCGAAAGGGAAATGTCAATTGTTCATCTTCAACAAGTGGTAATCACATATACAATGTTCTTAATTTGAAGCCAAAAGATGTTTGATCAAGACATCATCAAAAGTTGAACATTTGTAAAGTGGTACTCAATCTAAATTTCAAGATGAACAATGAAACGTAGATTCTACCAACACAATGCATTTGCAACTAAAGTCACTCATTAACAAGGTACACAAATCTTTGAAAATATGGGTGGTTGAACTCAAAGCATATGAGCAAGGAAAATGCATTGATAAAACAATTTGATCAACATTAAAATTCACAATTGAAGTTGCACAATTCATACAATATGCCTAACAAAAGATAAATTGAAAGCATATGATGGCCAAGTCATATGAATCAAGCCAAATGTTCATTGACGCATTTTATCAAACATGTGGTATGCAATGTGCAAGTTCATCACAATTAAGCTCCAATTTGATCATAACCAATCCTATAATCAAGCAACATCACTTTGCAATACAAAGAAACAACAAAGAAAGCAACGAATTTAATCTAAGCAATATAAAAGAAATGAAAACAATTGAAAAAATATTAACATAAATAGAAAGGAAAAATAAGAACCTTAGGTATAGAGGTTGAAGAGAACAAGACTAGGGAGGAACAATGGCAATTCTTATAGCCACTGCAAACTCGTGGTGGTTGGGTTCGCGGAAAAAGAAAAAGCACCAGAAGAGAGAACTCACCGGTGGTGAATAGATAAAAGAAAAGGGAAAGAAAGAAAGAAAGAAAAGAGAAGAGAAGTAAAAGAAAGAGAGAGAGAGATCGCCGGCGGTGGGCTAACGGCGGCGGTGGCCGGTGGCAGGGATCGGTGGAGCTGGGCAAAGAAGAAAAAGAGAGGGCAGTAATGAAAAAAAAGAAAAGATGGAAAGAAGAGTTGCCTCTCAACAGGGCAGGCTGCCCTGTTAACGCCCAGAATGCGTCTTGTGCGGATGCAAAGGGGCCTGTATGGACGCACAAAAAGCACAACTTAGAAAGGTGCAAACGCACATAACGTGTGATCGTTGCGATCAGAGAGGTTGCATTAAGGCGTGCAGGCGCACAAGGACATGCGACCGCACATACATGCTTCTTTTTTTTAATGCTTGAGGACAGAATCGCGTGTGCGTGCGCACGCACAGAAGCCAAAAATGGGGGAGGTTGTTCATGCGTACAGGTTGTTTCTTGGCTCCCACCAGAGGGGCTTGGAATTGCCGTGCGGGTGCACACGTCTGTGCGTACGCACGCACAGATCAGAGAAAATAGGGTAGCACGCACGCACAAACTGTGCTGACGCTGTGACCAAAGGGCATGTCAAGGTGTGTGCGGAAGCACAGGCTTGTGCATCTGCACAGGTGGCATAAAACACAGTTTTGTGCATACACATAACTTGGTGCGTACGCACAGATGTCCTGTTTCAGAAAATTTTTTATCTTCAAAACTAAGGTTTCTACCCTTAAAAATATCATCATACTAACCCCAAATCATTCAAACAAGCATAATTTCATAGTCCACAAGTAATTTAAGTTATTCAACTCAAAATCATCAAACCAAACCTAAGCTAATCATTATATCATAAGAAAATAATTCAAAAAGCTGCAAACAAGAGATAAAGTTGGAACAATGTCACGATGGTGGGGTGTCTCCCACCAAGTACTTTGGTTTAAAGTCCTAAGTTGGACTTGCATGGCTTCATTGGTCACTTAGAAACTTCCCCAAGGAGGAAAATCTCCAACTCGTTGGCATTCATGGGTTGAGTGTGATAAAGCTTCACCCTATGACCATTAACATTGAACTTAACTCCATTGGTAGGGTGAATTACTTCCACCACCCCATAAGGCATGACATCTACCACTTTAAACTGCTCGTCCCATCTAGATCTCAATTTTCCAGGCATCAATCGCAACCTTGAACTGTACACAAGCACTTCATCACCTATCTTGAAGTTATTCCTCCTAATATTTTGGTCATGGAATACCTTAGCTTTTTCCTTATAAAACTGAGCATTCTCATATGCCTCCAACCTAAGGCATTCTAATTCCTCCAATTTGAGCTTACATTCCATTCCTGCCCTTTTTATGTCTGGATTGCAATTCTTCACCGTCCAATAGGCTCTATGTTAGATCTTAACCGGAAGATGGCATGGTTTACCAAAAATAATGGAGAAGGGGCTCATTCCGATTGGGGTCTTGTAAGCGGTCCTATAGGCCCATAATGCATCTCCTAATCTAGAACTTCAATCCTTCCTCTGTGGGTTAACCACTTTCTCTAAAATTCTCTTGATCTCCATGTTGGATACTTTTGCTTGCCCGTTGGTTTGGGGGTGATAGGCTGTGGAAACCTTGTGAATGACCCCATACTTTTTCATCAACGCCTCGATTTTTTTGTTGCAAAAATGGGTTCCTTGGTCGCTTACGATTGCTCGTAGTGACCCAAATCCACAAATAATGTTATTTTTAAAAAATGAAGCAACGGCATTAGCGTCATCGCAATGGGCGGGAATTGCTTCCACCCATTTAGAGACATAATCCACTGCTAACAATATGTACACAAACCTATTGGAATTTGGAAATGGCCCCATGAAATCCATGCCCCAAACATAAAAAATCTCGCAAAAAATCATCGGTTGTTGGGGAATCTCATTCCTTTGTGAGGTATTTCCAGATTTCTGGCATTGATTACAGGATTTGCAAAATTGGTTGGCATCCCTAAATACAGTAGGCCACCAGAATCCACAGTCTAAACCCTTCCTCGCTGTTCACTGCGGGCTGAAGTGACCCCCACTCTCAGATGAGTAGCAAAATTGAAGGATATACTGGAACTCAGATTCCGGCACACACTTCCTAATTACTTGATCTGTCCCGCGCCTCTACAGATGTGGATCATCCCAAAGATAATACTTAGCATCACTTCTCAATTTATCTTTCTGATGCTTTGAAAATTGTGGGGGAAAAACGCGAGCGACCAAGTAATTACCTATCGGGGCAAACCAAGGGGTGCTTGGGGATATTTCTTGCAAGGTATCTAAGGAAAATGAGTAATTGATAGGAGTGGAATCCAGAGTTAAATGTTCAAGAAGACTCAAATGGTCTGCCACTAGATTTTGAGACCCACTTCTATCTTTGATCTCCAAGTCAAATTCTTGCAAAAGTAATATCCACCTAATGAGCCTAGGCATTGACTCCTTCTTTAGCAAATATTTCAAAGCGGCATGGTCCGAATACACCACGACTTTAGAGCCTAGCAAATAAGGTCGAAATTTGTCTAGTGCAAAAATACTGGCTAAAAGCTCTTTTTCGGTGGTGGTGTAATTTGACTGAGCTGAATCTAATATTTTTGAGGAATATGCTATAATGTAAGGAGTGTTACCATCGTGCTGTGCTAGCGCGGCACCTACGGCGTGATTCGAGGAGTCGGACATGATCTCAATAGGTTGATTCTAATTTGGGCCTCGCACAATAGGAGCTGTGGTTAGTGCTTCCTTCAACTTGTCAAGCACCTTTTTGCAATCTTCATCAAAATGAAATTCCACATCCTTTTGCAGTAGGCGGGAGAGAGGTAAGGCGACTTTGCTAAAGTCCTTGATGAACCGACGATAAAAATCTGCATGACCAAGGAAGGAACGGATCTCGCTCACCGAGGAGGGGTAAGGTAAACTTAAAATGACATCGATCTTAGCCGGGTTGACGGAGATGTCGTCCTTAAATACAATATGATCCAATACTATACCTTGCTTCACCATGAAGTGGCACTTTTTAAAATTCAAAACAAGGTTAGTATTGGTACATCGCTCTAGTACCCTAGCTAAGTTCCCTAAACAAGCATCAAAGGAGCTACCATATACACTGAAATTGTCCATGAAGACTTCCATGAAATCCTCCAAAAGATCCGAGAAAGCACTTGTCATGCATCTTTGAAATGTTGCCGGTGCATTGCATAAGCCAAATGGCATCCTCTTATATGCAAACGTTCTAAAGGGACAAGTAAAAGTAGTTTTCTCCTGATCCTCAAGAGCTATGTGAATTTGAAAGTACCATGTGTATCCATCTAAAAAATAATAATGGGATTTACCTACCAAGCGATCCAACATTTTGTCAATAAACAGCAGTGGGTAATGGTCCTTCCGCGTTGCTTGATTCAGCCGGCGGTAATCAATACACACTCGCCAAGTATTCTAGACTCGGGTGGCCACCAGCTCTCCACTCTCCCTCTTTACCATTGTTACTCCGGACTTCTTCGGCATTACTTGGACCGGACTTACCCATTCATTGTCTGAAATGGGGTAAATGATGTTTGCTTCCAAGAGGCGAGTTACTTCCTTCTTGACTACGTCACGGATTGTGGGATTTAGCCGTCTTTGCGGTTGTCGGACCGGCTTAGCACCTTCTTCCAAGATAATCCTATGTAGGCACACTTGAGGGCTTCTTCCTACAATGTCACTTAGACTCCATCCGATCGCCTTCTTATACTTCCGAATAACCTCAAGAAGTTGTTGCTCTTCTTGATCGGAGAGATCGGTTGCTACTATCACTAGAAAAAATATGTTCCTCGTCAAGGAAAGCATATTTAACATGGGGTGGTAGTGGTTTCAAATATTCCCTTACTTCTTGATGGGGTAACTTGTCCTCTTGGATATGGTGGCTTGGTGAGGCACTTTCATCGTCTTCATCCTCAAGGTCTCACGCTTGTGAGCTTTCTTCATCACATAGACCTTTTTGAAGATTGCGGTAGCTGCCTACTTCAAGTTCATCCTCTCTCCCATCTTCAACGAAATTCTCGCCCCCATCAATAGATTCCTCCTTTGGAAGAGTGGGTTGAGAGTTTATCTCATTAATCGGCTCACTTCCTTTCGGAGTTATAGCATCAATGCTAGACTTCGGGGGTTGATGGGTGTGGCAAGGGTGGAGGAGCAAGGTTGCTAGGGGTGGAGTGAGAGGGTGCTAGACGTGACATAGCCTCGGCAAGAGTTGCCATGCAATTCTCTTGCTTCCTTTGAAATTCCCTCTACTCTTGGATGAGGGCTTGAAAGCTAGGCTCCCTATAAGGGAAGTTAATGGGGATCTGATGGTGGCGAAAGCTAGGTTGTCCCATATGTGATGGTAGGCAAGTGGGTGAGAAGGAAATTGGTGGTGGAAAAGGTAAAAGGGCTTGAGGGTATGATGGTTGTATCTCATGTCGAGGGTATAGAGCATGAACATATGAATGGACAAATTGTAATGAGGATGTGTTCCACTAGGTGTGAGAGGTTGATAGAAATTAAGATCATAGGGCCCTCGCAACGGTCCTTGTTGCCAAGAATTGATTGCTTGTGTCTCTTCCTCGAATTGACCTCCCATACCTTGAAGAGAACCAACGTTGGAATTGCTACCCCCTACAACATAATAACAACTAGACTCCAAGCCAAAAGGGTGATAATTCATGATGAAAAGGAAAAATAAAACCCAATGATATCAATAAAACCAATAGACAAATATATGTTCTAATATATCTACTGAATTAGGACTAGACAAAAAAAATGTTAGTTGCCGTCACTACTAAGATAGAGGCGCCTCTGATGAGCGGATAATTTGTATGCTTTTTGGCATTGTTTTTAGTATGTTTTTAGTATGATCTAGTTGGTTTTTAGTATATTTTTATTAGTTTTTAGCTAAAATTCACTTTTCTGGACTTTACTATGAGTTTGTGTATTTTTCTGTGATTTCAGGTATTTTCTGGCTGAAATTGAGGGTCCTGAGCAAAAATCTGATTCCGAGACCAAAAAGGACTGCAGATGCTGTTGGATTCTGACCTCCCTGCACTCGAAGTGGATTTTCTGGAGCTACAGAAGCCCAATTGGCGCGCTCTCAACGGCATTGGAAATTAGACATCCTGGGCTTTCCAGCAATATATAATAGTCCATACTTTGCCCAAGATTTGATGGCCCAAACAGGCGTGGCAAAACAGCCTCAGAAATTCCAGCGTTAAACGCCGGAACTGGCATAAAACTTGGAGTTAAACGCCCAAACTGGCATGAAAGCTGGTGTTTAACTCCGAAAAGGTCTCTACACGAAATTGCTTCATTGCTCAGCCCAAGCACACACCAAGTGGACCCAGAAGTGGATTTTTACGTCATTTACTCATTTCTGTACACCCTAGGCTACTAGTTTACTATTCATAGGATCTTTTGACGTTGTACCTTATGACCGGATGACTTCATGACACTTTTACACCTTTCTTTGTGTACTTTCCACAGCATGAGTCTCTAAACCCCATGGTTGGGGGTGAGGAGCTCTGCTGTGTCTTGATGGATTAATGCAATTACTACTGTTTCTCATTCAATCATGCTTGCTTCCATTCTAAGATAATACTTGTTCTTAATCCGGATGAATGTGATGATCTGTGACAATCATCATCATTCTCAACCATGAACGTGTGACTGACAACCACCTCCGTTCTACCTTAGATTAAGTAGTTATCTCTTGGATTCTCTAATCGGAATCTTCGTGGTATAAGCTAGGACTGATGGCGGCATTCAAGAGAATCCGGAAGGTCTAAACCTTGTCTGTGGTATTCTGAGTAGGATTCGATGATTGAATGACTGTGACGTGCTTCAATCTCCTGAAGGCGGGGCGTTAGTGACAGACGCAAAAGAATCACTGGATTCTATTCCGGCCTGATTGAGAACCGACAGATGAATTCCGCTATGCTGTGACAGAGCATATGCAATCGCTTTCACTAAGAGGATGGGAGGTAGCCATTGACAACGGTGAAACCCTACATACAGCTAGCCATGGAAGGAGACTTGCGTGTTTGAAGAAGAAGACAGTAGGAAAGCAGAGATTCAGAAGATGGAGCAACTCCAAACCTCAACCTATTCTCCATTACTGCAAAACAAGTAATCATTTCATGTTCTTTTGCTTTTCACAATCAATCCTGATAATTTCTGATATCCTGACTAAGATTTACAAGATAACCATAGCTTGCTTCAAGCCGACAATCTCTGTGGGATCGACCCTTGCTCACGCAAGGTATTACTTGGACGACCCAGTATACTTGCTGGTTAGTTGTGCGGGATTGCAAAAGTGTGATTGCAATTTCGTGCACCAGCCTCCTACCAATTAGTGCCAAGTAGTATACCAAAAATCAAGTATTCACACTATTCACATATTTACAACAACCAAAATTATTGCACTCATTGCACTTAAAGTGAACTCCGCAACAATGGCGCCAAAATTTGATTGGCGATTAACCGAGAGCATAGGTTTGGATTTTTTTTCACATTAAAATAGGATTGACGTTGCAAGTATAGTCCAAACCCAACAATCGATCATCGATCAAATTAGAAATTCAAAAGATATATCACAATTCAAAACTAATTCAAAACTGAGAGTATTTGACTCCCAGATCGTCTCCCAAGGAACACTTGAGAACAATGAGTGTACAATTACGGTTGTAGTGATCAAGGGGTTTTCAATGAAGAAATGAACATATAAAGCAGTAAAAGAACATGCAAAATTGTAATGACTGAACTAGTGAAGTATTTAAAGAATCGAGTATGTAATATAAATAAGTAAAGTATAAAAGAGATTAACATGGAAGTGTATGAAAAAAATATTGAAAGCATAAAAAGAGTATTGGCTTGGAGTGAGCTAAGGGTCCTTTCCTTGTTGGAACCACAACTATGACAATTATGATGGATTAGTCTCACTTGATCAACCCTCACATCAGAAAGTAAGTTAAATGAGCATAATTGTGCTTAACCCACAAATCCTAAATTGCTTGCTAAATGCCTTAGTAACAAATTAGCGTTAGTGGGAACAAGAACAATTAACAATCCAAGAATTGACACTAAATGTTGGACATTCCAACTCTAGGAACCCAATTGCTCACTTTACCGAAGCCAATAGCCAAAAATTTAGCCTAAAACCATGTTTGACATTTTGTCAAACACTTGGTGGGCAAAAACTGATAAGGAATAGATTGGGTATTAGGGGTTTTATCACAATAGATAAGAATTATTCAATAAAGAGCATACCCAAAGACACAGCGAAAAACAAAAGGATAGATAAGGGGGTTTTTCCTACTAGACCTCTAAGAAATCTGTTCTTAGCAACCTAGGTCATCAGAAGGATTTTCCCTACTATAACTTTAAAGAACCTGTCCTTGACAAGCTAGATCAGAGGGATGAAAATTGAATCACTCAATTTTCTCCATGCAACAAGCGAAGCAAATCACTCACCTCACTTAATCACACAATAAAAATGTGCTTAAAAGCAACTGAAATTTATTCATCAAAAGTTATGTAAATTGTCTCACCAAAGGTGTTTAAATAGGCACCTATCAAACTAACTAAAAGATAAGATAAGATAACTTAATTTAAATCAGATTTGATCTTATTGGATTAGATCAAATTTGATTTAAATTTTAAAATCCTAAAGATATGATAACTAATTTAAATCAGATTTGATCTTATTGGATTAGATCAGATTTGATTTAAATTTTAAAATTCTAAAAATATTACTAAGCAAATTATAACTAAATCAAATCTTATAACAAACTTTAACAGAAAAATAAATTAAAATAAAAGAATAATAAATTCGAAATAAATAATATATTATGCCTCCCACAGAATTTGAAAAGCATTATTGGGTTTCTTGCTGTCCAGACTTAGCCTATTGGACCTTGTGAATTGTCGCCCTTTCAGCACCACTATTTTTGAGACGAACTCTTGGTCTTCTAGATGTCCAAGACCGGCATGGTATGATTTTTCTTTTATTCAGATCTTTGAATGTGACGAGATTACCATTTTGTCCCTTAGCTCTAAAATGACGAAAATGCCATCCTGACCACGTATCAAAAACCTTAAAGATGGGAAAAAGGAGAAAAAACTTGAAACTAAAAGCAACAATTGATCTCAATTAATAAGAATAACACAAGAAAGCATGAAACAAACATCAAACATCAAAGTCATCAACAAGAAATTGAAATCGCAAAAGAGAAGTAAAATTGAACTATAACTTGAATTAGAAGAAAGAGTAAGAACAATGTAACTATAAAGAGTAATAACAAGAGAATACTCACAATGGAAGCTAGCAAAATCCAAGATCAAAAATGGAAATGGTACTTGAATGTAAAATCTTAATATAAACCCTAATAGAGATTATGAAAAACATAGAGAAAACTAAACTACAAGCTTCCTACTACTACTCCTAAACTATACTAATGATATGCTATGTTATGGTATTCATTTCACTTCCAATATGAGCTAAAAGACTTTAGAAATGGGCCTCCAAATCCTAAAAATTGCGAGTTACATGCCATTTTAATGAAGTCATGCGCGAACACCTGTGCGGACGCACAGACATGTGCGTCTGCACACTTTGCGAAAATCCCTTCCTGTGCGTACGCACAAGTAACTGTGCGCATGCACACTAGGCGATGCTTGGTTGGATGCGCGACATGCTCAAAACGATTCACACACTTTGATTGGGTGCCTGTGCATATGCACGAGTATCTGTGCACACGCACACGTCTCTGAACTCATCCCCTTTGATTCTTCATATTTCCTCCACTTCGCAAGCTCTTCTTCCATTTTCTCCAATCCATTCGTACCTTATACACCTGAAATCACTCACAAACAACATCAAGGCATAGAATGAAAAGCAAATAGAATAAAATAGATTAAATTGGGCACAAAAGAGCATATTTTCATAATATATATGGATTCAAGTTTATAAAATATATTCAAGTTTATGTGATGAAATCCATTCAATTTTAACCAAAAATTATCATCAAATATGGATTCATCATATCTCCTATTTGGACCTCTTCGGTCTTGCCTTCTGGTTGAAGGCGAGATTCTTCACGGGCTCGAGCTCCCCCGATTTCTATAGTATTAGTCTCCTTTCCTCTGGAGTCGCCTTTAAGATTTAGACTTTCGTTGTAATAGCGTCGCGCAAGCTTTTGGTCTCCTTTTATGGTTGCTATCCCTTTTGGGGTTGGGAATTTCATGCATAGGTGTGTAGTGGAGACTACTGCGGCGAGCTGATTTAGCATTGTCCGATCTTTGAGGGCGTTGTACGCAGAGCTCACGTCGACTACGATGTAGTTAATGCTCAGTGTTCTAGAGTGGGTTCCTTTGCCAAAGGTTTTGTGTAGCGGGATGTAACCTAGGGGCTGGATTGGTGTGTCTTCGACCCCGAACAAACTATTGGGATATGCTCTGAGCTCTTTTTCTTGTAGACCGAGCTTGTCGAAGGCGAATTTGAATAAGATATCCGTAGAGCTTCCTTGGTCGACTAGTGTTCGGTGAAGATTGTCATTGGCAAGTATGATGGTAATGACTACTGGGTCATCATGCCCGGGGATGATACCCACGGCGTCTTCTTTAGTGAAGGTGATAGTGGGGAGGTCAAATGACTTTTCCCCTTCCCCGAGATAGTATACTTCTTTGAGGTGTCTTTTTCGGGATAATTTGGAGATTCCTCCTCCTGCAAATCCTCCATTGATCATATGAACGTGCCTTTCTGCAGTGTAAGGAAGTCATTCAGCTCGGGCCTTCCCTTCATCCCTTCTTCTCTTTTTTGGCTCGTCGGTCCTGTTGGCCAGGAATCGGTCTAGTCTTCCCTCTTGAGCCAATTTTTCTACGACATTCTTCAAGTCATAGCCCTCGTTGTTGGGGTGTTCATAAATCCTGTGGTATTTACAGTATTCGGTCCGGCTTCCTCCCCCTTTTTGTTTAATCGGGTGAGGAGGTAAGATTTTTTCTGTGTTGCATGTCTCCCAATAGACATCCACAAGGGATACCCAAAGAAGAGTCTAATTACGGTATTTCCTGGGCTTCTCTACGGGTTTGTCTTTTTTTTTCCTAGAATCTTTATCCTTAAACTGAGGTGGGTAGGAGAATTTGGCTTTGGAGTTTTCTCCTAATCGGGAGTTCTCCTCCATGTTGATATACTTTTCAGCCCATTCTTGTACCTCATTCAGAGATGTCAGATGCTTCTTTGATATGGAGTGGCTAAAGGGCCGTTCTCTGAGGCCGTTGATGAGTCCCATAGTGGCCACTTTTGTGGGGAGATTTTGTATGTCAAGGCATGCTTTATTGAATCTTTACATGTAACTGCAGAGGCTTTCCCGATCTCCTTGCTTAATCTCTAGCAGGCTTAGAGCGTGCTTAGTTTTATTTTTCTGAATGGAGAATTTGGCGAGGAACTTCTTGACGAGGTCATCGAAGCTTGTGATCGACCTTGGCGGTAGGCTATCGAACCACTTTATCATCGTTTTGATCAGAGTTGTCGGGAAGGCCTTGCAACGGGTTGCATCTGAAGCATCGGTGATGTACATCCGACTCCTAAAGTTGCTGAGGTGGTGGCTCAGGTTGGACGTGCCATCGTACAAGGTCATTTCAGGGGCTTTGAAGTCCTTTGGGACTTTAGCTTTCATGATTTCCTTCGTAAATGGGTCTTGGTCCCTCTGGGGGATATTTTTGCGGTTGGATCGAGTGGCTTTAGTTTTGTGGTCGGCTTCGAGCTTTAGAAGTTTTACCTAGAGCTCTCGATGACGTCTTGTCTCTCTCCGGAGGCCTCGCCCGGCCTCTCGTTGTCGATCGGCCTCTTGTTCGAGCTGTTTGAGGTGATCCTGTTGTTCACGGATAGCATCTAGGATTTTGGCATTCTGGGGTTACTTATCTCCTTTGGAGTGGTGTGCGTCCTTTGGGGAGGTTCGTGTGGCATCCGTGTCTTTTCTTGGTGTTCCTTCTTCTAGTTCGGAGGCATGGTCGTTGGTGAGAGGGTTGTTTGCCATGTTTGATGGGATGACTTCTAGGTCCCCAGCAACGACGCCAATGTTTCGGGGGTTACATGAAATAGGAAGGACGATCTCGGATGAGATCTTCTGGATTGGTCAGGGCTGTCGTGTCCGACTTGTTAGAGTAGTTGGCGCTGCTGGTCCTTGTTCACCGGAGGAGGGGTACCTGCAAGAGACTCCGATACTTAAGTCAGTACGGGTTTTAGGCAGGTTTTTTGTAGAATTGGAGTATGAATTATACATGGATGCTCAGTGTATTTATAGTAGTGTTTTGACGATCTTTCTGATAAGATAAGTTTGTTATCTTATCTTTATCTTTTTGTGAGCGAGATCATCTTTTGGGTTAACCACCTTTTTAGTCCGGCGTTGGTTTCTTCTGGGGTTTCTCGGGCCTCTTTGTAGTTCGCCCGAACTCTTTACGTAGACTCTGTTGTAGTGGCCCGTCCTTTAAAGAGGTCGGTCTTTTATCTTCATAACCCATCCCAAGTCAAGGTTTCATTTATGTTTTGAATTGAATTGTGACACCTTTTGAATTAAAATTTGAGTGAGCGTTACTTGTTGGCTTAGAACTATACTTGCAATGCCAATCTTATTTTTGTAAAAAATTCTTATCAAAATTTTGGCGCCGTTGCCGGGGAACTAGCGTAATGAGTGCTATAATTTTTGTTGTTGTGTATATGTGAATAGTGTGAATAGATACTTTTTGGGTTGTTTGATAATTTTTATTAGTAATTAGGATTTTGTTTCTGTTCATATCCTGGGTCGAGTTATCCGACCCGGGATGTTCTACAGACAAAGCGACCGACCTCTTCAGGTCAGGACGACCCGACCTCTTTTCAGAGAGTTCGGCCAAGTCACCAGGAAAGCCCAAAGAAGGGCCCCAACGGACGAACACGACCCAAAATCCTAAGGCAGCCCAAGCCTATAGAGATAAGGGCGGTTCCCTTAAAGATAAGATAAGATGACCTCACCCGAAAGATAAGATAAGATAGGATAACTATCTTATCTTCAGAAAGGTCACTCCACACCATTATAAATACATTGGAGCACCCAAATATAACTCATACTCTGATTCTACTCAATACCTGCTTAATACCCTTGCTAACTTAAGCATCGGAGTCCCTTGCAGGTACCCCCCACCCTCTGGGGACGAAGGATCAGCACCATCACGAAGTCCAACAGATCGGACACCACAGCTCCGACCTGCACAGAAGATCTCGTCCGAGATCGACCTACAGTTTCAGGTAACCCTCAGAATATTGGTGCCGTTGCCGGGGAACCTGGAAGTCATCCTGTCACCGTGGCGGATGACCATGACAACGACCACACTTCAGATCTAGAAGATAGAACGCCGCACAAAAACACAGACACCACACCAAAGGATACTTCCCAACTCAACAACAAGAAGAACTCCTCAAACGAGGGAGCCATGGATGCACTTCAGGACCGATTGAAACAACTTGAAGAAGAAGCCTTACGTCAAAGAGAGGCCGAAAAAGACCTACAAAGGGAAATAAGGTGACGCCGGGAATTGGAGAACAAACTCCTAAAACTTGAAGCCGATATCAAAACCAAAACCAGCCGATCCCCCCCTCGAAGATAGCTCCCGCAAGGAGCATGACCCATTCACCAAAGAGATCATGAAGACTAAAATCCCAAAAGACTTTAAACTCCCAAATATGACCTTACACGATGGCACTACAGATCCCAGCCATCACCTCAGCAATTTCAGAAGCAGAATGTACCTCACCGATGCCTCAGACGCAGTTCGTTGCAAAGCTTTCCAGCTACTTTGACAAAGATGGCGATTAGATGGTTCGACAACCTCCCTCCTAAGTCCATCTCAAGGTTCGACGATATGGCCAAGAAATTCCTGGCCAGATTCTCCATCCAAAAAGACAAGGCTAAACATGCTCCGAGCCTATTGGGAATTAGACAAGGAGAACGGGAAACCCTTCGCAACTACATGGAAAGATTCAACAAGACATGCATGGACATACAGAACCTACCAACAGAGGCCGCCATTATGGGCCTCATTAATGGCTTGCAAGAAGGGCCTTTTAGTCAATCCATATCGAAGAAATACCCCACATCTCTGAACGAGGTGCAGGAACGAGCAGAAAAATACATCAACATGGAGGAAAACTCCCGATTAGAGAGACCTCGAAAGCCGGATTCGCTTCCTGGGATAAAGACAAAGATTTAAGAAAAAAAGAAGATCAACATGGAGAGAAAATAAAAAAATACCACAATTACACCCCCCTTCGGGTATCTCTTGGGGATGTATACAGAGAGGTCTGCAACACGGAAAAAATGCCACCAGCTCGGCCACTCAAAGGCAAAACAGGAGGAGGAAACCGGGCCGAATATTGTGAATGCCATCGGATCCGCGGGCACTCCACCAATGAGTGTTTCGATCTAAAAAACGTCATAGAAAAGCTAGTAAGAGAAGGAAAGCTAAATCGATATCTGGCCACCTGTGACGATGAACAAAGAAAAAGAAGAAGAGCAGAAAATGTTGGACAAACTGCGCGATCATCTCGTACACCAGAAAGACATGTCCACATGATACACGGTGGATTTATCGGGGGAGGAATCTCCAAATCATCTCGCAAAAGACACCTCAAAGACGTATATCATGTCGCAAGAATGGAGGAAGTACCCGACATCCCCGCAATTACTTTGACCAAGGAAGACGCCTCCGGCATCGCATCAGGGCATGACGATCCCATGGTCATCACTATTATACTAGCAAACGCAAATCTTTACCGCACGCTATTAGACCAGGGGAGCTCCGCTGATATCTTATTCAAAAGTGCCTTCGACAAACTCGGCCTGGAAAAAAAAGAACTTAAAGCATATCCGGATAGCCTATTCGGACTAGGAGATATCCCGGTACAACCGATGGGATACATCTCACTACACACAACTTTCGGAAAAGGATGTCAGTTAAGAACACTCAAAATCGACTACATCGTAGTCGACGTAAGTTCAACCTACAATGCCCTAATAGGTTGGACAACGTATAATCATCTTGGTGTAATAGTCTCAACCCCACATCTATGCGTGAAGTTCCCAACGATAGGAGGGATAGCGGCAATAAAAGCATATCAAAAGATGGCGCACTGCTGTTACAACAAAAGTCTGAACCTCAGAGGCAAAGGAGAAGAGTTCCACACAATTGAGCTCAGTGGAGTTCAAAGGCGGGAAGAACTCTGCCCCCAACCTGAAGGCGAAATAGAAAAAATCCAGATCGGGGACACCCCGAACCAAATGACCAATATCGGCACATTCCTGAAAGGAGACATAAAAGAATCCTCACACAGTTTCTACGAGACAACGTTGACCTCTTCGTGTGGAAAGCCGCAGACATGCCAGGCATAAATCCCAAGCTGATGTACCACAAGCTAGCAGTATACCCATGATCTCGGCCAGTACAACAGAGACGTAGAAAGCTAGGACCAGAACGCTCTCAAGCTGTGGAAGAATATGTACAAGCTCTACTGGAGGCAGGTTTCATAAGGGTAGTCAAATACCCACTATGACTTGCTAACGTCGTATTGGTGAAAAAGTCAAATGGGAAGTGGCGAATGTGCACCGACTATACCAACCTCAACAAAGCCTGCCCAAAAGATCTTTATCCACTCCCAAGCATCGACGCACTAGTAGATGCCTCCTCCGGATATAAATACCTCTCCTTTACGGATGCATACTCGGGATATAACCAAATTCCATTGTATCCACCCGACCAAGAAAAACCTCATTCCTAACCCCGAAGGCAAATTACTGCTACATTATCATGCCCTTCGGTCTTAAAAATGCGGGAGCCACTTGCCAAAGATTAATGAACAAGGTTTTTTCGGATCACATCGGAAAAATCATGGAAGCCTACGTGGATGACATGCTAGTGAAGACACAAAATGAATAGACGTTATTATCCGATCTGACCCAAGTATTCGACACTATAAGATGACATGGCATGCGACTCAATCCCATAAAATGCACCTTCGCAGTAGAAGCTGGTAAATTCCTGGGTTTTATGATCACACAGAGAGGAATCGAGGCAAACTCGGACAAATGCAGGGCCATACTCGACATGAAAAGTCCGACTTGTTTCAAAGAGGTACAACAACTCAATGGGAGGTTAGCAGCGTTGTCCAGATTTCTAGTCGGATTGGTAATAAGATCTCTTCCCTTCTATGCTACTCTAAGAACAGGAAAGAAGTTCGAACGGACAAGGACAAGGGAGTGCGAGCAGGCCTTCCAAGATTTCAAAAAGTTCCTGGGACAGCCTCCTATCCTAACTCGGCCACAAGAAGGAGAACCACTCATATTATACCTCGCAGTAGGAAGTCGAGCGGTAGCCTCAGTGCTTGTCCGAGAAGACGATAGCGGTAAAACAGCCCGTATACTTCATCAGCAAAGCATTACAAGGATCCGAGCTGAACTATCAGAAAATAGAAAAATTTGCTTATGCTCTCATACTAACATCACGATGGCTTCGCCCATAAAAAGAATCTTACAGAAAACAGACTTGGCGGGCAGAATCTTGCAATGGGCAGTCGAGTTGTCCGAATTCGATCTTCAATACGAAGTTTGGACGGCCATCAAATTGCAATATCTGGCCGACTTCATTGCGGAATTCACGGACACACCGAAAATCCCCACATAATGGAATCTCTCTGTGGATGGTTCCTCAAACAAAACGGGAAGCGGCGCAGGTGTGATAATTGAAAGTGACCAGGGAACCCAAATCGAACTCTCCCTCAAATTCGGTTTCCCTGCCTCAAATAATCAAGCGGAATATGAGGCACTACTAGCTGGTTTGAAGTTGGCCAGGGAGGTTGGAGCTAAAAAACTTATCATCTTCAGCAACTCACAGGTAGTTACTTCACAAATAGCAGGAAGCTACCAAGCCAAAGACCCCACTATGAAAAAGTATTTAGACAAAACCAAGGAACAGCTCGGACAACTCGGAGAATGTGAGATCCGTCACATACCCCGAGAATAGAATACCCGAGCTGACGTACTCTCAAAACTAGCCAGCACCAAACCAGGGGGCAACAATAGAAGCCTCATCCAAGAAATTCTGCAAAATCCATCAATCTTGGAAGAAGAAAAAGTCATGACTATAACAGGACAGGATCAAGGATGGATGACTCCCATAATAAACTACCTCAAAACAGAAGCACTCCCCACAGAAGAAAAGGAGGCAAGGAGGTTAAAACGGGAGGCACAATACTACACTATCATAAAACAACACTCTATACAAAAGAGGGATTTCGATACCATTATTAAAATGTGTACCGACTCCCAACATAAAGGAAATTCTAGAAGAAGTACACAGCGGCATTTGTGGCAATCACCTCGGAGCGCAGACACTTACCAAGAAAGTACTCCGGGCAGGATTTTATTAGCCAACTCTACAAAAGGAAGCCACAGAGTTCGTAAAGACATGTCCATCATGTCAGAAACATGCCAACTTTCATATCGCTCCACCAGAAGAACTCATCAGCGTAACCTCACCTTGGCCATTCGCAAAATGGGGACTCGATCTTCTCGGACCATTTCTTCAAAGATCAGGACAAGTCAAATTTCTCATAGTAGGAATAGACTACTTCACAAAATGGATTGAGGCAGAACCCCTAGCTAACGCCACTGCTCAAAGAAGTCAAAAATTTCAATATAGAAACATCGTCACAAGGTTTGGAGTTCCATACTCCATCACTACAGACAATGGTACCCAATTCACAGATGCATGCTTCAGAAAGCTAGCGGTTAACTTGAATATAAAACAACAATTCACCTCTATCGAACGCCCTCAAGCCAATGGGCAAGCCGAAGCTACCAACAAAGTCATATTAGTTGGGTTAAAATAGAGATTACAATATGCAAAGGGAGCCTGGGCTGAAGAGCTCCCACAAGTCCTATGGGCATATCGGACGACTCCACATTCCACTGCAAAGGAGTCACCTTTCTGATTAACTTACGGAATAGAGGCAATGATCCCAGTGGAGGTCGAAGAAGGACCCAGAGTGATCCACTATAGCGAAAAAGCCAACTCCCAACTCCAAAGGGAAGAGCTCGACCTACTTCCAGAAATCTGAGAAAGAGCTCGGATAAGGGAAGAAGCGTTGAAACGACAGATGGCCTCCAGATATAACTAAAAGGTAATATAGCGGGCCTTTGCTCTGGACGACCTCATCTTAATCCAAAACAACATCGGAACAACTCGACCTGGAGAAGGAAAGCTGGCAGCAAATTGGAAAGGACCTTACCGAGTTATAGAAGTGCTGGGAAAGGGCTACTACAGGCTTTTCGAACTCGACGGGCGAGAACTTCCCAAGTCATGGCACGCCTGCAACCTAAGAAAGTACTATAGCTAGGGATGATAAAAAAAACCTTGGACAAGGCGCACTCTTTTTCCTGAAAGGTTTTTCAACGAGGCGCCAAGCCGAGACCTATAAATCACCTATTCTGGGGGTTACCTGAAACTGTAGGTCAATCGCGGACGAGATCTTTGATGCATGAAAACTTGTCTCTCAACAAATTTCGCTTTGGCAAGTATACTGAATTGACGTGAAGTAAAACTCACAATAGAGTGAGGTCGAATCCCACAGGGATTGATTGGTCAAGCAACTTTAGTTAGAAGAATATGCTAGTTGAGCTAAACAGAATTGAGATTGAGATATGGGAATTTAAATGACTAGAAAGTAAATAACAGAAATTAAAGTGCAGAATCTTAAATGGGGAGTTGGGATAATAAGCAGGAAATTAAATGGCAGAAAGTAAATAGAATGGTTAAGATCAGAAATGGGGAGATCATTGGGTTTAGGAGATGTTGCATTCTCCGGATCAAGTTCATTCTCATCTCTTCCCCAATCAATGCATTCATTAATCTCCCTGACAATCTTAAGTGATTGGATCCCAATTCCTTGGCAATCCAATCTCTCTAAGCTTGAACAATTGCCCAATTCTTTGATTTAATTGCTCATGGGAAGAGATGAAAGTGTGGTCACTGATTATACCACATGTATTTCCAAATCAAAGTGTTGGGAGGATTAAATGTCACAATATCCATCCAAACCCCAATTTGGTCCAACATGAGAAAGCATTTCTAGCATGATTTCCTCATCCCTTTTCCAAGGTTCAAAGGAGATCCAATTATGGAGAGTTTCTTTTCCAAGACAACTAACCAATTGAATTAAGATCGAAAGCTTTCTAGTAAGATCAAGAGAAAAGAATGAAGAAGAAGAATGAAAACTATAATTGATCCATCAAATTACAACAGAGCTCCCTAACCCAATGAAAGGGGTTTAGTTGTTCATAGCTCTAGAAATCAAAAATGGCAGAAAAGAAGAATCCATGCTAGAAGTACAGAAAAGTAAATATGCAGAGAGTAGTTCCCAAAAGTGCTAAGCTTCTCTCTAGTTCAAAACTACTCCTATTTATACTACTCCTCATGATCTTCTAGTGAGTTCTTCAAGTCTTGGATGTGGGCTCTGGACCTTGAGTTGAAGCAATTCCCATCTTTAGTGGGCCCAGCTTGCAGAGAAATATGAATTAGGCTTGGGCATCTAGTGAGATTAACGTTGGGTAATATTTTGAGTGCGAGAACATTAGTGGCATTCACTTTTTCCACTAACGTTCCACCCTTATATACCCACATTAGTTCCAACGTTAGTAATGTTAACGTGAATACTAACGTTTTTTACTCAATCCTTGGCCAACGTTAATGGGACTCACTTTTCCCATTAACGTTGGCTTGTGCCCCTTTTCACAAACGTTAATGGGAATCACTTTTCCCATTAACGTTGCTTGCCTCTTGCCCCTACGTTAGATCTCACGTTAGCTTGGCTAACGTAGCTCTTAACGTGGGTCTCTATCACCTTCGAGAGCGTTAGTGACACTCACCTTTGTCACTAACGCTCCAATTGCCTTAAGTCCCTACGTTAGAACCCACGTTAACTAAGTTAAGTGGCTTTTAACGTAGTAATGAAGCCATCTCCCAACGTTAGTGACAAAACTGAGTGTCACTAACATTGGTTCTTTGAACCCAACTCCACGTTAACTTTCACGTTAACAATCTTAACGTGAGAGTTAACGTAGGCAATGCTAATGATCAAACGTTAGTGACAAAAGTGAGTGTCACTAACGTTGGCGTTGTTGATCCTCTTCCACGTTAGAGTTCACGTTAACTAATTTAACGTGACTCTTAATGTGGGGCATTGCCTAGTTTCCCAACGTTAGTGGTGTTCACTTTTACCACTAACGTTGAGGAGAAACATTATTGGAGTTCATGTTTCTCGTTAACGTGGAGTCCTCTTTTTCTTCTACGTTAAGTACCACGTTAACTTAGTTAACGTGGCTCTTAACGTAAGCTATGAATGGCTTCGCAGGTGTTATTGGTGATCACTTTTCTCATTAACGTTGCAAGCTCTTTGCCATCCCACGTTAGTAGTCACGTTAACTAAGTTAACGTGAATGCTAACGTGGTTCTTCCATGCTTTATTTTTCCTAAAATCAAGCAATTAAAGTGCATCAAAGCTCTAGCCAAAGTCATGAGATTATGCATCATCAAGTTATCATGCAATTCTGGCAAAAAATCTCATAAAATCATGCAAAATTCACAATAGTTGCTTAAATGAAGGTGTAAGTGTATTTTCACCCAAAACTTGCCTTATTCACTAGGAAAATGCATGAAACTACCCTAAAATAGTAAAAAAAAGGTCAGTAAAACTGGCCTAGATGCCCTGGCATCACAACACCAAACTTAAAACTTGCTTGTTCCTAAGCAAGTACTGAAGCATAAGAAAAATGAAAGAAAAAACAAGAAGATAAATTGGAAGTAGCATTCCTGGTTCATGGAGTTTCATGCATAGCAACTTAGGTTCTTTCCTTTTAGGTTTCAAGCCTTTATCAAATCCCTAGTCACTCTCTTGATTGCATCCCTTGAGGCTTCTTTCTTATTGATCCTTCTCTTCTTTTTTTCAATGTTTATTTTTCTTTTTGCTAGGTGCTTTGTAAGAGGACGACTCTTTATGATAAGCTTTCAGCCAACACTCCCAATCCAGTTGGCTTTAAGGTGCTAGGTGTTAAGACACCCTTAAGGACTTAGTCCCTCAAGTCTCTTTCCCTCATACATACATACCACAGGCACATGGTTTGTTATTCTTTCTTTCTTGAGACCTTGGTGTCCAGCACCTCTTTGGGTTACTCTTGATAGTGGACTTTCAGCTGATAATCCCGGATTAGTTAATCTTTGGGTTACTCTTTGGTGTCCACTCTTGTTCTTTCCATAACATTTTCTTTTTTTGATTAACTTAAAGAGACAAGCATACAAGTAAGAAAGATGAAAGTGAGCATTCAAGAGATTAGGCTCAATAACATAAACCTAAGCAAGGAGAATTAAATGCATAATTGAAAATTCTAAGCTACCATGGAAGCATGTTCTATTTCATACATGATTTTTCTTATTTAAAGCTTTGAAAAAGAAAGTAAACTAAGAAGGAACTTCACCACCTTTCACTTGTTGGTATGCTCATTCTCTTCTACTCCGCTGCCATTTGTAGATTCGCTTTGTCCACTTGTGCTTCCTCTCATCCGATTTGCTCTAGCTAATTTCCAATCTTCTAGTGCCTTCTTTACTGATTCATGACTTTGTTCAACCCTTTCGCGCTCCACTCATGCTAATTCATCCTTTACATCCTCATATTTTGTGATTCCTGGATGCAAAACAGGTAATTGTCCGACTAGATATCCAAGCCTGGCTTGGGTATTCACATGGTATACAGTCTCACTCATGTAGACTCATTCCGAGAATGTTCTATATTCATCGAAAAGATCTGCTTGTTCTATTTTTTTCCTATGCATCTCATGAATGTGTGCTCCTTGATGTGCTTGGATGTTGATTAGCCTTTGGATGTCTTCTTGTTGTTGATCATGTTTCTGATTCAGGTTGTGGAAGGATTCACTCCACTATCTTCCTTGTACCAATTGCTGATCCATTAGTTGTTTTTGCCACTCCCCTTGTTGATTCATCCATCTAGAAAGTGACTCTTCATGGCGATCCCTTGATTGTATTTGGAGCATTCTTTGCGCCTCTTGATTTTCCATGCATTGCCTAGATAAGGTGTCAATAGCCTCCTGCAATTGGTGCATGCTTAGGGTGGCTGAAGCTTGCTCTTGTGGATGTTGTTCTTCTTCAGCTTAATGAGCTGGCCTCTTTCGTACCCTTCGTGGAGGTAATGGAGTTGCAGCAGCGTGCATCCGGCAATAAGTGAGTGGAAGACCCACCTTTATCCACTCAGGGTTTTCATCTTCGAATATCACCCTGGCCAGTTTGCAAAGGCAGAAGATAATGCTAGGATAACCCAACTTTCCTCCAGAGTCACTCTTCTCGGCGAGCTTCCGAATGCCTTGAGCTATAAGTTCATGAACCTTGATCTCTCCTCTCTTCATTATACATTGCACAATCGTTGCTCTCTTGAGGTTCACTTCCGAGTTATTTCCAGCTGGGAGAATGGATCTCCTTACAATTTCAAACCATCCTTTAGCCTCAGGGAGGAGATCTCCTCTTTTTATAAATTTCGGCTTTCCCTTGGGACCTCTCTCCCAATCTGCTCCTTGGACACATATATCCTGTAGAATCTGGTCATAATTGTGGTTTTGGTCCATTCTCGAGTGATAGCTCTCCTCTTCAAAGGGTATGCTTCTCAATTTCAACACTCTCATGATAGTCATGGGGCTAAAGTTTACCATGACCCCTCTCACAAAACTTGTGTATGAGTCATCCTTCTTGTCTTGCCTAACTGCATTTGCATAGAACTCTCTTATTAGAGTGGCATTCACCCTTGTGACAGGGTCAGTGAGGAGCTCCCATCTGCGTTGTTCCACCTTCTCTATGATTTCTAGGCACTCGACTTTTGTGACTTGAAAGCGTAGTTCATAAATGATTTCCTTCTCAGTCATCCACCTATACTGAAGTGCATGATAGAAGGATCTAAATCGCACTTCATCAAAAGGAGGATGCTCTATGGGTCCCTTCCCTTTTTTCCTCTTGGAGCTTGATGATGCCATGAGTGAGGCTCAGTTTGTGAAGATGGTGAAAGCTGTGAAGTTGAAGATGGAATTAGGTTGATGTGAGGCAAAATGTGTCTTAGAGAGAAGGGAGGAAAGGTGAGGATATAAGGTGTACGTGAAGGTTGTGTGAAGGGGTTTATATAGAGAGATGGCAATTGTTGAAGGGTGTGGATTGATGGTGTTGTTTGATAGTGGACGGTTGGGGTTTTGAGATTGAATGAGCACAAGGATCACCTCTTTTATGACAGTCTTGGTTCGGTCTCCAAAGCTATCCACTCCCAATATTGCATGGCAACACTTCCAAGGACATTCCCTATGAAGATGATGAGCGGATAATTTATACGCTTTTTGGCATTGTTTTTATATAGTTTTTAGTAAGTTCAAGCTACTTTTAGGGATGTTTTCATTAGTTTTTATGTTAAATTCACATTTCTGGACTTTACTATGAGTTTGTGTATTTTTCTGTGATTTTAGGTAAATTCTGGCTGAAATTGAGGGACTTGAGCAAAACTCTGAAGAAGGCTGACAAAAGGACTGCTGATGCTGTTGGAATCTGACCTCCCTGCACTGGAAATGGATTTTCTGCAGCTACAGAACTCCAATTGGCGCGCTCTCAACGGCGTTGGAAAGTAGACATCCAGGGCTTTCCAGCAATATATAATAGTCCATACTTTATTCGGAGATTGATGACGTAACTTGGCGTTGAACGCCAAGTACAAGCTGCTGTCTGGAGTTAAACGCCAGAAAAACGTCATGATCCGGAGTTGAACGCCCAAAACACGTCATAACTCGAAGTTCAACTCCAAGAGAAGCCTTAGCTCGTGGATTGATCAAGCTCAGCCCAAGCATACACCAAGTGGGCCCCGGAAGTGGATTTATGCATCAATTACTTACTCATGTAAACCCTAGGAGCTAGTCTAGTATATATAGGACATTTAACTATTGTATTAGACATCTTTTGATCACTTTAGATCTTAGGATCAGATCTTTGAACGCATAATTCTTAGACCATGGGGGCTGGCCATTCGGCCATGCCTGAACCTTTTACTTATGTATTTTCAACGGTGGAGTTTCTGCACACCATAGATTAAGGGTGTGGAGCTCTGCTGTACCTCAAGTATTAATGCAAGTCTATTTTCTTTTATTCGAATCTCTCTTATTCTTATTCCAAGATATTCATTCGTACCCAAGAACATGATGAGTGTAATGATGAAAGTGACGATCATTATCATTCTCACTTATGAACGCACGTGATTGACAACCACTTCCGTTCTACATGCAACCGAGCTTGAATGTGTATCTCTTAGATTCCCCAACAGAATCTTCGTGGTATAAGCTAGATAGATGGCGGCATTTATGAGGATCCGGAAAGTCTCACCTTGTCTGTGGTATTCCGAGTAGGATCCTGGGAATCCGGAAAGTCTCACCTTGTCTGTGGTATTCCGAGTAGGATTCCGGTAATGAATGACTGTGACGTGCTTCAAACTTGCAAGTGCTGGGCGTTAGTGACAGACGCAAAAGAATCAAGGGATTCTATTCCAGTAGGCGCAGGAACCAACCAGTGATTAGCCGTGCTGTAACAGAGTGCGTGAGCGTAGTTTTCACTGCGAGGATGGGATGTAGCCATCAACCATGGGTGATGCCTCCAGACGATTAGCCGTGCGAGTGACAGCCGCATAGGATCATTTTCCTGAGAGGATTGAAAGTAGCCACCGCTGATGGTGAACCCCTATACACAGCTTGCCATGGAAAGGAGTAAGAAGGATTGAGTTGAAGAAGTGGGAAAGCAAGCATCCTTGAGCCATACAGTATCTCCATTCGCTTATCTGAAATTCCCACCAATGAATCTGCATAAGTATTCTATCCCTTTTATTATTTATTTTCTTATTTCTATTTTCGAAACCATAAATCAATTTAATCTGCCTAACTGAGATTTACAAGGTGACCATAGCTTGCTTCATACCAACAATCTCTGTGGGATCGACCCTTACTCGCGTAAGGTTTATTACTTGGACGACCCAGTACACTTGCTGGTTAGTTGAACGGAGTTGTGTCCACTCGTGCCAATTTCAAATTCCATAAAAGTACAACTTAAAGAATAGTGATCACAATTTCGTCCACCAAGTTTTTGGCGCCGTTGCCGGGGATTGTTCGAGTATGGACAACTGACGGTTCATCTTGTTGCTCAGATTAGGTAATTTTCTTTTCAAAAAGTTTTCAAAAGTCTTTCAAAAATATTTTTTTATTATTATTCTCGTTTTTCTAAAGTATATTTTCGAAAAATATAATAAAAATACAAAAAAAATCATAAAATCATAAAAATAAAAAATATTTTGTGTTTCTTGTTTGAGTCTTGTGTTAATTTTTAAGTTTGGTGTCAATTGCATGCTTTTAAAATTTTTCTTGTATTTTTCGAAAATCTCATGCATTCATAGTGTTCTTCATGATCTTCAAGTTGTTCTTGACAAGTCTTCTTGTTTGATCTTGATGAATTCTTGTTTAGTGTTGTTTGTTGTTTTTCATGTGCATTTTTGCATTCATATTTTCCATGCATTAAAAATTTCTAAGTTTGGTGTCTTGCATGTTTTCTTTGCATCAAAAATTTTTCAAAATTATGTTCTTGATGTTCATCATGATCTTCAAAGTGTTCTTGGTGTTCACCTTGACATTCATAGCATTCTTGCATGCATCTTGTGTCTTGATCCAAAATTTTCATGTTTTGGGTCATTTTTGTATTTTTCTTTAAAAATTCAAAAATCAAAAAAATATCTTTTCCTTATTTCCCTCCAAAAATTTCGAAATTTTGGATTGACTTGGTCAAAAATTTTTAAAATTAGTTGTTTCTTACAAGTTAAGTCAAAATTTCAATTTTAAAAATCTTATCTTTTTAAATCTTTTTCAAAAATCATATATTTTTCATTTTTTTTTATCATTTTCGAAAATTTCAAAATTATTTTTCAAAATATTTTCAAAAATCTTTTTCTTATCTTTATTAGCTAACAAGTAATGTGATTGATTCAAAAATTTGAAGTTTGTTACTTTCTTGTTAAGAAAGGTTCAATCTTTAAGTTCTAGAATCTTATCTTGTAGTTTCTTGTTAGGTAAGTAATTTTAAAAATTAAATCTTTTTCAAATATCTTTTTCTTAAAACTTTTATTTTATCTTTTATCTTATCTTTTTCAAAAATTTTATCTTTTTCAAAATTTGATTTCAAAATATCTTGTTTAACTTCTTATCTTCTTATCTTTTTCAATATTTGATTTCAAATCTTTTTCAATCAACTAACTAACTTTTTGTTTGTTTCTTATCTTTTTCAAAACCACCTAACTACTTTTCCCTCTTCTATTTTCGAAAAATATCTCTCTGTTTTCAAAAATTCTTTTTAATTAATTAATTGTTTCAAATTTTAATTTCAATTGCATTTATCTCTAATTTTCGAAAATCACTAACCCCATTTTAAAATTATTTTCGAAATTATCTTTCTTTTTTCTTCTTTTATTTAATTATTTGTTTACTAACACATCTCTTCACCTCTCTTCATCTAAGAATCCAAACTTCTTATATCCCTTGTATTTGGATTCTTCCCCCCTTCCTCTATCTACTAACAGAAAGGAATCTCTATACTGTGACATAGAGGATTCCTCTTTCTTTTCTTGTTTTCTTCTCTTTCATATGAGCAGGAACACGGAAAAAGGCACTCTTGTTGAAATTGATCCAGAACCTGAAAGGACTCTGAAGAGAAAATTAAGAGAAGCTAAATTACAACAATCCAGAAATAACCTTTCAGAAATTTTCGAACAAGAGAAGGAGATGTCAGCCGAAAATAATAATAATAATAATGCAAGGAGAATGCTTGGTGACTTCACAAAGCCAACATCCAAGTTTGATGGAAGAAGCATCTCCATTCCTGCCATTGGAGCCAATAACTTTGAGCTGAAACCTCAGCTAGTTGCCTTTATGCAACAAAACTGCAAGTTTTATGGACTTCCATCTGAAGATCCTTATCAATTTTTAACTGAATTCTTGCAGATCTGTGAGACTGTAAAGACAAATGGAGTTAATCCTGAAGTCTACAGACTCATGCTTTTCCCTTTTGCTGTAAGAGACAGAGCTAGAATATGGTTGGATTCACAACCTAAGGATAGCCTGGACTCCTGGGATAAGCTGGTCACTGCCTTCTTGGATAAATTCTTTCCTCCTCAAAAGCTGAGCAAGCTAAGAGTGGATGTTCAAACCTTCAAACAAAAAGATGGTGAATCCCTCTATGAAGCTTGGGAAAGGTACAAGCAGCTGACCAAAAGATGTCCATCTGACATGTTTTCAGAATGGACCCTATTAGATATATTCTATTATGGTCTCTCTGAATTTTCGAAAATGTCATTGGACCATTCTGCAGGTGGATCTATTCACCTGAAGAAAATGCCTGAAGAGGCTCAAGAACTCATTGACATGGTTGCAAACAACCAGTTCATGTATACTTCTGAGAGGAATTCCGTGAATAATGGGATACCTCAGAAGAAAGGAGTTCTTGAAATTGATGCTCTGAATGCCATATTGGCTCAGAACAAAATGTTGACTCAACAGGCCAACATAATCTCTCAAAATCTGAATGGATTGCAACATGCATCCAACAGTACTAGAGAGGTAGCTTCTGAAGAAGCTTATGATCCTGAGAACCCTACCATGGCAGAGGTTAATTATATGGGTGAACCTTATGGAAACACCTATAACCCATCATGGAGAAATCACCCAAATTTCTCCTGGAAGGATCAACAAAAGCCTCAACAAGGCTTTAACAATGGTGGACGCAATAGGCTGAACAATAGTAAGCCATATCCATCATCTTCTCAGCAACAGACAGAGAATTCAGAACAAACCACTTCTAATTTAGCCAATATTGTCTCTGATCTGTCAAAAGCCACCTTCAGTTTCATGAATGAAACAAGATCCTCCATTAGAAATTTGGAGGCATAAGTAGGCCAGCTGAGTAAGAAAGTCATTGAAACTCCTCCCAGTATTCTTCCAAGCAATACAGAAGAGAATCCAAAAGGAGAGTGCAAGGCCATTGATTTGATCAAAGTGGCCGAATGCACTAGGGAGGAAGAGGACGAAAATCCTAGTGAGGAAAACCTCCTGGGACGTCCTTCAAGCAAGAAGGAGTTTCCTATTAAGGATCCAAAGGAATTTGAGGCTCATATAGAGACAATAGAAAGTCCATTAAATCTCCTTCTGCCATTCATGAGCTCTGAAGACTATTCTTCCTCTGAAAAGGATGAAGATGTGACTGGAGAGCAAGTTGCTCAGTACTTAGGAGCTATCATGAAGCTGAATGACAAGTTGTTTGGTAATGAGACTTGGGAAAGAGAACCTCCCTTGTTCATTAGTGAACTAGATACTTGGATTCAGAAAACTCTACCTCAAAAGAAACAAGATCCTGGCAAGTTCTTAATACCTTGTACCATTGGCACCATGAGCTTTGAAAAAGCTCTATGTGATCTGGGATCAGGGATAAATCTTATGCCACTCTCTGTAATGGAGAAGCTGGGGATCATTGAGGTACAACCTGCCTTGTTCTCATTACAATTGGCAGACAAGTCCATGAGACAAGCTTATGGAATAGTAGAGGACGTGCTAGTAAAGGTTGAAGGCCTTTACATCCCTGCTGATTTCATAATCCTAGACACTAAGAAGGAAGATGATGAATGCATCATACTAGGAAGACCTTTCCTAGCCACAGCAGGAGCTGTGATAGATGTCAACAGAGGTGAATTAGTCCTTCAATTGAATGAGGACTACCTTGTGTTTAAGGCACATGGCCACCCCTCTGTGACAAAAGAGAGTAAGCAGGAAAAGCTTCTCTCAGTTCAGAGTCAAGAAGAGCCCACACAGTCAAACTCTAAGTTTGGTGTTGTGAGGCCACAACCAAACTCTAAGTTTGATGTTCAGACCCCATATCCAAACTCTAAGTTTGGTGTTGGGATTACACACTAAAATTGACCTGATCACCTAGTGGCTCCATGAGAGCCACTGTCAAGCTATTGACATTAAAGAAGCGCTTGTTGGGAGGCAACCCAATTTTATTTATCTAATTTTATTTTATTTTGTTTCTTTGTTATTTTTGTGTTTAATTAGGTACATGATCATGAGGAGTCACGAAAAAAATCAAAAAAATTAAAAACAGAGTCAAAAACAGAAGAAAAAAATTGTGCACCCTGGAGGTAGCGCAGACTGGCGTTCAACGCCAGTAAGATGCATCTGGCTGGCGTTCAACGCCAGAACAGAGCACCATTCTGGCGCTGAACGCCAGAAACAAGCAACATCCTGGCGCTGAACGCCAGGAATGTGCCTGGAGGAGACAAGCTGGCGTTAAACGCCAGCAACAAGCATGAAACTGGCGTTCAACGCCAGAAACATGCATTACATGGGCGTTGAACGCCCAGAACGTGCACCAATGGGCGTTTGAACGCCAAAATGATGCACAAAGGCATTTTACATGCCTATATGGTGAAGGAATGGTATTTCTTTTCACCTCTGGATCTGTGGACCCCACAGGATCCCCACCTACCATATTCCCACCTTTTCTTTTAATCCTAATCACACTCTCCTAATCCTTATCTCATTTCACTCTTTCCCATGTCACACTCCCCAAAAACCTTCACCAATCAACTCAATTCCTCTTCCCAATTACCTCATTCACCATTCACATCAACCCACTCTTCCCCATACACCCCACCTACCTTTACAATTCAACTTCTCTTTCCCACCCATATAGCCGAATCTATCTCCCCTCACTCACCTCCATTTTCTTCTTCTTCTTCTTCCTCTCTTCTTTCTTCTCTTGCTCGAGGGCGAGCAATATTTTAAGTTTGGTGTGGTAAAAGCATAGCTTTTTGCTTTTCCATTACCATTAATGGCACCTAAGGCCAGAGAAACCTCAAAGGGAAGACAAAAAGCTTCCACCTCTGAGTCATGGGAGATGTAAAGACTAATATAAGCCGTCATAGCTCAGTGGTAGAACATGTAGCTGCAAATCAAGAGATCCCTGAGATACCTCAGGGGATAAGTTTTCCTCCAAACAACTATTGGGAGCAACTCAACACTTCTTTAGAAGGTTTGAGTCACAATGTGGAACAATTAAGGGTGGAACATCATGAGCACTCCATCATTCTCCAAGAAATAAGAGAAGATCAAAGAGCAATGAGGGAGGAGCAACAAAGGCAAGGAAGGGACATAGAAAAGCTGAAGAACATCATTGGTCCTTCAAGAAGAAGACGCCACTAGAGGTGGATTCATTCCTTGTTCTTTATTTCTTTCTGTTTTCGGTTTTTAGTATTATGTTTATCTATGTTTTGTGTCTTTATTTCATGATCATTAGTATGTAACCATGCCTTAAAGCTATGAATAAAATCCATTAATCCTTCACCTCTCTTAAATGAAAAATGTTTTAATTCAAAAGAACAAGAAGTACATGAATTTCGAATTTATCCTTGAATTTAATTTAATTATATTGATGTGGTGGCAATACTTTTTGTTTTCTGAATGAATGCTTGAACAGTGCATATTTTTTATCTTGTTGTTTATGAGTGTTAAAAATTGTTGGCTCTTGAAAGAATGATGAACAAAGAGAAATGTTATTGATGATTTGAAAAAAATCATGAAATTGATTCTTGAAGCAAGAGAAAGCAGTGAAAAAGGAAGCTTGCGAAAAAAAAATGGCGAAAAAAAAAATATAGAAAGAAAAAGAAGGAGCAGTAGAAAAAGCCAATAGCCCTTAAAACCAAAAGGCAAGGGTAAAAAGGATCCAAGGCTTTGAGCATCAATGGATAGGAGGGCCCAAGGAAATAAAATCCAGACCTAAGCGGCTAAATCAAGCTGTCCCTAACCATGTGCTTCTGTCATGAAGGTCCAAGTGAAAAGCTTGAGACTGAGTGGTTAAAGTCGTGATCCAAAGCAAAAAGAGTGTGCTTAAGAGCTCTGGACACCACTAACTGGGGACTCTAGCAAAGCTGAGTCACAATCTGAAAAGGTTCACCCAGTTATGTGTCTGTGGCATTTATGTATCCGGTGGTAATACTGGAAAACAAAGTGCTTAGGGCCACGGCCAAGACTCATAAGTAGCTGTGTTCAAGAATCAACATGCTTAACTAGGAGAGTCAATAACACTATCCCAAATTCTAAGTTCCCAGAGACGCCAATCACTCTTCAAAGGAAAAAGTGAGATGCCAAAACTATTCAGAAGCAAAAAGCTACAAGTCCCGCTCATCTAATTAAATTAATATTCATTGATATTCTGGAATTTATAGTATGTTCTCTTCTTTTTATCCTAATTGATTTTCAGTTGCTTGGGGACAAGCAACAATTTAAGTTTGGTGTTGTGATGAGCGGATAATTTATACGCTTTTTGGCATTGTTTTTATATAGTTTTTAGTAAGTTCAAGCTACTTTTAGGGATGTTTTCATTAGTTTTTATGTTAAATTCACATTTCTGGACTTTACTATGAGTTTGTGTGTTTTTCTGTGATTTCAGGTAAATTCTGGCTGAAATTGAGGGACTTGAGCAAAACTCTGAAGAAGGCTGACAAAAGGACTGCTGATGCTGTTGGAATCTGACCTCCCTGAACTGGAAATGGATTTTCTGGAGCTACAGAACTCCAATTGGCGCGCTCTCAACGGCGTTGAAAACTAGACATCCAGGGCTTTCCAGCAATATATAATAGTCCATACTTTATTCGGAGATTGATGACGTAACTTGGCGTTGAACGCCAAGTACAAGCTGCTGTCTGGAGTTAAACGCCAGAAAAGATAAGTGACCAAAAGCACCATAGAGGCCCAAGCAGGCCCAAAGCAGGCCAAATTACAGCTCACCCGAAGGTGGCTGACCAAAAGATAAGTGATCTCACCCACAAAAGATAAGATAACTAACTTATCTCAAGGAAGGTCACTCAACACTACTATAAATACACTAGAGAACCCAGTATAACTTATACTCTGATTCTACACAAAAAACCTGCCTAAAGCCCGTGCTAACTTAAACGTCAGAGTCTCTTGCAGGTACCACCACCATCCGGTGACCAAGAATCAGCAGCGCCTCAAGATCCAGCAAGTCAGGCCCAACAGCTTTGATCACACTCGAAGATCTCGTCTGAGATCGACCTTCAGTTTCAGGTAACCCTCGAAATATTGGCGCCATTGCCGAAGAACCTAGAAGTCATCCCATCACCATGGCAAACAACCCTGCCAACGACCTTAATTCCGGATTAGAAGAAAGAATGCCACTCAAGAATATGGATGCCACACAAACCTCCCCAAAGGATACACACAACCCAAGGGAGACAAACAACCACAAAACACAAAAATCTTAGATGTCAACTGTGACCAACAGGATCGCCTCAAACAGCTCGAAGAGAAACAAGACTACGTCGAGTGCTGGAGGACAAGCTTCTAAAGCTCGAAAACAACATTAAAACTAAGTCCACTCGATCCAGCCGCGAATATATGCCTCACGAGGACCAAGACCCGTTCACAAAAGAGATCATGAAAGCTAAAGTCCCAAAAGATTTCAAAGTCATCATCTTAACAATTTCAGGAATCGGATGTATGTCTCCGATGCCTCAGACGGAATCCGCTGCAAAACCTTCTCGACCACCTTGACAAAGACTGCAATAAAGTGGTTCAACAGCTTGCCGCCAAGGTCGATTACAAGCTTTGATGACCTCGCTAGGAAGTTCCTAGCTAGGTTCTCCATACAGAATGACAAAACCAAACACGCTCCAAGCCTGCTAGGGATTAAACAAGGAGATCAGGAAAGCCTCCATAGTTACATGGAAAGATTCAATAAAGCATGCCTGGACATACAAAACCTTCCAACAGAAGCAGCCATCATGGGTCTCATCAATGGCCTACGAGAAGGACCCTTCAGTCACTCCATATCCAAAAAGCATCCATCATCTCTCAACGAGGTTCAAAAACGAGCAAAAAATACATTAATATGGAGGAGAACTCCCGATTATAAGAAACCTCAAAGACTGGATTCTCCTACCTACCTCGAGACAAGGATAAAGAGTCCATGAAGAAAGAAGACCAACCTACTAAGAAACCCAGAAAGTACCACAACTACACCTCTCTTTGGGTATCTCTTGTGGATGTTTACAGGGAAATATGCAACACTGAGAAGATCCCACCGCCTTGCCTGATTAAACACAAGAGAGGAGGAAGTCAGACAGAGTATTGTGAATACCACCAAATCTATGGGAACTCTACCAATGAATGCTACGACCTAAAGAATGTCATAGATAAATTGGCACGAGAAGGGCGACTAGATCGGTTCTTAGCCAATAGAGCGAATGATCCAAGATAGAGGAGAAGGAATGAAGAGGTCGGATGAGGTGAACGTCCCCCTCACACCCCTAAAAGACATGTTCATATGATAAGCGAAGGATTCGTAGGAGGAGGGATCTTTAAGTCATCCCGCAAAAGACACCTCAAAGAGTTGTATCATGTCGGAGAATGGGACAGGTCACCCGACCTCCCCATGATAAACCTTTATTTTATGATTTATATTGTGTTTAATTGAGTGGTTTTGTCAAGTCTTCACCCAGTTATTCATATGATTTGCATGTATTTACAATTCATTCCCAAAAAAATTGTCCATGGTTAAAAACTTGCTCCCTAGAGATCTTTTAATTATGTATTTTTATTCTCCTTTATACCATTCGATGTTGTGATCTGTTTGTTAAGTGTTTCAGGTCTCATAGGGCAGGAATGGCTTAGAGAATTGAGAGGGAGCTTGCTGATGAGCGGATAATTTGTATGCTTTTTGGCATTGTTTTTAGTATGTTTTTAGTATGATCTGGTTAGTTTTTAGTATATTTTTATTAGTTTTTAGTTAAAATTCACTTTTCTGGACTTTACTATGAGTTTGTGTGTTTTTCTGTGATTTCAGGTATTTTCTGGCTGAAATTGAGGGACCTGAGCAAAAATCTGATTCAGAGACTGAAAAGGACTGCAGATGCTGTTGGATTCTGACCTCCCTGCACTCGAAGTGGATTTTCTGGAGCTACAGAAGCCCAATTGGCGCGCTCTCAACGGCGTTGGAAAGTAGACATCCTGGGCTTTCCAGCAATATATGATAGTCCATACTTTGCCCAATATTTGATGGCCCAAACTGGCGTGGCAAATCAGCCTCAGAATTTCCAGCGTTAAACGCTGGAACTGGCATAAAACTTGGAGTTAAACGCCCAAACTGGCATGAGAACTGGCGTTTAACTCCAGAAAACGTCTCTACACATAAAAGCTTCAATGCTCAGCCCAAGCACACACCAAGTGGACCCAGAAGTGGATTTTTACGTCATTTACTCATTTCTGTACACCCTAGGCTACTAGTTTACTATTAATAGGATCTTTTGAGATTGTATCTGGACCTTATGACACTTTACACGTTTTCTTTGTATACTTCCCACGGCATGAATCTCTAAACCCCATGGTTGGGGGTGAGGAGCTCTGTTGTGTCTTGATGGATTAATGCAACTACTACTGTTTCTCATTCAATCATGCTTGCTTCCATTCTAAGATAATACTTGTTCTTAACCCGGATGAATGTGATGATCCGTGACAATCATCATCATTCTCAACTATGAACGCGTGCTTGACAACCACCTCCGTTCTACCTTAGATTAAGTAGCTATCTCTTGGGTTCTTTAACCGGAATCTTCGTGGTATAAGCTAGAATTGATGGCGGCATTCAAGAGAATCCGGAAGGTCTAAACCTTGTCTGTGGTATTCTGAGTAGGATTCAATGATTGGATGACTGTGACGTGCTTCAAACTCCTAGCAGGCGGGGCGTTAGTGACAGACGCAAAAGAATCACTGGATTCTATTCCGGCCTGACCGAGAACCGACAGATGAATTCCGCGTGCTGTGACAGAGCATATGCAATCGTTTTCACTGAGAGGATGGGAGGTAGCCATTGACAACGGTGAAACCCTACATACAGCTTGCCATGGAAGGAGACTTGCGTGTTTGAAGAAGAAGACAGTAGGAAAGTAGAGATTCAGAAGATGGAGCATCTCCAAACCTCAACCTATTCTCCATTACTGCAAAACAAGTAATCATTTCATGTTCTTTAGCTTTTCACAATAATTCCTGATAATTTCTGACATCCTGACTAAGATTTACAAGATAACCATAGCTTGCTTCAAGCCGACAATCTCCGTGGGATCGACCCTTGCTCACGCAAGGTATTACTTGGACGACCCAGTGCACTTGCTGGTTAGTTGTGCGGGGTTGCAAAAGTGTGATTGCAATTTCGTGCACCAAGTTTTTGGCGCCGTTGCCGGGGATTGTTGAGTTTGGACAACTGACGGCTTATCTTGTTGCTTAGATTAGGACTGTTTTATTTTTTGTGGTTTAGAGTCTTTTAGTTGAGTCTAGTTTCATACTTTAAGTTTGGTGTCAATTGCATGCTTTTGCTTTTCTTTTAATTTTCGATTTTTTTTTACATGTTCTTAGTCCCTTTTTGATTCATAAAAATTCTAAGTTTGGTGTCCTCTTTGTGTTTTTCTCTTAAAAAATTTTTCGAAAACTGTGTGTTTGATTTTCTAAAAATTTTAAGTTTGGTGTCCTTTTGTGTTTTTCTCTTTCCTCTTTTCAAAATCAAATCTTTTTCATAAAAATTTTTCAATCATATCTTTTTAATTGCTGTTTTCAAAATCTTTTTGATTAACTAATTGATTCAGTTTTCAATTTGCTTTGATCTCATTTTCTTTTTTATTTTCGAATTTTTATTTTAATTTTCTTTTTTATTATTTTATTTTTTCGTTAATTCAAAAAAAAAAAAACAAAACAACAAAATTTATCTCCTTGCAATCATTATCATTTCCCTTTTGTCCATTATGGACTTAAGTGGGATTAATCAGTCCAAAAGGACTCTGGGGTCATATGCTAACCCCATTACAGCTGCATATGGGAGTAGCATCTGTACACCTCCCATCAAAGCAAGCAGCTTTGAACTAAATCCTCAGCTCATTATCATAGTGCAGCAAAATTGCCAGTATTCCGGTCTTTCACAGGAAGAACCTACTGAGTTTCTGGCACAGTTTTTACAAATTGCTGACACAGTACATGATAAAGAGGTAGATCAGGATGTCTACAGACTATTACTGTTTCCATTTGCTGTAAAAGATCAAGCTAAAAGGTGGTTGAATAACCAACCTACAGCAAGCATAAAGACATGGAAACAGTTGTCAGACAAATTCCTGAATCATTTTTACCCTCCAAAAAGGATGACACAGTTAAGACTGGACATCCAAGGCTTTAAACAAGAGGATAATGAATCCCTTTATAATGCCTGGGAGAGGTATAGAGGTATGCTAAGGAAATGTCCCTCTGAAATGTTTTCAGAGTGGGTACAGTTAGACATCTTCTACTATGGGCTTACAGAAAAAGCTCAGATGTCTTTAGACCACTCAGCTGGTGGATCTATACACATGAGGAAGACAATTGAAGAAGCTCAAGAGCTTATAGACACTGTTCCTAGAAACCAATATTTGTACTCTAGCAATGAGTTCTCTCCAAAAGAGGAAGCCATGGCAGTAGTCACTGACCCTAGTCCTCAAGAACAAATAATTGAGCTTAATCAACAATTGCTTCTGATGACAGAACAGTTAGCAGACTTTAAAGAGATGCTCCATGAAACTAAAGTTGCTAACAAGAGCATAGAACTGCAGTTAAATCAAGCAAAACAGCAAATATCTAAACAGATAACAGAGGAATGTCAAGCAGTTCAATTGAGGAGTGGGAAGACCCTGAATAACACTGCTCAAAAGAGTAAAAAGCCAAACAAGGAACAATTGACAGAGGACAACCAAACCACTGTTCAAAATCCCTCTGAGGACAGTAAGAGCCCAGAGAGGAATGTCATTGGCGTTCAGACGCCAGAAAGGGAAGGAAAGCTGGCGTTAAACGCCCATTCCTTGCCCAGTTCTGGCATTCAAACGCCAGAAAAGGGGGAAAAGTTGGCGTTAAACGCCCAATTTCCACCCAATCCTGGCGTTTAGACGCCTGGGGAGAATCAGACACCTGAGAGTGCTGACAGTAATCCCTCTAACAAGGCTTCTTCAACCACTTCTGTAAGGAATAAACCTGCAGCATCTAAGGTTGAAGAATATAAAGCCAAAATGCCTTATCCTCAAAAACTCCGCCAAGCGGAGCAGGATAAGCAATTTGCCCGCTTTGCAGACTATCTAAGGACTCTTGAAATAAAGATTCTGTTTACAGAGGCACTTGAGCAAATACCTTCTTATGCTAAGTTCATGAAAGAAATCTTAAGTCATAAGAAGGATTGGAGAGAAACTGAAAAAGTGTTTCTCACTGAAGAATGCAGTGCAGTCATATTAAAGAGCTTACCAGAAAAGCTTCAAGATCCAGGGAGCTTTATGATACCATGCACATTAGAAGGTGCTTGTACCAAGACAGCTATATGTGATCTTGGAGCAAGCATCAATCTAATACCTGCATCCACTATCAGAAAGCTTGGGTTGACTGGAGAAGTCAAACCAACCCGGATATGCCTCCAACTTGCTGATGGCTCCATTAAATATTCATCAGGCATAATAGAGGATATGATTGTCAAGGTTAGGCCATTTGCCTTTCCAACTGACTTTGTGGTGCTGGAAATGGAGGAGTACAAGAGTGCAACTCTCATTCTAGGAAGACCCTTCCTAGCAACTGGACGAACTCTCATTGATGTACAAAAAGGGGAAATCACCTTGAGAGTCAATGAGGATGAGTTCAAGTTGAATGCTGTAAAAGCTATGCAGCATCCAGATACACCAAATGACTGCATGGGCGCTGACATTATTGACTCTCTGGTAGAAGAGATCAATATGGCTGAAAGCCTAGAATCAGAGCTTGAGGACATCTTCAAGGATGCTCAACCTGATCAAGAAGAACTAGAGGAAGCAAAGGAATTTTCGAAAATTCCTCAGGAGGAGGATAAGCCTCCCAAGCCTGAACTCAAACCACTACCACCATCCCTGAAATATGCATTTCTGGGAAAGGGTGACACTTTTCCAGTGATTATAAGCTCTGCTTTAAATTCACAGGAAGAGGAAGCACTGATTCAAGTGCTAAGGACACACAAGACAGCTCTTGGGTGGTCCATAAGTGATCTTAAGGGCATTAGCCCAGCTAGATGCATGCACAAGATCCTATTGGAGGATAATGCCAAACGAGTGGTCCAACCACAGAGGAGGCTAAATCCTGCCATGAAGGAGGTGGTGCAGAAAGAGGTCACTAAATTACTAGAGGCTGGGATTATTTATCCTATTTCTGATAGCCCCTGGGTGAGCCCTGTCCAAGTTGTTCCCAAAAAGGGAGGCATGACAGTGGTTCATAATGAAAAAAATGAACTGGTTCCTACAAGGACAGTCACAGGGTGGCGCATGTGTATTGACTACAGAAGGCTCAATAGAGCCACCAGAAAGGATCATTTTCCTTTACCATTCATAGACCAAATGCTAGAAAGACTGGCTGGCCATGATTATTACTGCTTTTTGGATGGCTATTCAGGCTACAACCAAATTGCAGTAGATCCTCAGGACCAAGAGAAAACAGCATTCACTTGCCCTTCTGGCGTGTTTACCTATAGGAGAATGCCTTTTGGTCTGTGCAATGCACCTGCAACCTTTCAGAGGTGCATGCTCTCTATCTTCTCAGATATGGTAGAGAAATTTCTGGAAGTCTTCATGGATGACTTCTCAGTATATGGAGACTCATTCAGCTCCTGTCTTAATCACCTAGCCCTTGTCCTGAAAAGGTGCCAAGAGACTAACTTGGTTTTAAACTGGGAGAAATGTCACTTTATGGTGACTGAAGGGATTGTCCTTGGGCACAAAATTTCAAGCAGGGGGATAGAGGTGGATAAGGCAAAGGTAGAGGTAATTGAAAAATTACCACCATCTGCCAATGTTAAGGCAATCAGAAGTTTTCTGGGGCATGCAGGATTCTACAGAAGGTTTATAAAGGATTTTTCGAAAATTGCAAAACCTCTGAGTAACCTGTTAGCTGCAGACACACCATTTGTGTTTGACACACAGTGTCTGCAAGCATTTGAGACCCTGAAAGCTAAGCTGGTCACAGCACCAGTCATCTCTGCACCAGATTGGACATTGCCATTTGAATTAATGTGTGATGCCAGTGACCATGCCATTGGTGCAGTGTTGGGACAAAGGCATAACAAGCTTCTGCACGTCATTTACTATGCCAGCCGTGTTCTAAATGACACACAGAAGAACTACACAACCACAGAAAAAGAGTTACTTGCAGTGGTCTATGCCATTGACAAGTTTAGATCCTATCTAGTAGGATCCAAAGTAGTTGTGTACACTGACCATGCTGCTCTTAAATACTTACTCACAAAGCAGGATTCAAAACCCAGGCTTATAAGATGGGTGTTGCTTCTGCAGGAGTTTGATATAGAAATAAGAGACAGAAAAGGGACAGAGAACCAAGTAGCTGATCATCTGTCCCGAATAGAACTAGTAGCTGGGGCGTCCCCCCTTCTACTGAGATTTCTGAGACTTTCCCAGATGAGCAACTCTTCGCCATTCAGGAAGCTCCATGGTTTGCAGATATTGCAAATTATAAAGCTGTGAGGTTCATACCCAAAGAGTACAGCTACGTGCAGAGAAAGAAATTAATTTCAGATGCCAAGTACTACCTCTGGGATGAACCATATCTCTTTAAAAGATGTGCTGATGGAGTGATCCGCAGATGTGTACCCAGAGAAGAAGCACAAAGGATCCTATGGCATTGCCATGGATCACAGTATGGAGGACATTTTGGAAGTGAGCGAACAGCCACTAAAGTCCTCCAATGTGGCTTCTACTGGCCTACTCTCTATAAAGATTCCCGAGAGTTTGTGCGCAACTGTGACAGTTGTCAAAGAGCTGGCAACTTGCCTCATGGATATGCCATGCCTCAACAAGGGATATTAGAGATAGAATTGTTTGATGTATGGGGAATTGACTTCATGGGACCATTCCCACCATCATACTCAAACACTTACATTCTGGTGGCAGTGGACTATGTATCTAAGTGGGTAGAAGCAATTGCTACACCCACTAATGATACCAAGACCGTGCTGAAATTCCTCCAGAAAAACATCTTCAGCAGATTTGGTGTTCCCAGAGTATTAATCAGTGACGGAGGCACTCATTTCTGCAACAAACAGCTATACTCTGCTATGGTTAGATATGGAATTAGCCACAAAGTGGCAACTCCGTACCATCCACAGACAAATGGGCAAGCTGAAGTCTCTAACAGAGAACTAAAGAGAATCCTGGAACGGACTGTGATAGCCCGAAGAAAGGATTGGGCAAAGAGCTTGGATGATGCTCTGTGGGCATACAGAACAGCATTCAAGACTCCTATAGGAACCTCTCCATACCAACTGGTGTATGGGAAGGCCTGTCATTTGCCTGTGGAACTGGAACATAAGGCCTACTGGGCAACCAGATTCCTAAACATGGATGCACAGTTAGCTGGTGAAAAAAGATTACTCCAGCTAAATGAGCTAGAGGAGTTCAGACTCAATGCCTTTGAAAATGCAAAAATTTATAAGGAAAAGGCAAAGAAATGGCATGACAAGAAGTTGTCAACCAGAGTCTTTGAGCCAGGACAAAAAGTTCTGCTCTTCAACTCTAGGCTCAGACTGTTTCCAGGAAAACTCAAATCCCGGTGGAGGGGTCCGTATGTGATTACAGGAGTGTCACCATATGGATATGTTGAGCTTCAGGATACTGATTCCGACAAAAGGTTCATTGTTAATGGACAGAGAATCAAGCATTATCTTGAAGGAAACTTTGAGCAGGAATGCTCAAAACTGAGACTTGAGTGATTCTCAGTGAAGGTCCAGCTAAAGATAGTAAAGAAGCGCTTGCTGGGAGGCAACCCAGTCATTAGTAGGTTGTATGATTTGTTCTTACAGAGGCAAGTATCAAAAAAGAAGGAATTCACAGAGTTACAGAAGGATTCAGCTCAAAAAGCAGAGAAAAAGAGCTTACTGGCGAAAAAAACGCCAGTAAGGGGCATTTTGGGCGTTAAACGCCAGAATGGGTACCATTCTGGGCGTTTAACGCCAGGAATGGTGCCATTTTGGGCGTTAAACGCCAGAATGGGCACCATTCTGGGCGTTTAACGCCAGGTGTGCAGCATCCTGGGCGTTCAGAAAAACGCCCAGTGCTAAAGGATTTCTGGCGTTTAACGCCAGCCAGGGCACCTGGCTGGGCGTTAAACGCCCAAAAGGGGTGCCAATTGGGCGTTAAACGCCAGAATGAGTGCCATTCTGGGCGTTTAACGCCAGAAAGGTGGGGGGACCACAATTTTGTTTTCAAATCAGATTTTTTCAAACTTTCCTCTTCTCACCCATATTTTTTCACAAAAATACATTTCAATCTCTCATCATTCACTTTCAAATTTTCAAAAATTTAAAATCATTCTTCAAATCATTCCCAAATTTTGTCCAAAAACTCACCCTTTTTTCAATTTCTTTCCATATCTCCTCAAATCTCCTTTCAAATTTTTCTTTTTTTCGAAAATCTCTCCCCCCCCACTCTATAAATAACGTTTGCCACCCCTCATTCCCCACACCATTCGAATTTCCTCTTCCTCTCCCTCTCTCTTCTCTTCTTTCTTTTCTTTTTGCTTGAGGACAAGCAAACCTCTAAGTTTGGTGTGCTTTTCCGTGATCACTAAGCCAAGACTCATTAAGATCATGGCTCCTAAAGGAAAACAAACCAATTTAAGAGGAAAGAAAGAGAATAATCCAAAGAATCTTTGGAATCAAGAGAAGTTCTTAACCAAAGAACATGAAGACCATTATCACAAAATAATGGGTCTGAGGTCAGTGATCCCGGAAGTTAAATTTGATCTGAAAGAAGATGAATATCCAGGGATCCAAGAGCAAATTCGAAATAGAGGATGGGAAGTTCTGACCAATCCTGAAATAAAGGTTGGAAGGAACATGGTTCAGGAATTCTACTCTAATCTGTGGCTAACAGATAAGCAAAGAATTGACTGGAACTGCTTACCATACCTACAGAACCATGGTCAGAGGGAAAGTTATGTACTTCCATCTGGACAAAATAAGAGAAATCTTCAAACTACCTCAACTGCAAGATGATCCAGATTCCTTCCATAGGAGGATGGTGAGAGTAGATAAAGGGTTGGATCAAGTTCTAGAGGACATATGCCTCCCTGGGACTAAGTGGATAACCAATTCAAAGGGTGTCCCAAACCAACTCAAGAGGGGAGACCTCAAACCAATTGCAAGAGGTTGGCTAGACTTTATTGGGCGTTCCATATTACTCACTAGCAACCGTTCTGAGGTCACCATCAAGAGAGCAGTGATGATTCATTGCATTATGCTTGGAAAAGAAGTGGAGGTCCATCATGTGATTGCTTGTGAGATCTACACAATTGCAAATAAGAATTCCACTGAAGCCAAATTGGCTTATCCAAGCCTGATCTCCTTGCTCTGTAAAGAGGCTGGGGTGAAGATGGGAGTAGACGAGTTCATACCCATTGAACACCCAATCACCAAGAAGTCAATGGAAGGACAAGTGCAAGACAACTCTATCAAGAGGAGGGCGCAGGAATTCCTCCCTGAATTCCCAAGAATTGACTACTGGACCAGCCTAGAAGCATCTATCACCAAGTTGCAAGAGACTATGGAGCAACTGAAGGAAGAACAGCAGAATCAGAACTGCATGCTCTGCAAATTGCTGAAGGAACAAGAGAAGCAGGGGCGTGAACTCCAAGAGTTGAAACGCCAAAAGCTCTCCTCTCAAGCTGAGGGAGCATCCACTTCTCAAAATCAAGGTTGTTGAGTCCTAACTCTGTGAAAATCTCTATCATTAGGAGCCTATGTTTTTGCGTTTTCTTTTTCTTTTGTTTTGTTTTCTATTTTTATTTTTTTTGTCTCATATCTGTTTTTGAGTCTTATTCTTAATTCATAATTAATAAAATTGAAATTTTATGCCTTAAAGATATGAATGTCCTATGAATCCATCACCTCTCTTAAATGAAAAATGCTTTAATCACAAAAGAACAAGAAGTACAGGATTTCGAAATTTATCATTGAAACTAGTTGAATTAGTTTGATGTGGTGACAATACTTTTTGCTTTCTGAATGAATGCTTGAACAGTGCATATGTCTCTTGAATTTGTTGTTTTAAGAATGTTAAAGATTGTTGGCTGTTGAAAGAATGAGGAAAAAGAGAACTGTTATTGAGGATCTAAAATCATTAGACTGATTCTTGAAGCAAGAAAAAGCAGTGGATACAAAAAAAAAATTCAAAAAAAAAGAGAGAAGAAGAAAAGAAAAAGAAAAAGAAAGAAATAAAGTTGTGATCCAAGGCAAAAAGAGTGTGCTTAAGAACCCTGGACACCTCTAATTGGGGACTCTAGCAAAGCTGGGTCACAATCTGAAAAGGTTCACCCAATTATGTGTCTGTGGCATGTATGTATCCGGTGGTAATACTGGAAGACAGAGTGCTTTGGGCCACAGCCAAGACTCATACACTAGCTGTGTTCAAGAATCATTATGCTCAACTAAGAGAATCAATAACACTATCTGAGTTCTGAGTTCTTATAGATGCCAATCATTCTGAACTTCAAGGGATAGAGTGAGATGCCAAAACTGTTCGGAGGCAAAAAGCTACTAGTTCCGCTCATCTAATTGGAGCTATGTTTCCTTGATATTTTGGAGTCTATACTATATTCTCTTCTTTTTATCCTATTTTGATTTTTAGTTGCTTGGGGACAAGCAACAATTTAAGTTTGGTGTTGTGATGAGCGGATAATTTGTATGCTTTTTGGCATTGTTTTTAGTATGTTTTTAGTATGATCTGGTTAGTTTTTAGTATATTTTTATTAGTTTTAGTTAAAATTCACTTTTCTGGACTTTACTATGAGTTTGTGTGTTTTTCTGTGATTTCAGGTATTTTCTGGCTGAAATTGAGGGACCTGAGCAAAAATCTGATTCAGAGACTGAAAAGGACTGCAGATGCTGTTGGATTCTGACCTCCCTTCTGTTGGATTCTGTTGGATTCAGAGACTGAAAAGGACTACAGAAGCCCAATTGGCGCGCTCTCAACGGCGTTGGAAAGTAGACATCCTGGGCTTTCCAGCAATATATGATAATCCATACTTTGTCCAAGATTTGATGGCCCAAACTGGCGTGGCAAATCAGCCTCAGAATTTCCAGCGTTAAACGCTGGAACTGGCATAAAACTTGGAGTTAAACGCCCAAACTGGCATGAGAACTGGCGTTTAACTCCAGAAAACGTCTCTACACATAAAAGCTTCAATGCTCAGCCCAAGCACACACCAAGTGGACCCAGAAGTGGATTTTTACGTCATTTACTCATTTCTGTACACCCTAGGCTACTAGTTTACTATTAATAGGATCTTTTGAGATTGTATCTGGACCTTATGACACTTTACACGTTTTCTTTGTATACTTCCCACGGCATGAATCTCTAAACCCCATGGTTGGGGGTGAGGAGCTCTGCTGTGTCTTGATGGATTAATGCAACTACTACTGTTTCTCATTCAATCATGCTTGCTTCCATTCTAAGATAATACTTGTTCTTAACCCGGATGAATGTGATGATCCGTGACAATCATCATCATTCTCAACTATGAACGCGTGCTTGACAACCACCTCCGTTCTACCTTAGATTAAGTAGCTATCTCTTGGGTTCTTTAACCGGAATCTTTGTGGTATAAGCTAGAATTGATGGCGGCATTCAAGAGAATCCGGAAGGTCTAAACCTTGTCTGTGGTATTCTGAGTAGGATTCAATGATTGGATGACTGTGACGTGCTTCAAACTCCTAGCAGGCGGGGCGCTAGTGACAGACGCAAAAGAATCACTGGATTCTATTCCGGCCTGACCGAGAACCGACAGATGAATTCCGCGTGCTGTGACAGAGCATATGCAATCGTTTTCACTGAGAGGATGGGAGGTAGCCATTGACAACGGTGAAACCCTACATACAGCTTGCCATGGAAGGAGACTTGCGTGTTTGAAGAAGAAGACAGTAGGAAAGCAGAGATTCAGAAGATGGAGCATCTCCAAACCTCAACCTATTCTCCATTACTGCAAAACAAGTAAGCATTTCATGTTCTTTAGCTTTTCACAATCAATCCTGATAATTTCTGACATCCTGACTAAGATTTACAAGATAACCATAGCTTGCTTCAAGCCGACAATCTCCGTGGGATCGACCCTTGCTCACGCAAGGTATTACTTGGACGACCCAGTGCACTTGCTGGTTAGTTGTGCGGGGTTGCAAAAGTGTGATTGCAATTTCGTGCACCACTTGCAAAAATGGAAGGAGCACAAGAAAACAAGGAGATGACCAGCAAACATTGACGCGAGCGCATGGCCCACGCGAGCACGCGAAATGGAGAATTTGCAAGCGACCGGAATGCGTGCCTGACGCAATTGCGTAGATCGGAGTCTGCACGATTGAGGCGAACGCATGTGTGACGAAAACGCGTGACAAGGAAAACCGCTGAATGACTCGAATGCGTGGACGACGCGTACACGTGACCTGTGCGATCTGCAGAAATTTCAAAATACGCTGGAGATAATTGCGGGCCGCATTTTAACCTAATTTTTGTCCCAGAAACACAAAATAAAGTGAGGGAACATGTAGAAACTCAAGAGAGATCGACACACATTCATTTACATCGATATTAGGATAGATTTAGTTTTAGATCTGAATTTACTACTCCTTTAGGTTTTCTCTACATTGATAGGATTTTAGTTAATTGCTTTTACTTTGGATATTGAAGACCCATTACCTCCGTGGAAGTACTATTCTAGTTTGTTTCCCTATTCTCATACTCTTTTGGTTATTTATTATTCTTGTTCAGATACTTATGTTACATTTGGATTTATCAATACAGTTCACTACCTTTTCCTTTAATCAATTTCCAATCCTTATTTTCTTTATCATGTCCTCTTCTACTATTTCTACAAGCGTTTTATTCCTGTTAATGGAGTAGAAATTCCACTTGACATGGGGGTTGATTAAGAGAAGACACTTGAATTGGAATGCTCAAGTGCTTAGTTAAATTGGACGCTGTTAGCTAATTCCATACCTACTAACGCTAGATCTCCCCAAGGGAGAGGACTAGAAGTTGTGGGTGAGAATTAGTTTAATCACCATACTTTCTCTTACTTAGTGAGGGTTAACCGAGTGAGAATAGCAACCTCTCTACACTACACTTGAGAAGATCCCAACAAGGATAGAAATTCTACTTAATCATTCCCCCAGTCAAGGCCTTTCATTTAGAGTATCAATAATTATTCTTAGTTTATTTTTATTACTTTAATCTTTAATCATTTTGCTTACTCATTATAAAAACTCAAATTTTCTGAAAACCCCTAGTTAATAATATAGCACTCTTCCCTGCAACTCGTTGGGATACGACCTGGGACTCATACTCTCAGTATTTTTATTTCTAAAAATTGTGACAACCACTTTTAAATTGGTGAGGTAGATTTTAGCTGGTTAAGAGCTATACGTACAACGTTGTTCTCTTAACTGAAGTCTCTTAATTGGTTAACTTCTTCCATGCACCACCCTACCATTACCTTCACACAAGAAGACGCTACGGGCATTATCCCGGGGCATGATGACCCTATGGTCATTACCATCACACTCGCCAACGCCAATCTCCACGGAATATTGGTAGACCAAGGAAGCTTTGCAGATTTCCTGTTCAAATCTGCCTTCGACAAGCTCGGCCTACAAGAGAAAGAGCTCAAAGCTTATCCAAATAGCTTGTTCGGACTTGGAGATGCCCCAATCCCATTTCACACAACATTTTGAAAAGGAACACGATCTAGAACACTGAGCATAGACTACATTGTAGTCGACGTGAGCTCTACATACAACGCCCTTATAGGTCAGACAACGTTAAATCAGCTCGCCGCGACGGTCTCCACTCCGTACCTATGCATGAAGTTCTCGACTACAGAAGGGATAGCTACCAGAAACTCGCTTGATGCTGTTACAACGAGAGCCTAAACCTTAAAGGCGACCTCAGAAGCAAGGAAACCAATACTATATAACTTGGGGGAATACGAGCTTGTGAGGATCTCCATCCTCAACCAGAAGGTGAGACTGAAGAAGTCCAAATCGGAGATACTAAAGACAAAACAACAAACATAGGGTCGAATCTACGAGGATACCAAAAGGTGCTACTAACAAAGCTCCTAAGGGATAATTTTGACCTCTTTGCATGGAAGGCCGCTGTTCATACCCTAGGTAGAGCTGTCTGACCCGGGATGTTCTACAGATAAAGCAACCGACCTCTGCAGGTCAGGACAACCTGACCACCTCTCTAAGAGCTTGGCCAAGTCACCAGGAAAGCCCAAAAGAGGGGCCCCAATAGAGGACCGCGCACCTAAGCCCAAGGCAGTCCAAGCCTACAAGAGAAAGGGAGGTTCCCTTAAAGATAAGATGACCTCACTCAAAAGATAAAGATAAGATAAGATAACTAACTTATCTTATCTAAGAAGGTCATTCAACGCTATTATAAATACACTGGAGCACCTAGGTATAACTCATACTCTGATCCTACTAAAAACCTGCTTAATACCCTTGCTAACTTAAGCATCGGAGTCCCTTGCAGGTACCACCACCCTCCGGTGATGAAGGATCAGCACCATCACTCCGTTCAACAAGTCGGACGTGACAGCTCCGACCGGTACAGAAGATCTCATCCGAGATCGACCTACAGTTTCAGGTAACCCTCGGAACATTGGCACTGTTGCCGGGGAACCTAGAAGTCATCCCATCATTATGGCGGACGACCATGACAATGATCACAATTCAGATCTAGAGGATAGAACGCTGCACAAAAAGGCAGACACTACCCCAAAGGATACTTCTCAACTTAACAACAAAAATAATTCGCCAAACGCAGGAGCCATGGAGGCGCTTTAAGACCGTTTAAAACAATTGGAAGGAGAAGCGCTACGACAACAAGAGGTTGAGAAAGACCTACAGAAGGAAATAAGGCGACGCCGGGAATTGGAGGACAAACTCTTAAAACTCGAAGCCGATCTTAAGACCAAAGCCAACCGGTCCTCTCACGAGGACAGCTCCCGCAAGGAACAAGATCCATTCTCTAAGGAGATTATGAAGACCAAAATCCCAAAAGTCTTTAAACTCCCAGATATGACTTTATACGACGGTACTACAGATCCCGACCACCATTTCAGTAATTTCAAAAGTAGAATGTACCTCACCGATGCCTCAGATGCAATTCGTTGCAAAGCCTTCTCAACTACTTTAACAAAGACGGCAATTAGATGGTTCGACAATCTACCTTCTAGGTCCATCTCGAGTTTCGACGACTTGGCCAAGAAGTTTTTGGCTAGATTCTCCATCCAAAGAGACAAGGCTAAGCATGCTCAAAGCCTATTAGGAATCAGACAAGGAGAACGGGAAACTCTTCACAACTACATGGAAAGAGTCAATAGAACGTGCCTAGACATACAGAACCTACCAACAGAGGCTGCCATTACGGGCCTCATCAATGGCTTGTGAAAGGGACCTTTTAGCCAATCTATATCAAAAAAACACCCCACATCTCTAAACGAAGTACAAGAACGAGCAGAAAAGTATATCAACATGGAGGAAAACTCTCGACTAGGGGAGACTTCGAAATCTGGATTCACCTCCAGGGATAAAGACAAATAATCCAAAAAGAAGGAAGATCGACATGGAGAAAAAATAAAAAATATCACAATTACACCCCCCTTTGGGTGTCTCTCGTGGATGTCTACAGAGCGGTATGCAACACTGAAAAAATACCCCCAGCTCGACCACTCAAAGGCAAAAAAGGAGGAGGAAATTGGGTTGAATATTGTGAATATCATCGAATCTGCAGGCATTCCACCAATAAATGTTTTGACTTAAAAAATGTCATAGAGAAACTAGTAAGGGAGGGGAAGCTAGATCGATATCTGGCCACCCGGGACGATGAGCAAAGAAAAAGAAGAAGGGAAGAAGATGTCGGACAAATCGAGAGGTCACCTCGTACACTAGAAAGACACCTCCACATGATACACGGCGGATTTGCTGGAGGAGGATTCTCCAAATTATCCCGCAAGAGATATCTTAAAGAGGTATATCATGTCGAGGGGAAGGAGAAAACACCCGACATCCCTGAGATTACCTTCACCAAAGAAGATGCATCCGGTATAACCCAGGACATGACGATCCCATGGTCAACACTGTTATACTGGCGAATGCAAACCTCCACCGCACACTAATAGACTAAGGGAGCTCCACCGACATCTTGTTCAAATCTGCCTTCGAAAAGCTCGGTTTGGAAGAAAAAGAACTCAGAGCATATTCGAACAGCCTGTTCGGACTAGGAGACACCCCAGTTCAACCACTTGGATACATCTCATTGCAGACAACCTTTGGAAAAGGAAACCAATCAAGAACACTCAAGATAGATTACATCGTGGTCGACGTAGGTTCAGCCTATAATGCCTTAATAGGCTGGACAACATTAAATCAGCTAGGTGCAATAGTCTCCACTCCACACCTATGCATGAAATTCCCAACTCCAGAAGGGATAGCTACAACAAAAGCATATCAGAAGATGGCACGCCGCTATTACAATGAAAGTCTAGACCTCAGAAGCAGAAGAGAAAATTTCCACACAATTGAACTCGGTGAGTTCAGAGGCGGGAAGAACTCCGCCCACAACCGGAATGCAGAATAGAGAAAGTCCAGATTGGGGATACCCCAGACCAAACGACCAGTATCGGCATAATCCTACAAGGAGACATAAAAGAACCGCTCATACAGTTCTTACGAGATAACGTCAACCTCTTTGCATGGAAGGCTACAGACATGCCAGGCATAGACCCCAAGTTAATGTGCCACAAACTAGCAGTCTACCCAGGATCTTGGCCAGTGCAACAGAGGCGTAAAAAGCTCGGACCAGAACGCTCTCATGCTATGGAAGAGCAGGTACAAGCTCTATTGGAGGCAGGATTCATAAGAGAAGTCAAATACCCACTATGGCTAGCTAACGTCGTCTTAGTGAAAAAATCATAAAGGGAAGTGGCAAATGTGCACCGACTACACTGATCTCAACAAAGCCTGCCAAAAGGATCCTTATCCACTCCCAAGTATCGACGCACTAGTCGATGCCTCCTCTGGATATAAATACCTCTCGTTCATGGACGCATATTCCGGACTCCACTTTCTTTACCAGCACAGGGAGCTGATGTGTGGAAAACGATCCAACACAAAACTCACCGGCAAGTGTACCGGGTCGCATCGAGTAATAAAACTCACGGGAGTGAGGTCGATCCCACAGGGATTGAAGGATTGAGCAATTTTAGTTTAGTGGTTAATTTAGTCAAGCGAATCAAATATTGGTTGAGTGATTTTGTATCCAACAGTAAGTAAATAGCAGGAAATCTAAAGGGAGAGGGATGAATTGCAGAAATTAAAGAGAACTGAAAGTAGAGATGCTGAATCTTAAAGAGCAAGAAATTAAATGACTGAAACTTAAAGTACAAGAAATGTAAATTGCAGTAACTTAAAGTGCAAGAAATATAAATTGCTTGAATGGAAAAAGGGAGATGAGGACTGGGAATTCAGAATTTAAGCAAGGGAAATTTAATTGCAACAATTAATAAAGCAGAAGATGAATTGGAAGTAACTAGAATTCAAACAGGAAATGAAATTTAATTGCAAGCAGGGGTTCACAGAAGAACCAAAAGGAAAAAGAGATCTCAGGGCTCTAGAGACTAGATAGCAAAGTCTAGATCTCAATTGCCTTCCCAGATCCAAGTTCACAAAGCAATTAACAAGAAATTAAAGAAGAAGTAGCAAAGAAAATGTAATTGAACTCAATTATGCAGCAAGGAAATTAAAGAGATCTTGAATGGAGATTGAGACAGAAATTCCTCAATTCTTCACACCCAAGACTCAAACAAGAAAAGTAAAAAGTACTCAAGCAAGAAGAGGAAGAAGAGAGATCAATTCTCCTCCCCAATTCTCTCAAATCTCAGTTCCTAGCTCTCAATGAAGTCTCAAAATTAAAAATCAAAAGAAGGTTCAAAAATCAAAAGTAAAAGAAAAACTCCTAATTACATCAAACTATCTCCTATTTATACACTTTCTATTCTTGGATTTTGGAATTTGGATGGGCTTTTGATTTGGTGAAGAAATGAATTAAATTGGATTTTTAATCCAATTTTTAGCCCATGAAAAAGTGGCTTCCAGGAGGCTGCCCTGCCCTTGTGGAGGGCAGAGCAGGAAATGGTGCGTGCGGCTCATTGCGTGCGTGCTTGGTGTGTGTGATGCTGCAGGATGCTGCCCTGCCCTTGTGGAGGGTAGGGCAGAGTTTTCATGGTGCGCCAGATGCTGCCCGTGCGTGCTGCTGCTGGCCGAGACTCCCTTGGTGCACCCAATCTTGTGCGCTGGCCGTGCACCACAAAAATGCTGCCCTGCCCTTGTGGAGGGCAGGGCAATGTTGCCAATGGTGAGGTTCCAAGTTCGAAACTTGGTGGAGGCACACGCTGCTTCTTTTTCTTTGGTTTTCTTGGCACCAAAGTAATGCTTAGTTCCTTGCCTCCTCATAGTGCCGTGTTCGATTCTGGGAGAATGAAAGCAAGCCAAATTTTTGCTTGATTTTATTGTGCTTGAGCGCTACTCCTTTCCTCTTTGTCATTGGGTTCGAAACCCATAGGAAGCATTATGAAACAATTTCTTTTGAATTGTTCTTGGGTGAAGCCCGATATTGCTCTTGAGGAGGGCAGGGCAGAGTTTTTGCTCCCTTTGGTCCTTGGCATCAAATTGTGCTCTGCCCTTGTTGTGGGCAGGGCAGTGTTGCTTTTCAAAGTTTGGCTCATTATGTTGCTCTCCTGGAGGGCAGTGTGCCCTTGTGGAGGGCAATGTTTGCTTCCTCCTTCCATGCGCCACACTTCTCATCTCTTGGCCACACTTCTTAAGCCACGTTTTTCTTCTTTTCTTCCCTTCTTCACCTACAAGAAACCAAAACAACCACTCAAAGTATCTCTAAATTCATAAGGTTTATAATTCATTAAAAATCAATTAATTCTTGCTCAAACCTCATGATTTAGCATCAATTTAATGGTAGTTGCTTGATTTAAAGAAGGTATGCATTTTCATTCCAAATCACTTACTTAGGATGCAAGAAAGTGCATAAAGACTAGTAAAACAAGTGAAATTAGCTTTGAAAAAAGGGTATATGATGACCTGTCATCACAACACCAAACTTAATTCTTGCTTGTCCCCTAGCAAGCATCAAAACTAAGAGAAAATGAAATGAACAAGAAGAGCAATTATATCCTTATTAGGCATATAGCAGAACTTGATTTATGGAGTTTTTATGCAGATAATGACAACCCAAGTTATTGTTTGCTGTTACATAATATACATTTTCCTCAAAGGCTTACTAAACTTGCTGTTATAAGGTTTACTCTTTAATTGCTCCCTTGCTAACTTTTCTTTTCTTATGTTGCTTAACAAGCTTATTATTCTTTGAAGGCTTGGTGTCAAATGTTGCAGTAGTAGCCTTTGGCTTTATTTTTACTCAACATCTTTCCACCACAGACACATGGCTCACTATTTCCTCCTAGGATCATTGATGCCCAGCATCTCTTTGGATAACTAAATGTTCTGTATCTAAGTTGCTCTTTATTGTGGATTTTCAATTGGCCATCCCAAATCAGTTGATCTAAGTGACCGGGTTTTGAAATACCCCTCAGAATTTACTTATCCAAGCATATCCTAGTACAAGAACACCACAGGCATGTGTCCTAGGGTCCAAGCTATTGGTGTCCAGCCTTTTTTCTTTGTTTTTCTTGTCACATTGGCTTTTTCTTCTTCCTTTTCTTTCTGTTTTATTTTTGTTCTCAAGGGATTTTTTTCTTTACAGATAAGAACCTTTATAACAGCAAGCTAGCTCACACTTCAATGAAAATGATACTATGTAGCAATTATTTCACGAGTTATGCATTTAATCAAACACATACACCACCATTAACTTCCATTCTAACTTATGCAACATTGGATATTTACTTTCCAATTCAAACAATTCTCTTTTATTCAAGCATATGGGAAACAAAACAAAATTCAGCTAGGTGATGGATGACAAGCAATATGCAGATTAGCATTCTTAATCAAATAACTTCACTTGCAACTAGATGAACACTTCAGCAAGATATATAATGGTTCCCATGTCCAAAACAATTCACAGCAGCAAGGATTAAGTTTAGATACAACCTTTGAAGTTGCAGCCCTTTAATTCTTCCTTCTGTTGTGTTTTCTTTGAGTTAAGATGCACAATATCTTCAATTGTTGACTCATGTCCTGCATAATTCTCAAAGTTGCTTGCTTCTCAAGCCCTTAATTACAGTTAGTATGCATAAATTGAGTGTGGCTCTCATATTTATTTAGGTGTTGGGGACACCAAACTTAATTGTTTGCCACTGCCTCTGATGCAACAAGTTAACCATATGTGAAACCTTGTGTCCTTGCTAAAGGTTATGGAATTAAAGTTAGAAAGCAGTTAAATAGTTGAATAATTTTTTTGATTGCTTAGAGCTAGCACTTTGCAAGAGGTGAGAATGTGTTTATAAATGAGATTTTTGGTGGAACACCAAACTTAGAATCTTTCATTCTCCCTTAAATTGTTTTGGTGTGCAACACCAAACTTAGCTCCTTGTAATGCATACCAATTATTCAACATTTTTATTGAAAAAGCTATGAAAGAAAACTACCTCAGGTTGGGTTGCCTCCCAACAAGCGTTTCTTTATTGTCACTAGCTTGACATCCTCCATCTGCTGATCATGAAGATTGAAAACCACAGTGTCTTAGCTTGTCTCTCTTTACTATGAACTTCCTTCCGGTTTCCTCTTTGATGACCTCTATGAATTCCTGTGGAAGGATCTTAGTCACAATGTAGTGATCAGACAGCTGTGGGGACACCTTCATGGTTTGAATGTTTATCATTACTCTATCCCCTTGTGAAAATTTTCCAGTGGGGATTTTCTGCTTTTCTTTAATTCTATCCTCTGTCTCTCCTTGTAAGAATTTCTTGTTGTGTTTTTCTTGGCTGGTACTTTCTTTGTCCAAGGTTTTCTTACTTTCCTCTATGACCCTTTTCCATCCTTCCTTCTTTGCAGCATCTTTGTTGTTAGTTGGTTTGTCTTCAGTGGCTCTGGGGAGAGTATTTGCCCTCTTCTCACCCTTTTCTGCAAAGTGCTTCGCCAGTTGAGCTATCTGCCCCTCAATTCTTCTGATTGAACTCTCTTGGTTCTTTGTTATCTCTTCTTGGTGTTTCATCATTCTCTACATTAAGATCTCCAAGTTAGTGATCCTCTGAGAGTCTTGTGGGATTGATTGGTTGTGGGATGTTAAAGGTTGGAAGGGTGGGTGTTGTAGTGGCATGTAGTGGTTGTTGTTACTATAATGGTGTTTTTGTTGATTTGTGAAGTTGGGGTTGTTATAGTTGAAGTCCCTTGGTTCGTGAGTTTGGCACTCGTTCCTTCGCCAGTTGGAATGAGTTTGGAAGTGTCTGTTTTGTGAATATTGGCTTTGATTGGTATTAGTGGGTGAGTGATGTTGGTTGTTTGTGGTCATAGATTTGCCCTGGTTGAAACTCCCTTGTCCTTGATGTTGAGACTCTCCCATTCTCAGATAAGAATGGGGCCTCCATGGTGGAAATTGGACCTTCACTGCAGCAGACTGCATGCAATTAACTTTTTTATCTCTCAGCTCCATGTGTTGCTGTGTTTGATGGTGCATCTGTTTGTTCAAGATTCATCACTTCTTTTTCTGAAATTGCATTCTGTGGTTTCTCAGATGAGTGTTGGTTGTTGACTCCTTTGTCATTAAAATGTGCAATTCCTTGGGCAGTTGTTGTTGCTTTGAGTAGGCCATCTGAAAAGTAGTCCACTGCTTTTCTTGTTTCTGGGGTTAATCCTTCATAGAAAGCTCGGAAACCCACTTTATCAGTTGCTTTCTTGTATCTTTCCCATGCCTTGAAGATTGGTTCTTCTTTTTCTTGTGTGAATGGATATTCCCCCTCTTTCAACTTGATGATCTGTCGGGATGAGGAGAATTTGGCCAGAAATTTGGTGACCAAATCGTCCCAACTAGTGATACTTCCTTGGTGAAAAGTTTCAAACCATTGTGCAGCTTCACCCCTTAATGAGAAAGGGAATAACAAGATCTTATAAGTATCATGATCTAGACCATCAGTGTTGACAGCACCACAAGTCCTCAGAAAAGTGGATATGTGCTGTTGAGGACCCTCCAATGGATTTCCGTCATAGGAACAATTGCTCTTGATTAGTGTAATGAGTGGTGGCTTCATGTCATGATATTCTTCGTCTGTAGAGACTTCTTTTCCAATGATAGTCTTTCCTCTGACTTCTCTTCTTTCCTGTGGCACGCAGACAGTCAGGAGGAACAAACAGCAGTCCTCTTGAGAATTGAGTGCAGTTAGTTGAGACAAATTCTCAAACAGTTAGTGTGTTAGTTAAAAATAAAGAAAAAGTGATTGATCTAGACCTCCACTTCACTTAATCATTGTCAATCTATTTCAATCCCCGGCAACGGCGCCAAAAACTTGATGTGTGGAAAACGATCCAACACAAAACTCACCGGCAAGTGTACCGGGTCGCATCAAGTAATAAAACTCACGGGAGTGAGGTCGATCCCACAGGGATTGAAGGATTGAGCAATTTTAGTTTAGTGGTTGATTTAGTCAAGCGAATCAAATATTGGTTGAGTGATTTTGTATACAACAGTAAGTAAATAGCAGGAAATGTAAAGGGAGAGGGATGAATTGCAGAAATTAAAGAGAACTGAAAGTAAAGATGCTGAATCTTAAAGAGCAAGAAATTAAATGACTGAAACTTAAAGTACAAGAAATGTAAATTGCAGTAACTTAAAGTGCAAGAAATATAAATTGCTTGAATGGAAAAAGGGAGCTGAGGACTAAGAATTCAGAATTTAAGCAAGGGAAATTTAATTGCAACAATTAATAAAGCAGAAGATGAATTGGAAGTAAATAGAATTCAAACAGGAAATGAAATTTAATTGCAAGGAGGGGTTCACAGAAGAACCAAAAGGAAAAAGAGATCTCAGGGCTCCAGAGACTAGATAGCAAAGTCTAGATCTCAATTGCCTTCCCAGATCCAAGTTCACAAAGCAATTAACAAGAAATTAAAGAAGAAGCAGCAAAGAAAATGTAATTGAACACAATTATGCAACAAAGAAATTAAAGAGATCTTGAATGGAGATTGAGACAGAAATTCCTCAATTCTTCACACCCAAGACTCAAACAAGAAAAGTAAAAAGTGCTCAAGCAAGAACGAGGAAGAAGAGAGATCAATTCTCCTCCCCAATTCTCTCAAATCTCAGTTCCTAGCTCTCAATGAAGTCTAAAAATTAAAAGTCAAAAGAAGGTTCAAAAATCAAAAGTAAAAGAAAAACTCCTAATTACATCAAACTATCTCCTATTTATACACTTTCTATTCTTGGATTTTGGAATTTGGATGGGCTTTTGATTTGGTGAAGAAATGAATTAAATTGGATTTTTAATCCAATTTTTAGCCCATGAAAAAGTGGCTTCCAGGAGGCTGCCCTGCCCTTGTGGAGGGTAGAGCAGGAAATGGTGCGTACGTGCTTGGTGTGTGTGATGCTGCAGAATGCTGCCCTGCCCTTGTGGAGGGCAGGGCAGAGTTTTCATGGTGTGCCAGATGCTGCCCGTGCGTGCTGCTGCTGGCCGAGACTCCCTTGGTGCGCCCAATCTTGTGCGTTGGCCGTGCACCACAAAAATGCTACCCTGCCCTTGTGGAGGGCAGGGCAATGTTGCCAATGGTGAGGTTCCAAGTTCAAAACTTGGTGGAGGCACACGCTGCTTCTTTTTCTTTGGTTTTCTTGGCACCAAAGTAATGCTTAGTTCTTTGCTTCCTCATAGTGCTGTGTTCGATTCTGGGAGAATGAAAGCAAGCCAATTTTTGCTTGATTTTATTGTGCTTGAGCGCTACTCCTTTCCTCTTTGTCATTGGGTTCGAAACCCATAGGAAGCATTATGAAACAATTTCTTTTGAATTGTTCTTGGGTGAAGCCCGATATTGCTCTTGAGGAGGGCAGGGCAGAGTTTTTGCTCCCTTTGGTCCTTGGCATCAAATTGTGCTCTGCCCTTGTTGTGGGCAGGGCAGTGTTGCTTTTCAAAGTTTGGCTCATTATGTTCCTCTCCTGGAGGGCAGTGTGCCCTTGTGGAGGGCAATGTTTGCTTCCTCCTTCCATGCGCCACACTTCTCATCTCTTGGCCACACTTCTTAAGTCACGTTTTTCTTCTTTTCTTCCCTTCTTCACCTACAAGAAACCAAAACAACCACTCAAAGTATCTCTAAATTCATAAGGTTTATAATTCATTAAAAATCAATTAATTCTTGCTCAAACCTCATGATTTAGCATCAATTTAATGGTAGTTGCTTGATTTAAAGAAGTTATGCATTTTCATCATCACTTACTTAGGATGCAAGAAAGTGCATAAAGACTAGTAAAACAAGTGAAATTAGCTTTGAAAAAAGGGTATATGATGACCTATCATCAGGAGCCATAACGGTCCCGACTGTGGAGATACTGCCACCAGCTCACCATTGTTCCTGACAGATGGCACCGAGGACAGTGCAAAACCTTAAGTGTGGGGAGGTCGGTCAGTACCTGACTTACGGAGGTAATTCTTTTCCCCTAACACCAATTTCTTTCTTCCCTAGAATAGCATAGATTGCATATTAGTAGGTTAATTTCATGCATGTTCTACCTGAATGAAAAGACAATAAGTTTCTTTTAAGACCATATAATTTTTGAAAATTTCACTAATTTAAATCAAAACATTTATGTTAAAGTTGTTTGAAGTTGATATTGGAATAGGATTTTTGAGCTAAAAGAACACACAACCTGTGAGACGTTGAGCCTAAATACATGGTTACACTATTTAACCATAAACATTTTTGTTTCTTATGTGCTTACTTCTCTATGATTGTAATCTGAATTTTGTTTCATCCTATATGTCCAAAATTAATGTGTTATGTGCATGCATATGATTGAGGCCATTGTTTGTTTAACTCACATATCCCAAATAAGCCAACCCTTTTTAATTACCTTTGTTAACCACTTTGAGCTGTTTTTAACCCCATTCGTTCTATATTGTACCACATTACTAGCCTTAAGCAGAAAATAATTGAAAATCCTAATTGAATCTTTGGTTAGCTTAAGATAGAATTTGTGTGTTAACTGAGTATGGGAAAATTATGGGAATAAAGAGTAATTGGAAAATGTGTCATGATAAAATAAAGGGAATTTGGGTACCTATTCATGTGAAACCATAAAAGAAAAATTACAACCCTATGTGCATCAAAAAAAATTTTTTAGTTCTCCTTTGCTTTAGTGAATAAGGGGTCAAAATCACCCCAATAATACATGAAAGTTAATAATCAATGCACATGTGATAAAAATTACAATAAAGGTTGATACATGAATATGGAATGTGAAAAGGAGATTTTGGGTAGCTAAGATGAATATTAAATTTATATAGAATATATGTATGTTAGTTGAGAGCTTAGGTTAATTAAAGATCAATGTATAAGCTCACTTAGCCATATGTGTATCCTCACCCTTACCTTAGCCCCATTACAACTATGAAAAGACCTCATGATGTTTGCATTGGCATTTTAAAATTGTTGATTGATTAGGTGAAAAACAAAATGTTTGAAAGCATGATTAGAGAAGGATAGAGTGATTACCCCATATACTAGAGTTGATTAGAGTGCACACACACCAACAGTAAGGGTTCAATACTCAGTCCTATAATCCCTGCTTTCACAAGCTATCTTCTTACAAATTTATCTGCTTTTACTATGTTATTTGAATTAGTGAAATCTGCCCCATGTTTTGTCTTAGGGAACTTATCTACTTTTTTTTTTCATGTAGACAAAAACTCATATAGTTGCATTCATATGTATATAGGTTGCATTGCATAACATGAGTCTTTCATGTTCCTATTCATTCATATTTATCTCCTTCAACATAGCATGAGGACATGCTAATGTTTAAGTGTGGGAAGGTTAATGAACCACTATTTTGTGATTCATATTGTGTTTAATTGTGTGATTTTATCAAGTCTTCACCCACTTATTCATATGATTTGTATGTATTTATAATTCCTTCCTGAAAATATTCTATGATTAAAAACTTGCTTCCTTAGACCTCTTTGTTGTATATTTTTATCTTCCTTTGTACCATTCGATGCCGTGATATGTGTGTTAAGTGTTTCAGGCTTCATATAGCAGGAATGGCGTAAGGAAAGAGGATGAAGCATGCAAAAATGGAAGGAACTCAAGGAGTTGAGGAGATGACCAGCGAGAAGTCATGCGGTCGCATGGCTGATGTGACCGCGCGAGATGAAAGAAATCAAAATGACGCGCCCACGTGCCTGACGCGGCTGTGCAAATTGGAAGCTGCACGACGACGCGAATGCGTGAACGACGCGCACGCATGGTACAAGAAATGCTGAGTGACGCGATCGCATGGACGACGCGGTCGGATGACGAGTGCGATCTGCAGAATTAAAAAAGTCGCTGGCAGAGTTTCTGGGCCGGATTTCAACCCAGTTTTTGACCCAGAAACACAGATTAGAACCAGGGAACATGCAGAGACAAAAACAACAATTCATTCTGCATAATTTTTAGTTTTTAGATCTAAATTTACTTCTCCCCTAGGTTTTCTCACTTGAACATTCATAATTAGGATTTTGAAGATTTTGGCTTTAGCTTTTGAGAAGAGTCTACCTCCGGTACTAGTCACTATAGCTTGTTATTTACTTTTCATTTATTCTTCCATATTCTTAATTCCTCTAGAGTTGACATTGGATTATTTTCACAAGTTATTAATATAGAACTATTTTTATTTTTAATTAATCCCTTTCATCACTATTTATTATGTCTTCTTTTATTTTCCCCATTGATTATGTGAAGTCTATAATTATGATGAGTGAGTACTTTCATAACTTGATTGGGGGATGATTTAAAGGAAACCTTGAGTTGGATTACTCAAGAGAGAAATTATAATTGGGTTTGTTGTTAGATCACCCTCTAGTCATTGACACTAGCCCTTCCTAAGGGAGAGGATTATGACTTGTGACTAGAAATAGCTTTCCAACTTGCTTGACTTTCCTTTACCTAGTAAGAGATAACTAAACAGAGTAGCCTTCAATTATCAATTAATCTTGAAAGTACTTCAGCAAGAATAGGGCTTCCAACTAATCTACTCCTAGTCAAGGCTTTTAGTTAAATTATCTAAATTCTCTGATTTAATTTCCTGTTTATCAACTCAACCATTTTTAAAAACACCTGATTAATAAAATAGCACATCACTCTGCAACTCGTTGGGAGACGACCTGCGATTCATACTCACAGTATTTTAATTTTAATATTGTGACAACCCTTCTAAATTGATAAACAGATTTTCAGCTGGTTAAGGACTGTACTTTCAACGTATATCTTATAATAATTTCTTAACTCGCCAATTTTCGCCACGTCAGTGGCACACCAAACAGAGGAACAACTCACTCAAAAAGGGGTGTGGCACGCCAGACCCTGTGCATGCCACACTAGTGTAACTTTTCAAAGAGCTTAGCCAAGCATATCACAAGGGGCGTGGCACGCCAGACCCTGGTCGTGCCACGCTAGTTCAAGTCTCCAGAGGCAAATGAGGTGGAAAAATCAAAGGGCGTGCCTGATAAACCACTATTTTATGGTTTGTCTTGTGCTCAATTGAGTGGTTTTTATCAAGCCTTTGCCTACTTATTCATATGATTTGCATGGTTTTACATTCTCCTTCTTGATTTGTGCTATGATTGAAAACATGCTTCTTTGCCTTTTATTTTCTTTTATTTAAATCCTCTCTTGTTATCATTTGATGCTTTGATATGTGTGTTAAGTGATTTCAGATATTACAGGGCAGGAATGGCTTAGAGGATGGAAAGGAAGCATGCAAAAGTGGATGGAATACAAGAAGTTGAAGGAACTGCAAAGCTGTCAACCTGACCCTCTCGCACTAAAACGGTCATAACCTGAGCTACAGAGATCTAAATGACGCGGTTCCAGTTGCACTAGAAAGCTAACATCTGGGGCTTTGCAACGATATATAATTTGCCACAGCTTCCCTAAAGTTAAGTGACGCAAATGCGTGGATGATGCGTTTGCGTCGCATCTGCGAACTTCAATCCACGCAAACGCGTGGACGACGCCTCCGCGTCACTTTGCCACAACCTGTACGGACCAGAAAGTGCTGGGAGTGACTTTTGAGCTGTTTTTGATCTAGTTCTTGGCCCAGAAAACAGAGATTAAAGGCTAGGAGTGGAGTAGAATCAGGGGAGACAATCATTACTCACAATTTTAGGTTTTAGATGTAGTTTTTAGAGAGACAGGTTCTCTCCTCTCTCTTAGGATTTAGGATTAGGATTTCTATTAGGATTAGGATTGTTTCTTCATACCAGGTTCAATAATTTATGTTTCTCTTCTATTTTTGTTTACTCTGAAGCTTTTATTTGTGTTTGATTTATGTTGCCCAATTGGCTTATGAATATTGTCCATGTTAGAATTGACATCTTCATTTAATATAATTTGAGGTATTTTCGGATCTATGATTTGTTTCTTTTATTTATGATACAAATAATTTATATTTTTCTACCTTTTGGCTCTGGTTGATTAATTGGTGACTCTTGAGTTATCAAACTCATTATTGACTGAAAATTGGAATTCTTCAAGAATTAATTTGAGTTCCACTAACTCTAGCTTTTCCCAAGGAAAGACTAGGACTTGAGGAATTAAAATTAATTCATCCACTTAACTTACCTTCATAGTTAGAGGTTGACTTAGTGAGAGAAAAATCCAATTCTCATCACAATTGATAAGGATAACTGGGATAGGACTTCCAGTTCTCATACCTTGCCAAGAGCTTTACTAGTTATTATTTTGACGACTTGTTATTTTATATTACTTGTTCAACCCTTTTGAAAACCCCAAATATACCTTTGCATAACCAATAATAAGAACATACCTCCCTACAATTCCTTGAGAAGACGACACAAGGCTTAAATACTCGGTTATCAAGTTAAAGGGGTTGGTTACTTGTGACAACCAAAACATTTGTAAGAAAGGTTGATTGCTTGGTTTAGAAACTATACTTGCAACGAGAATTTATTATAACTTCTAAACCATCAATCTTCAGTTCATCAGTGCCATTTGAGCTCGAAGGCGTGGCACGCCAACATAAGAATGTCACCATGGCGTGCCACTTGAGCTCGAAGGCGTGGCACGCCAACTCAAGAATGTCACTATGGCGTTCCACTTGTGTTCGAAGGCGTGGCATGCCAAGGTTGACAAGGGACGAGCGTGCCACTTGAAGAATTGAGCGTGGCACGCCAAGCCATTTTGAAGGGCACGTGACACGCTGATGGAGTGCCAGCCACACGCCAGCTAAGGAGTCACGTTTATTGAGTACCTTTTTTCCTTCCAAAATGTAATTTTCCCTTTTTCACTTTTGTAATTTCTTTATTTCCACTAGGAGTAGTATAAATACCCCCAAAGAGTATTGAAGAGGGGTTAAGCAGTTAGTTCTAGATCCACTTTTACATTCTATTTTTGAGTACTTCCTAAGCTATGAGTAGCTAACTTCCCTCTCATTGAGAGAGGGAGCTCTGTTGTACTTGATGGATTGATAATATTGAAATTCTTCTTTTCTTCGTCTTCTCTTGATTTGCTAGGAGGAATTTCGTTCTTAATGCTTAGTGTTCAATCATCTTGGGAAAGAGATTGAATGCAATTGGGTTTCATGGGAACCTTGGGAAAGGAAACATGAAACCATGCTTGAAATCCCTTCTCACATTTGAGTAGATTCTGGGTTTTGGTGATGGGATACGTGACATATAATCCCCCCTCTACCTAGACCTACAAGGGTGTGTGGTATAATTAGGGACCAAGCATATCTCTCTTCATGAGCAATTAGACCAAGAAATTGGCTATTGATCAAGATCTGAGAGATTGAGTCACCAAGGGATTAGGGCTCAATCAATCATGATTGCCAAGAGGTCAATGAGTTGCATGATTGAAGAAGATATAAGCTAGATTTGATCCAAAGAGACAACATCTTCCAATCTCAATGAATTTCCCCATTCTTATATATCTATTTCTTTATAGCTCAATTTTACATTCTGCAATTCCCCATTCTCATTTACATTCAAGTCATTTATGATTTAGCACCTTACATTCTGTAATTTCTAATTCTGCACTTTATTACTTTTCTTTCTATTCTAGTCATTTACATTTATGCCATTTACAATTCTACACTTCACAATCTTATTGATCCGCTTGACTAATTCATCAATCAATTAAAACTGCTTGAATTTGCCAATCTCTGTGGATACGATCCCACTCCTCTATGGTTATTACTTGGCGATAATTTTGGTGCGCTTGCCAAAAGAACTCATTCACTAAATTTTTAAAAGGGGTAGTGAAATGAAGTCATCAAGGACGCAAAGGGAGCCTGGGCCAAGGAACTCCCACAAGTCCTATGGGCATATCGAACAACACCACATTCCACTACAAAGGAATCATCCTTCCAATTAGCATACGGAATGGAGGCAATGATCTCGGTAGAGATTGAAGAAAGGTCGCCTAGAGTAATTCACTATAGTGAAGAAGCCAATTCCCAACTTCAAAGGGAAGAACTCGACCTGCTTCCGGAAGTCCAAGAAAGAGCTCGGATTAGGGAAGAAGCATTAAAACGACGAACGGCTGCAAGATACAATCAAAAGGTAGTACAGCAAGCCTCTGCTGAGAATGACCTCATCTTAATCCAAAATGATGTCGGAACAGCCCGAATTGGAGAAGAAAAGTTGGCAGCAAACTGGAAAGGACCCTTCCGGGTCATAGAAGTACTTGGAAAGGGCTACTACAGACTGTCCGAACTCGATGGGCAAAAGCTTCCTAGGTCATGGCACTCCTGCAACCTGAGAAGGTACTATAGCTAGGGATGATAAAGGATCTTAGGATAAAGCGCACTCTTTTTCCTGAACCCTAAAAAGAGTGAAATGAAGTCATCAAGGACGCAAAGGGAGCCTGGGCCAAGGAACTCCCACAAGTCCTATGGGCATATCGAACAACACCACATTCCACTACAAAGGAATCATCCTTCCAATTAGCATACGGAATGGAGGCAATGATCTCGGTAGAGATTGAAGAAAGGTCGCCTAGAGTAATTCACTATAGTGAAGAAGCCAATTCCCAACTTCAAAGGGAAGAACTCGACCTGCTTCCGGAAGTCCAAGAAAGAGCTCGGATTAGGGAAGAAGCATTAAAACGACGAACGGCTGCAAGATACAATCAAAAGGTAGTACAGCAAGCCTCTGCTGAGAATGACCTCATCTTAATCCAAAATGATGTCGGAACAGCCCGAATTGGAGAAGAAAAGTTGGCAGCAAACTGGAAAGGACCCTTCCGGGTCATAGAAGTACTTGGAAAGGGCTACTACAGACTGTCCGAACTCGATGGGCAAAAGCTTCCTAGGTCATGGCACTCCTGCAACCTGAGAAGGTACTATAGCTAGGGATGATAAAGGATCTTAGGATAAAGCGCACTCTTTTTCCTGAAAAGGTTTTTTAACGAGGCGCCAAGTCAAGACCTATAAATCACCCAACATAGAGGATAAACCTCCTGCATGTATATATTTGCATTTTCTTTTGAATAAAATCTGTTTAGGTCTTCTACAAATGTTTAAGCCGTATTAATCTGAAATGTTCATCGTCCAATTATAAAGCTATAGATCAGCAGAAAGTGAAAACTAAATTCACTACGCGATCACGATAAAGACCAAAGATGAAAACCAAATTCATTAAAAGGTTGACCAAACGAGGGTTAACCCAGTCTCTACAAAATCAGCAAAGATGAAAATAGAATAATGCAAGAAGTTAAAGAAAGTGATCCATAGAAAGGACCTGACGAGGTCCTAATAAAATGGATTGCTAAAAAAATAACTTAAAGGCTGACCGACATAAAAAATTCGGACCAGTCAAAAAAACCGAAGTTATAATTAAAGCCTTGGAAAGAGATCTGGCCAGACCTATAAAAGAGGATTACTATAACTTAGAAGATCCTGACATGATAACGCCAGACTCCCACAAAAAAAGTTATAAAAGTAATCCGTGAAAGAGACCCGAACAAGGTCCAAGAAAGAGGATTACAAAATAACTTGGAAGGGTCCGACATGACAAAGTCAACCCAAAATATAAAGCTACAAATGTAATCCTTGAAAGAGACCTAAATGAGGTCCAAAAAAGAGGATTACTAACAGCAACTGGTAGAAAAATCGACTTGACAAAATCGGCAACCACAGCGTAATTCCTTACAAAGACTTGAACAAAGTTCGAACAAAATAAATTGCTGAAAATAACATCAGTCAAAGGAATCAAGCCAATCAGGTCGGACAAAATTCCAACACTATAAAGCCTACAAAGGTACCAAAACAAGTGCAGACGGACATAATATGAAAACACAGAGTTATAATAGTAGCAAGCTTCAGAGGCCACCAAAGGTCAGCCCAAAAAGCCTAGAAACCACTTTGTTTTTCAAGATAAAGTTGCTAAACAAGCAACTAAGAAAGTGTCAACAGTCAACAAAATACCATTTACAAAAGTGAAAGTTCAAAAGCCCACAAGTCGGGCTAACTACACATAATACCAAGAATAACTAAAGAAGATCCAGAGGCTTCCCAGTAGCGGCATCAACATGGGGCGAATGAGGGCGAGTTTGTAAAGGCACACCATCCATGGTCCTATCCTTTCGGTTCAAGATCTTACAGTCAGGTTCTGACTCGATTCTGGCTGCAGGAGCTGAAGAAGTCGGCACGACAGAAGCCTTGGTGGCAGGTGCAGGAGGAGGCTCAGCATCATCATCATCAGGGTCGTCAGGGATAATCTTACCGTCCCTCACAAACGTTGTCAAGACTAAAGAGGGTAAGGTCGAGCTCGGATGCAAGAACCCGTACCTACTCCTTTAAGTTCTCATAAGCAGCAAGTACGCTGCCCACGAGGTGACCTTGGAGCTCGGCATAATCATCCCGGACAGTTTCCAATTCACCACGGAGACGCACCAACTCTCTATAAGCCAAAAAATAGCTCTCCTTGTGCTTCAGTGCAGTGTCTTCGGCCAACTTCACAGAAGCCGCCAAAGCCATAGAACTAACCTTTTCACCCTCTAATTCTTTTTCCACCTGTGCCAACTTTACCTCCATCTCCTCCTTCAAACCTTTTATTCTATCAAACTCCGACTTAGCCTCCATCATGAAAGATTTGGTAGCATGGACCGGGATACCCTGAGCGGTTCGAAAAGAGCCGCGCCCATATGAGCCATCTTCACACTACTTTTAGTTATGAACTCTAGGTGATGAAGAATGGACACATCATCTGTCGAAAGACCTCTGTAGGGGGCAATTTGCTGGTCAACAAACTCAACAGCATCAAAATCAAGGGCATCGAGGTTAAAGGGATTAGATGTTTTTTGCTTTTTCGGAGGAGGAGCACCAGAAGCAGCAGTCGAAGTTTGTGGAAGGTCAGCCAGACGAACCCGGGGAGTTGGGATCACCCTCCTTGACCCGAGTGAACTCGGCCCGAGTGGCTTCACCTGAACTTGAGAAGACCCCTCTCATGCCGCGTTGGCCGAGATGTTTTGAGCAGCAGTAGCCTTCCTTGCCTTTTTGAAAGCCTTCATGGAGTCATTATTTTTTGACATCTTTCAAAAATAGAATCAACCACAGTAAAGCATTACAATCACAGAATAAGAGGAAGCAAAGCTATAAGAACCCGTACCTGCTCCTTTAAGTTCTCATAAGCAGTAGTTACGCTGCCCATGAGGTGACCCTGGAGCTCGGTATAATCATCCCGGGCAGTTTCCAATTCACCACAGAGACGCACTACCTCTCCGTAAACCGAAACATACTCTCCTTGTGCTTCAGCGCAGTGTCTTCGGCCAACTTCACAGAAGCCGCCAAAGCCACAGAACTAACCTTTTCACCCTCTAATTCTTTCTCCACCTGCGCCAACTTTACATCCAGCTCCTCCTTCAAACCTTTTATCCTATCAAACTCTGACTTAGCCTCTATCATGAAAGATTTGGTAGCATGGACCTGGATACCCTGAGTGGTTCGAAAAAGAGCCGCACCCATATGAGCCATCTTCACACTACTTTTAGTTATGAACTCCAGGTGATGAAGAATGGACACATCATCCATCGAAAGACTTCCATAGGGGATAATTTGCTAGTCAACAAACTACACAGCATCAAAATCAGGGGCATCGAGATTAAAGGGCTCAGATATTTTTTGCTTTTTCAGAGGAGGAGCACCAGAAATAGCAACCAAAGTTTGTGGAGGGTCAGCCAGACGAACCCGGGGAGTTGGGATCACCCTCCTTGGCCCGGGTGAACTCGGCCCGGGCGGCTTAACCTGAACTTGAGAAGACCCCTCTCCTGCCGCCTTGGCCGAGATGTTTTGAGCAGCAGCAGCCTTCCTTGCCTTTTTGAGCAGCAGCAGCCTTCCTTGCCTTTTTAGAAGCAAAGCTAAAGAAACAAAGGATAAAAAACAAGTTGGACTGTACCCAACACAGTTCGGACTAGGGATGGGTCCCCTAGAAACTTTTTTGTATCAAGATGGGGGGTTCCCCCCATATGTCCTCCAGAACAATCACAAAAGCCCGCTCAACCTCGTCAAGAATCTCCTAGGTATAACGAGATAATGTCACATCCTTTTGCCATTCTAGAGGAAAAGCAGGCTCATCATTTTCATAAAGAAAAAAGGGGCGAGCCCCCTCAACAGCCCGAACTTTAAAGAAATAGTTCTTAAAATCCTTAAAAGATTCATCATACATGGCAAAAACTTTATGCCCCTGAGCAGATCTAAAAGAAACCCAAGAAGCTTTCTTTTTGGAAGAAGCCCCAGGCTTGGCCGAAACAAAGAGATAGAGAGAGAGAGTCTGAGAAGGTTTGATTCCTAATTCATAACAAAGCAACTGAAAAATCTTGACAAAGCCCCAGGAATTCGGATGAAGCTGGGACGGGGCAACATTACAAGACCACAACAAATCAGTCTCAAAAGCAGTAAAAGGAAAAGTAATGTTCAATTGGCTGAAAAAATATTCATAGGCATAAAAGAAAGGACGCTCCCCCTTGACTGAAGTCAGAAAGCAAACTTTCTCGTCAGAATCAGGTGCTACAAGCTCATAATCCCTCTCTTGGGCACTGCTACCACAAACCCTATGATGTTTTCTCATCTCTACACAAAACTTAGCATTCACCACCGAAACACACATTAAGACAAGGGAGTCCAACCAGTCGGACATCCCCTCAGGAACTTTAGAAGACGTCTCCACAATATTTTTGCGAGAAGACATGGCCAACTAGTCCTATAATCAAAGAAAAGAAGGATTACTAAAACTACTCGAAGTACTAATCAAACATCTCAGGCAAGACAACGAAGAGCAGCTCGGCCATAAATGGATACAACTCAACAATAAAAACATGCAAAAAATAAGTCAGGCATATCAAACAAAAGAAAACCCAGGAACTTATGCCAAAAGGTCCAGGGGCATCCTTTGGAGGCAACAAAGGAATGAGGAGGCAGAAAAATTTTCAAGTCTACATCCTGGCATCTCTCAAATGGAAAAAACCCTCCTTCAAACCACAACATTTCAAGATCATGAAAACGTCATCATTTACCCAACAGTTTATCAGCAAGTGGAATTGTCAAGCATCAAATCATGCCAAGTAGAAAATGATCACAAATGCAATCTTCCTCAGATTCAAGCAAAATTCGTTTAAAACCAGAAGGCACAATCAGGAGCAGTAATAAAAACTCAAAGCCCTAAGGGCAACAACTATCAAAAAAGAACGGCAAAAGATTAGGCAAATTAAGGAAGCCCTAAAATAGTGCACATTGCAGAAACAATCAGACACAAGCAAAAAAAGAAGATTCAAAAGTAAAGGATCGAGACTTTCTCAAAAAGGATGCGAAACAATGAAGGAAGTAAAAAAGCAAAAAAAAGAACCAACATGGAAAAACCGAAAGCTTCAACAAAATTGAAAGGAGGAAATGAAGTCCGAAAGTCGCCCTCTCACAAACAAAGGAAAGCACATAACAAATTACCGAAGCAGCGTCACAAGAAGAAAAACAAAAAACTTCAAACTTCAAGCAAGAAGAGAAAGAGAGAAAGAAAAGGGAAGTTACAGAGAAGAGAAACCGTTTTCTCTGAAGACTCAAAATTCGAAAGGGAAAGACTAAAGAGAAACGGCGTAATTAAAAAACAATTAATAAGGGGATTAAACCCTCGCTTGTTCCCAAGGCCAAAAGCTCTAATGTAAAAACTCGTGCTTTAAAAGAAAGCAAACATTCCGCATTCAAAGGAGAACTCTACCAAGAAGAACTCGACAAAATGATTGAGTTTGGCTTTACTAGAGAAGGATCAAAGTCCTAAGACTAAAGACTCGACCTCAAAAACCGAGCTCGAGCAGGGGCACTGTTCATACGCTAGGTCGAGCTGTCTGACCCGGGATGTTCTACAGACAAAGCGACTAACCTCTGTAAGTCAAGACAACCAGACCACCTCTCAAAGAGCTCGGCCAAGTCACTAGGAAAACCCAAAAGAAGGGCCCTAATGGAGGACCGCGCACCTAATCCCAAGGCAGTCCAAGCCTACAAGGGGAAGGGCGGTTCCCTTGAAGATAAGATAACCTCACTCAAAAGATAAATATAAGATAAGATAACTAACTTATCTTATCTAAGAAGGTCATTCCACGCTATTATAAATACACTAGAGCACCCAGGTATAACTCATACTCTGATCCTACTAAAAACCTACTTAATACCCTTGCTAACTTAAGCATCGGAGTCCCTTGCAGGTACCACCACCTTCCGGTGACAAAGGATCAGCTCCATCACTTCGTTCAACAAGTCAGACATGACAGCTCCGACCGGTACAGAAGATCTCGTCTGAGATCGACCTACAGTTTCAGGTAACCCTCGGAACAGCCGCCGACATGCCTAGTATTGATCCTAGACTAATGTGTCATAAGTTAGCCATATATCCTGGATCTTGGCCAGTAAAACAGAAGCATAGGAAACTCGTCCCAGAGATGTCGCAAGCTGTTGAGGAGTAGGTACAAGCCTTGTTGGAAGCAGGGTTCATGAGGGAGGTAAAATACCCATTATGGCTAGCTAATGTAGTATTGGTTAAGAAGTCATACGGGATGTGGCGGATGTGCATTGATTACACCAACCTCAACAAAGCTTGCCTAAAGGATCCCTACCCACTCCGAGCATAGACACACTAGTCGACACTTCACCAGGATATAAGTACCTCTCCTTCATGGACTCTTACTCGGGATTATATCCAATCCCGATGTATCAACCTGACCAGGAGAAAACCTCATTCCTAACCCCATAAGCAAACTACTACTACGTAGTCATGCCCTTCGGACTCAAGAACGCAGGGGCTACATACCAAAGATTGATGAACAAAGTTATAGCCAATCATATTAGGAAGCTGATGGAGGTTTATGTAGACGACATGCTGGTAAAGACACAAAGGGAGGAAATGTTGTCCAATCTCACCGAAGTGTTCGACACCATAAGAAAACATGGGATGAGACTTAATCCCGCAAAGTGCACCTTCGCGGTAGAGGCTGGCAAATTCTTGGGCTTCATGATCACCCAAAGGGGGATCGAAGCAAACCCTGATTAATGTCAGGCCATACTCAGCATGAAAAGTCTGACCAGTGTAAAAGAGGTCCAGCAGCTCAATGGAAGGCTAGCAGCTCTGTCTAGATTCCTAGCTAGATCGGCCTTAAGATCTCTCCCTTTCTACGTAACACTAAAGAAAGGAAAAAGGTTTGAGTGGACCTCATAATGCGAACAAGCCTTCCAAGACCTTAAGTCATTCTTGGGGCAGCCACCTTTCTTAACCCGGGCCAAGGAAGGTGAGGAACTAATCATATACCTCCCTGTAGGAGGTCGGGCGATAGCCTCAACACTGGTCAGACAAGATGAAAATGCACAACAACCTATCTACTTTATTAGTAAGGCTTTGCAAGGGGCTGAACTAAACTATCAAAAGAAAGAAAAGTTCGCTTATGCCCTTATACTCACTTCCGAACGACTCCGACCATACTTTCAGGCCCACACAATCAGAGTACAGATCAACCAACCCATAAAAAGTATTCTACAGAAAACAGACTTAGCCGAAAGAATTCTACATTGGGCAGTGGAGTTGTCCGAGTTCGACCTCATGTATAAAGCTCGGACAGCCGTCAAGTCTCAGTACTTGGCTGACTTCGTCGCAAAGTACACAGATACCCCGGGCACTGATGAGTCAATATTTTTTGTTATATTTTGCCTTGATTTGGATGGATTCTAGCACATGAACTCACACTTAAGCACTCAAATAGCATACTTTTATGTTTGGTCCCTAATTTGAACCTAAATGTGAAAACATGCAATTTTGTGCTTTGATAGAGTGAATTAATTCCACTTTTATGTCATTCGATGTCATGATATGGTTTGTGAGAGATTTCAGGCCTTGAAGGCAAGAATGGATGGCCAAACGTAGAAGAAAGCATGTACAAGGGAGAAAACATGAAGAAAACAAGGAAAAGCACACACAGCGAAGTGTGCGTGCGCACAACCCTGCGTGGGTACGCACAAGTGGGGATTTCCATGTGTGGGTGTGCACAAGTACTTGTGTGTACGCACTGGTCAATTTTCAGCCGAGTGTGTGGACGCACACATCGGTGCATCTGCACAGGTCCCTGCACATGATTTTGTTAATAAGACGTGTGCTATGCATTTTTTGAGAGCTTTTGGCCCAGATTTTGAAGGCTTCGAGTTGAATTTGGAGAGTAATTAGGAGTAGGAGTAGGAGTAGTGTAGCATTACTCTCTTAGGGTTTCATTTTCCATTCTCATGTAGCATTCTATAGCAAGCTAAATTTTGGATTTTGATCATCTTTAATTGTAAGTACTCTTTAATTTCACTTTAATTACATTGTCTTTATTTTCATTTCCTTTGGTTCAAGTTACTTTGTTTATAATTGCAATTTTGAGTTTCTTGAAGTTTTTATTGATGAATTTAATGTTTCATGCTTTCTTTATGTTTGTTTGGATGGTTATTGTTGATTTTATGCATAATTGGTTATAGCTTTCTATTTTACTTTGCAAATTTCCACCTTTTTGTTTATGCACAGAAGGTGTTTTATGAAAATGCCAACTTTAGATTTTGAGTAGATTTTCACACCTTGGCTTGGGATTTGAGTTCCTAGGATACTAGAGTCATAATGTCCGACATTTAGTGGTAATTCTTGGGGAGTTAGTTGGCTCTTGTTTCCATTAATGCTAGCTTTTTATCAACTAGTTTGGTAAGTTAGCTAGGAATTATGGATTAAGGTCAGTTATGCTTGCTTGACTTACTCCTCGATGGTTGGGGTTGACTAGGCGAGACTAACTCATGACAATTACCATAGTTGTGGTTATGGCGATGATAGGATTCCTTGGATTCTAAATTCCCAAGTCAAGGCTCTTTATTGCATTTATAGCATTTTCACTAGTTTTGATCTTGCTTTCTCTTTAATTGCTTTAATAATAATTTTTGATCATCTCTTAGTTCTTTTATTCATAGGTTCTTTTAATCTTTCATTTATTGCGTGAAAACCCCCTTTTTGCATTAACAACCAAGGAAGTAACACTTCAATTGCATCCTAGGGAAGAACAACCCGATGTTGAATTACTCTTGATCTCGGTTATTTTGTATTGGTTTTAACATTTGATTGACGATCAATTGTTGGGTTTGGACTATGCTTACAACAGACAAATCCTATTTTTAGTGTGAAAATCCAACCCCATGCATTTGGTCGTTGTCAAAATTTGGCGCTGTTGCCGGGGATGCAATTGGTGTTATATCTTAGGTTGTTGTAAATATGTTGATAGTGTAAATAGTTTACTTTTTGGTTATTTGGTTGTTTTTATTAATAGCTAGGTTCTTGTTTTTCTTGTTTGTTAATGTCTTTTGTTTTTATTTCCTACTTTCTCTATGAGCTATCACCCTTGTTGATTAGAGCTTGGTTAAGATTGTTTTGTAGGGTATGATGAATTCAAGTTGGGATTGCTTCATGGAATGGGAGAATCAATTAAGGGAGGAACCAATTGTGTATGAGCAACACTCATGGCCAACACCTTCTTCATACTATAGTGAGCCAAACTCTCTCCTATATGAATATCAAACCCAAAGATATGAAGGATACCCCATACAGAACCTTCAACCACCGAACCTTCAAGTACCATATCATACACCTCCATGGAACCAAAATGTCTACACACCTTGCTACCAACCATATGAATTGTTCCAAATTGGGGTTTGTCAATCTTCTGTACTGATCGGAGATGACGGGTCCGGCTTATGCGTGGCGGCCAGAGCTGTCGTGTCTGACTTGTTAGACTGGCAATGCTGCTGATCCTTTGTCACCGGAGGATGGTGGTACCTGCAAGGGACTCTGATGCTTAAGTTAGTAAGGGTATTAAGCAGGTTTTTAGTAGAATCAGAGTATGAGTTATACTTGAGTGCTCTAGTGTATTTATAGAGGTGTGGTGTAACCTTTTTAGATAAGATAAATTAGTTATCTTATCTTATCTTATCTTTTGGTGAGGTCAGCTTATCTTCAAGGGAACCGCCCTTATCTCTATAGGCTTGGGCTGCCTTTGGATTTGGGTCATGTTCCTCTATTCGGGCCCTTTATTTGGGCCTTCTTGGTAATTTGGCTGACCTTTTTGAGAAGAGGTCAGATAGTCTGACCTGAAGAGGTCGGTCACCTTGTCGCTAAACATCTCGGGTCGGATAGCTTGACCCAGGATATGAACAGTGCCCCTGCTCGAGCTCGGTCTTTCTCTTTGAGGTCGAGTCTTAGTTTTAGAACTTCGATCTTTCTCTAGTGAAGCCAAACTCGAGTATCTTGTTGACTTCATCTTTGTAGCGTTCTCCTTTTTTAATATGGAACGTTTTCTTTTGCTTCTTCTTAAAAGCACACATTTTTGCATTTAGCGCTCTTAGCCTTGGAAATATACAAGGGTTTAGTACCCTCATTAATTGGTTTTTAATTGCCCCATTTCTCTTAGCCTCTCTATTTTGAATTTCAGCTTAAAAAATGGTTTCTCTTCTTCATAACATTCCTTTTCTTTCTCTCTTTCTGTTTTTTGAAGTTTGTAGTTTTCTCTATGCCGTTTTCTTGGCATTCATTAGTGCTTTCCTTGCTGTAAAAGGGCAACTCTGGATTCCATCTTCCATTTTCAACTTTTGTGAGGCTTTCTGTTTCGGGAGGTGTCTCTAATCCCTGCCGCTTCTGCTTTCAGCTTTCTCCAGAGTTTTCTCCCTTTTTCCAGGTTGGTTCTTTCTTACTTTCTTCGTCGCTTACATTGTGCCTTTTTTTACTTTAGAAAGTTTAAACCTTTTTGTGTTTCCATGCATTTGCTTGTTTATTGTTGTGGGGGTGTTTCTTGCTTTTGAAATGAACCTTCTGTATCTTAGGGTTTGTGTCATTTACTTTTCTTCTTTTGCAATCTGCATGAACCCACTTGCTTTCACAAAAGGTTGTTCCTTTGATGTCTTTCGCCATGTTGATAGTTTTCTTTTGTTGATAAATTTTGCAAAAGATAACTTTTATTTCTCTAAAAAAGGTTGTGTCTTTGATGGCTTCTTCTTGAACTATTTTGTTATTTGGTTGCTTCGTTTGTTGACTAAACTGGGACTGTGGGTCTGGAGGGTAGTTATTTTGATGATTTTACCCGTGGCTCATGGCCTTCTATTCAGAGTGTTGTTTTAGTTAACAGGGGTCGTTATCGATGTGTGAGCTTGTAGGTTTTCCTGATTCCTTGTTTTATGACTGCCTCCAAAGGATGCCCTTGGATCTTTGGTGTGGATCCTGGGGTTTCCTTTTGTTGCTTGTACTGCGCTGGTTTAGCCGAGTTGTTTTGCTCTCGTCCGAGATTTTTTTTAGTAATCCATTCTTCTTTTCTTGTTGTAGGACTAGTTGGCCTCATGTCTTCTCGCAAAAATATTATTGAGACATCTTCCCAAGTCCCTGAGGGCATGGCTGATTGGGTGGATTCTATGGTTCTTCTGTGTGTTTCGTTGGTTGACTATGAGTTTTGTCAGCAACTTAGGCAATTTCATAAGATTTGTGGTAATGGTAGTGATGAGAAGAACTATGAGCTCGTATCTCCAAATTCTGAGGAAAGGGTCTGTTTTTCTATCTGAATTGCTGGAGAGCGCCCCTTTTTCTATGCATATGAATTTTTTTTTAGTCAAATGAATATTACTCTTCCTTTTACCCCTTTTGAGACCAACCTATTTTGGTCTTGTAATGTAGCCCCATCCCAACTTCACCCCAATTCCTGGGGTTTTATAAAAATATTTCAGTTGCTGTGTCATGAGCTCGGTATCCCTGCTTCACAATCCCTCTTCTTTTATCTCTTTGTTTTGACAAAGCCTAGGGTGGTTAAGAAGAAAGCCGCTTGGGTTTCTTTCTGAGCTTCCCAGGGAAAAAAGGTTTTCTTCAAAAATTACTTTTTTAGGGTCCGAGCTGTTGAATGAGCTCGGCCTTTTTTTCTGGATGAGAATGATGAGCCTGCCTTTCTCTTGGAATGTCAAAAGAATGTAATGGTATCTAAATATTCATGGGAGATGTTAGATGAGGCTGAGCAAGCTTTTGTGCTTGTGCTGGAAGAAAACTAGGGGCAGCTTCCCCATCTCGACACGAAGAAATTCTTAGCAAACCCTTCTCTCCTTCGAGCTGAGCTGGGTAGTGGTCAATTCTTCTTTTGGTTTTGCTTATTTTGTCGAGTTTATCTTTTATAAGATCTTTCTGATTCATAACTTGGTTTCCCACTGTGATGTTTGTTTGCAGAGATGATTAAAAATAATGAATCCATGAAGGCCTTTAAAAGGGCGAGGAAGGCTATTGCAGCTCAAAACATCTCAACCAAGGCGGCCAGGGAGGGTTCGTGCCAGGTTCAGTCGAAGCTGGCCGTACCGAGCTCACTGTGGGCGAGGAGGGTAATCCCTACTCCCCGGGTTTGTTTGGTTGATCCTCCGCCAACTTCTGTTGCTACTTCTAGTGCTCCTCCAAACAAATAATAAAAGTCAACTGAGTCTTTTAACCTTGACGCCCCTGACTTTGACGCAGTTGTGTTTGTTGATTAGTAGATTGGTCCTTATGGTACCATGCCCACTAACGATGTCTCTCTCCTTCGTCATTTGGACTTCATTACTCGGAGCAGCATTAAGATGGCACATATGTGAGCTGCCATGTACCGAACTGATGCACAAAAACTTGTCTCTCAACAAATTTCCCTTCGGCAAGTATACCAAATTATCGTCAAGTAAAAACTCACAATAGAGTGAGGTCGAATCCATAGGGATTAACGGATTAAGCAATCAATGGTTAATTGATTATCCTAGTTAGACGAATCATATTGGAGTGATGAGTAACAAGGAACTGTAAATGGCATAAAAGTAAAGAAAGCAATAAAGTGCAGAAAAGTAAAATGGCAAGAAAAGTAAATGTAAGAACTAAGAGTTTGAATGTGGGGGTTCAATGCCAAACTGAGAGTTTGGTTGTGGCCTCCCAACACCAAACTTAGAGTTAGATTGTGGGGGCTTTGGTTGACTCTGCAGTGAGAGAAGCTTTTCATGCTTCCTCTTCATTGTTACAAAAGGAGAACCTTGTGTCTTATAGTTTGCAATGTCTGCAAACCACAGAGCTTCCTGAACAGTAAACAATTGCTCATCCGGAAAGGTTTCAAAGATCTCAGTAGGAGGGAGGGATGCTCCTGCTACTGGTTCTATCCGGGACAGGTGATCAGCTACTTGATTCTCTGTTCCTTTTCTATCTCTTATTTCTATATCAAACTCTTGCAGAAGCAACACCCATCTTATGAGCCTGGGCTTTGAATCCTGCCTTGTGAGTAGATATTTAAGAGCAGCATGGTCAGTGTACACAATCACTTTTGATCCTACTAAGTAGGATCTAAACTTGTCAATGGCATAAACCACTGCAAATAATTCTTTTTCTATGGTTGTGTAATTTTTCTGGGCATCATTTAAAACACTGCTAGCATAATAAATGACATGCAGAAGCTTGTTATGCCTCTGTCCTAATACTGCACCAATGGTATGGTCACTGGCATCACACATTTGTTCAAAGGGTAATGTCCAGTCTGGTGCAGAAATAACTGGTGCTGTGACCAGCTTAGCTTTCAGGGTCTCAAACGCCTGCAGACACTTTGTGTCAAACACAAATGGCATGTTAGCAGCTAGCAGATTGCTCAGAGGTTTTGCAATTTTTGAAAATCCTTTATAAACCTCCTATAGAATCCTGCATGCCCCAGAAAGCTTCTGATTGCCTTAACATTGGCAGGTGGTGGTAATTTTTCAATTACTTCAACTTTAGCTTGATCCACCTCTATTCCCTTGTTTGAAATTTTATGCCCAAGGACAATCCCTTCAGTCACCATAAAGTGACATTTTTCCCAGTTTAAAACTAGGTTGGTCTCTTGGCATCTTTTCAGAACAAGTGCTAAATGGTTAAGGCAGGAGCTGAATGAGTCTCCAAATACTGAAAAGTCATCCATGAAGACTTCCAGAAACTTCTCTACCATATCAGAGAAGATAGAGAGCATGCACCTTTGAAAGGTTGCAGGTGCATTGCACAAGCCAAATGGCATCCTTCTGTATGCAAATACTCCAGATGGGCATGTGAATGCCGTTTTCTCTTGATCCTGGGGATCTACTGCAATTTGATTATAACCTGAATATCCATCCAGGAAGCAGTAGTATTCATGACCTGCTAGTTTTTCTAGCATCTGGTCTATGAATGGTAAAGGAAAATGATCCTTTCTGGTGGCTGTATTGAGCCTTCTATAATCAATACACATACGCCACCCTGTAACTGTTCTTGTAGGAACCAGTTCATTTTTTTCATTATGAACCACTGTCATGCCTCCCTTCTTAGGGACGACTTGGACAGGGCTTACCCAGGGGCTGTCAGAAATAGGATAAATAATCCCAGCCTCTAGTAATTTAGTGACCTCCTTCTGCACAACTTCCTTCATGGCTGGATTAAGCCGCCTTTGTGGTTGGACCACTGGCTTGGCGTCACCCTCCAATAGGATCTTGTGCATGCATCTGGCTGGGCTAATGCCCTTAAGATCACTGATGGACCACCCAAGAGCTGTCTTGTGTGTCCTTAGCACTTGAATTAGTGCTTCCTCTTCCTGTGGCTCTAAGGTAGAGCTTATGATTACAGGAAAGGTATCACCTTCTCCTAGAAATGCATATTTCAGGGATGGTGGTAATGGTTTGAGCTCAGGTTTGGGAGGTTTCTTCTCTTCCTGAGGGATTTTCAGAGGTTCTATTATTCTCTCTGATTCCTCCAAATCAGGCTGAACATCTTTAAAGATGTCTTCTAGCTCTGATTCGAGACTCTCAGCTATATTGACCTCTCTTACCAGAGAGTCAATGATATCAATACTCATGCAGTCATCTGGGGTGTCTGGATATTGCATGGCTTTGGCAACATTCAACTTGAACTCCTCCTCATTGACTTTCAAGGTTACTTCCCCTTTTTGGACGTCAATGAGGGTTCGGCCAGTTGCTAGGAAAGGTCTTCCTAGAATGAGAGTTGCACTCTTGTACTCCTCCATTTCCAGCACCACAAAGTCAGTAGGAAAGGCAAATGGCCCAACCTTGACAATCATGTCCTCAATCACGCCTGATGGGTATTTAATGGAGCCATCAGCAAGTTGAAGACATATCCTGGTTGGTTTTATTTCTTCAGTTAAACCAAGCTTTCTGATAGTAGATGCAGGTATTAGGTTGATACTTGCCCCAAGATCATATAAAGCTTGCTTGGTACAAGTACCCTCTAATGTGCATGGTATCATAAAGCTCCCAAGATCTTTAAGCTTCTCAGGTAAGCTTTTCAGAATGACTGCACTGCATTCTTCAGTGAGGTAAACTTTTTCAGTCTCCCTCCAATCCTTCTTATGACTTAAGATCTCTTTCATGAACTTAGCATAAGAGGGTATTTGCTCAAGTGCTTCTGTAAACGGGATCTTTATTTCAAGAGTCCTGAGATAGTCTGCAAAGCGAGCAAATTGCTTATCCTGTTCCGCTTGGCGGAGTTTTTGAGGATAAGGCATTTTGGCTTTGTATTCCTCAACCTTAGTTGCTACAGGTTTATTACCTACAGAAGTAGGTTGGGAAGCCTTTTTAGAGGGGTTGTTATCAGCACTTGTATGTGACTGATCCCCCACTGGCATTTGAATGCCGGGGGTGGAAGCTGGAGTGGCGTTAGACGCCAACTCCTTATCTGTTACTGGCGTCTAAACGCCAGAACTGTGCTTCCTTTGGGCGTTCAATGCCGGATTCATGCTTGTTTCTGGCGTTGAACGCCAGGAATGAGCATGGTCTGGGCGTTCAGCGCTAGCATTATTCCTCTTTGGGCTCTGACTGTCCTCAGAGGGATTTTGAGTAGCCATTTATTCATTTATTGGCTTCCTGCTGCTTTGAAGTGAGGTATTTAATGTTTTTCCACTTCTTAATTGAACTGCTTGGCATTCTTCTGCTATTTGTTTTGACAGTTGCTTTTCTATTTGCTTTAACTGTAACTCCATATTCCTGTTAGCCATTCTTGTTTCCTGTAGTATTTCCTTGAATTCGGCTAGCTGCTGAGTTAGAAAGTCTAGTTGCTGATTGAATTCATTAGCCTGATCCATGATGCCAAGGAACCATAAACTTGATACTTGCATAAACTTGATATGCTATGATTTAGGAAATTGCACAATCGGCAAAAATTCCTTCCGGCAAGTGCACCGGTTATCGTCAAGTAAAAACTCACAATAGAGTGAGGTCGAATCCCACAAGGATTGGTTGAATGAGCAATTCGGATTAGAAGTTTGTTCTAGTTGAGCGGAATCAAGATTTAGATGAGAATTACGGAATCTTAAATTGCATGAATTAAAGAGCGAGAAGTTAAAGTGCTGAAATTAAAAAGGGATGGGGGTGATTGCATGAATTTAATTACAGAATATAAAGAGAAAGTGTAGATCAGAAATGGGGAATTCATTGGGTTTCAGGAGATATTGAGATCTCCGAATCAACACATCTTTATCCGTTCCTCAACCAATGCATTCATTGAATTTTGCTTGGCAACCTTCTATGATTGGATCCCAATCCCTTGGCTCACTAATTCTCTCTAAAAACAAACAGATTCCCAATCCCTTGGTTTAAATGTTCATAAGAAGAGATGATGCTCGATCTCTGATTATACCACACAGTTTCATGAACCACAATTTGGTAGGATTACATGTCACAATATCCATCCAAACCCCAATGCAATTCACTGTGAGAAAGCTTCTCTAGCATGAATCCTCCATTCCTTTCCCAAGGTTCCGAAGGATTCCAATTATGGATAGTTTCTTTCCCAAGACAACTAAACAATGGAATTAGATCGAGAAGCTTTCTAGCAAAATTCAAGAGAAAAGATTGAAGAAGAAGATAAAAACTATTATTGATTCATTGAATTACAATAGAGCTCCCTAACCCAATGAAAGGGGTTTAGTGAATCATAGCTCTGAATTCAATTACAAAGAGTATGAAAACTAGCAAAATGATCCAAAAAATTCCCCAGTGTAAAAAAAGTTCTAACTAACTTAAATTCTATCCTATTTATACACTTTCTAAATTGAGCTTCTGTTGTGTTTCATGGGCTTTGAGGCCTTTCCCTGATTTCCTTTTGCTTTGGGTTTATGGTCTAAAATCCTGATGAGGCTGTGATCCAATTCTGTAACATTCATTGAGCAAACTTAGTGATAATCAAGTAATGACACATGACTCAACAAATTGAAATTCCAGACTCATCAATTCTTCAGGCCCAATCCCATAAACCATGATATTCAATTGGGTTTCATACCATAATACGTTTAAGTTAATGTTTGGTGCTCAAATGCTAACTTAAACTTCAATATATTTGGCCCAGAAACCCTTTCAAAAAGTGGCGTTTAAGTTGCAGTTTAAGCTTAAACTGCAACTTAAACGTTGGACACTCCTGGAGGTGGTATAATTCAAGCACGTTTAAGCTTCAGTTTAAGGTTAAACTGAAGCTTAAACTTGGAAATGGAAGAAAGTAACTACGGAGTATGGAATGGTCGAACACGTTTAAGCTTCAAGTTAAGGTTAAACTGAAGCTTAAACGTGGAAATGAGAAAGCAACCCTGGAGGCAAATTGTGGTCGAACACGTTTAAGCTCCAGTTTAAGGTTAAACTGGAGCTTAAACGTGGAAATGAAGAAAGGAGCCCAGGAGTGTGAAATGTCGAACACGTTTAAGCTCCAGTTTAAGCTTAAACTGGAGCTTAAACGTGGAAATGGCTTCCTGGTGCATGATTTGGGTCGAACACGTTTAAGCTCCAGTTTAAGGTTAAACTGGAGCTTAAACGTGGAAATGCTCCTTTGGTGCCTTTCTTATTCTGGCGTTTAACTTCCAGTTTAAGGTTAAACTGGAGGTTAAACGCCAGTTTCAGTATTTCTCAGCTTTCATGATTCTGGCGTTTAACTTCCAGTTTAACCTTAAACTGGAGGTTAAACGCCACTTTCAGCTTTGGTGTATTTCTTATTCTGGCGTTTAACTTCCAGTTTAAGGTTAAACTGGAGGTTAAACGCCACTTTCAGCATTATATGGCTTGGCAGTTTAAGTTCCAGTTTAAGCTTAAACTGGAACTTAAACTCCACATGTGATCTTCAAGCTTCCTTTATTGATTTTGTTGCTTCCTTGCCTAGCCTCTTCTTCCCTAAAATCATCCAAACAACTGCATCAAAGTCTTGCAAAATTTCATGAGAATTCTTCCATTCATAGCATTCAAGTAATATCACTAAAAACTCATGGAATTTGCATCAAAATCATACTGTTTGGATGGTTCATTGCTTTGTTGTTCATTTAACCATTCTTGGTTACTTTAAGCTCAAGAAAAGGCATAAAACAACTAAAACTAACAGAAAAAATGCTAGTGAAACTAGCCTAAGATGCCTTGGCATCAATCCACAGGACTGAGTTCAGCAGTTACTGTTTTAGCTTCTTCTTTCATGGAAGATTCACTGCTTAGGTACAGATGCTGATTTCTGGCAACTGTATCAATAAGCTCTTGAGCTTCTTCAATTGTTTTTCTCATATGTATAGATCCACCAGCTGAGTGATCTAGAGAAATCTGAGCTTTTTCTGTTAGCCCATAGTAGAAGATGTCTAATTGCACCCACTCTAAAAACATCTCAGAGGGGCATTTTCTTAGCATCTCTCTATATCTCTCCCAGGCATCATAAAGGGATTCATTATCCCCTTGTTTGAAGCCTTGGATGCTTAGCCTTAGCTGTGTCATCCGTTTTGGAGGGAAATAGTGATTCAGGAATTTTTCTGACAGCTGTTTCCATGTTTTTATGCTATTCTTAGGCTGGTTATTTAACCACCACTTAGCTTGATCTTTTACAGCAAATGGAAACAGTAATAATCTGTAGACATCCTGATCTACTTCCTTATCATGTACTGTGTCAGCAATTTGTAAAAATTGTGCCAGAAACTCTGTAGGTTCTTCCTGTGGAAGACCGGAATACTAGCAGTTTTGCTGCACCATGATAATGAGCTGAGGATTCAACTCAAAGCTACTAACTCCAATGGAGGGTATACAGATACTGCTCCCATATGAAGCAGTAGTGGGGTTAGCATATGACCCCAGAGTCCTCCTGGACTGTTCATTCCCACTTAATTCCATGATGGAATAAAAGAGATGATATGTATATTGATATTATTTATTTTATAAAAATTAATTTTTATAAAATAAAATAAAAACGAAATAAATAAAAGAAATTGAAAATATTTTGAAATTGAAATCTGAATTTTTATATAAAATTTTCGAAAAAAAAGAAAAAAAATAGTTTAAAATTAGTTAGGAAGGATATTTTTTGAATTTTGAAAATTTTTTTGATGAAAGAGAAAAACACACAAAAGACACAAGACTTAAAATTTTTAGATCCAATGCTCCTTATTTTCGAAAATTTTGGAGGGAAAACACCAAGGAACACCAAACTTAAAAATTTTAAGATCAAAGCACAAGAAAGACTCAAGAACACCTTGAAAATTCACAAGAACACCAAGAACAAAAGAAAGAACACCAAACTTAAAATTTTTAGAAAACCAAGACAAATTTTCGAAAATTAAAGAAAACTTAACAAGAAAACACCAAACTTAGAGTTTGGCACAAGATTCAATAAAAGAAAAATTATTTTTGAAAAAGATTCCAAAGAAGATACCCAATTATGAAGAACAACTACTAAAGCTCCAGCCAATTGGGCAGTAACTTCAATGTTGATTTTAAAAATGTATCATATTTATGGATAAAAATATAAATTTTTGAAAGTTAATGTTTTGAAAAAGCACAAGAAAAACAAGAAAAGACACAAAACAAGAAAAACTTGAGATCAAACAAGAAAAATAAACAGGAACAACTTGAAGATCAATGAAGAACAAAGAACACAAGTGGAAATTTTTTTTTCTTTTGAAAAGAAACTATCCTATCAGAATTTAATGACTCTATAACAACAAAAATAAATTATTCCTAATCTAAGAAATAAAATAAACCTTTAGTTTGTTCAAACTCGAACAATCCCCGGCAATGGCGCCAAAAACTTGGTGCACGAATTTGTGATTCGCACAACTAACCAGCAAGTACACTGGGTCGTCCAAGTAATACCTTACGTGAGTAAGGGTCGATCCCACGGAGATTGTTGGTTTGAAGCAAGCTATGTTTATCTTATTATTCTTAGTCAGGATATCAATTAAAATTATCAGTTGGAATTATTAGATTGGAAAAATAAAAGAGAATAAAAGCGTTACTTGTTGTGCAGTAATGAGAAATATGTTGGAGTTTTGGAGATGCTTTGTCCTCTGAACTTCAACTCTTCCTTGAAATCCTTTTCCACACGCAAGGTTCCTTCCATGGCAAGCTCTATGTAGGGTGTCACCGTTGTCAATGGCTACTTCCCATCCTCTCAGTGAAAACGTTCCTATGCTCTGTCACAGCACGGCTAATCATCTGTCGGTTCTCAATCAGGTTGGAATAGAATCCATTGATTCTTTTGCGTCTGTCACTAACGCCCAGCCTTCAAGAGTTTGAAGCTCGTCACAGTCATTCAATCCCAGAATCCTACTCGGAATACCACAGATAAGGTTTAGACTTTCCGGATTCTCATGAATGCCGCCATCAATCCAGCTTATACCACGAAGATTCTGATTAAGGAATCTAAGAGATACTCATTCAATCTGATGTAGAACGGAGGTGGTTGTCAGGCACACGTTCATGGATTGAGGAAGGTGATGAGTGTCACGGATCATCACTTCTCCATAATTAAGCGCGAATGAACATCTTAGATAAGAACAAGTGTGTTTGAATGGAAAATAAAGGAATTGTATTAATTCATCGAGACGCTGCAGAGCTCCTCAGCCCCAACAATGGAGTTTAGAGACTCATGCCGTCAAAGTGTATAAAATTCAGATCTGAAAATGTCATGAGGTACAAAATAAGTCTCTAAAAGTTGTTTAAATAGTAAACTAGTAACCTAGGTTTACAGAATATGAGTAAACTAAGATAATTGGTGCAGAAATCCACTTCTGGGGCCCACTTGGTGTGTGCTGGGGCTGAGATTAAAGCTATCCACGAGTTGAGGCCTTTCTTGGAGTTGAACTCCAAGTTATAACGTGTTTTGGGCGTTCAACTCCGGATCATGACGTGTTTCTGGCGTTTAACTCTAGACAGCAGCATGTACTTGGCGTTCAACGCCAAGTTACGTCGTCTATCTTCGCGCAAAGTATGGACTATTATATATTTCTGGAAAGCCCTGGATGTCTACTTTCCAACGTCGTTGAGAGCGCGCCTATTGGACTCCTGTAGCTCCAAAAAATCCATTTCGAGTTCAGGGAGGTCAGAATCCAACAGCATCCGCAGTCCTTTTTCAGCCTAACTCAGAAATTTGCTCAGCTCCCTCAATTTCAGCCAGAAAATACCTGAAATCAAAGAAAAACACACAAACTCATAGTAAAGTCCAGAAATATGATTTTTGCCTAAAAACTAATATTATTCTACTAAAAACCAATTAAAACATGCTAAAATCTACATGAAATTACCCCCAAAAAGCGTATAAAATATCCGCTCATCACTGACGCACTCTCAAAACTAGCCAGCACCAAACCAGGGGGCAACAATAGAAGCTTCATCCAGGAAATACTGCAGAACCCATCAATATCGGAAGAAGAAAAACTCCTATTCATAACAGGTCGGGATCAACGATGGATGACCCCCATAATTAACTACCTCAAAACTGAAGCGCTCCCCACAGATGAAAAGGAGGCAAAGAGGTTAAAAAGGGAGGCACAATACTACACTATCATAAACAACATCCTATACAAAAGAGGGATCTCAACACCATTGTTAAAATGTGTACCGACTTCCAATACAAAGGAAGTCTTGGAGGAAGTACACAGTGGCATTTGTGGCAATCATCTCGGAGCGCAAGCTCTCACCAAAAAGGTACTCTGAGCAGGATTCTATTGGTCAACTCTACAAAAGGAAGCTACCGAATTTGTAAAGACATGTCCACCATGTCAGAAGCATGCCAACTTTCACATCGCCCCGCCGGAAAAGCTCATCAGCGTAACCTCACCCTGGCCATTTGCAAAGTGGGGACTCGATCTTCTCGGACCCTTTCCCCAGGGATCAGGACAAGTCAAGTTCCTCATAGTAGGGGTAGACTACTTCACAAAATGGATCGAGGCAGAACCCCTAGCCAACGCCACTACTCAAAGAAGTCAGAAATTCCTATATAGGAACATTATTACAAGGTTCGGGGTTCCATACTCCATCACCATGGATAATGGCATCCAATTCACAGATGCAGGCTTCAGAAAACTAGTAGCCGACTTGAACATAAAACACCAGTTCACCTCCGTCGAACATCCCCAAGCCAATGGACAAGTCGAAGCAGCCAACAAAGTCATATTGGCCAAGCTAAAACGAAGACTACAAGAAGTAAAGGGACTTTGGGCCGAGGAACTTCCACAAGTCCTATGGGCGTGTCGAACAACTCCACATTCCACTACGAATGAATCACCATTTCGACTAACATACGGAGTGGGGGCAATGATTCCAATAGAAGTTGAGGAAAGGTCTCCCCGAGTAGTCCACTACAATGAACAAACCAACTCTCAACTTCAAAGAGAAGAGCTCGACCTACTTCCGGAAATCCAAGAGAGAGCTTGGATCAGAGAAGAAGCACTAAAGCGGTGAATGGCTTCCAGATATAATCAAAAGGTAGTGCCAAGAGGTTTCGCTGAGAATGATCTCATCTTAATCCGAAATGATATTGAACAACTCGACCCGGAGAAGGAAAGCTGGCAGCCAACTGGAAATGACCCTACCGAGTCGCAGAGGTACTTGGGAAGGGCTACTAAAGACTGTCCGAACTCGAAGGAAAAGAACTCCCCAGATCATGGCACGCCTGTAACCTCAGAAGGTACTATAGTTAGATGAAGGTCTCATCACAAGATGCACTCTTTTTCCTGAAAAGGTTTTTTAATGAGGCGTCAAGATTGAGATTTAAATCTGACATAAGGGTATGAAAAACTCCCACATGTATATATTTGCACTTTCTATAAATAAAATACATTTTAGATATTCTACAAATTCTCAAGACGCATTAATCTGAAGTATTCATCGTCCGATTATAAAGCAATGGATCGAACAAAAAGTGAAGAACAGATTCACTATACGATCTCGATAGGAATGATCGACCGACAAAGGTGAAAACGCGATTCACCTAAAGGTCGATTAAACCAGGACAGAAACCACCATCTACAAATCGGCAAAGGATGAAAACAGAATAATGCAAGAAGTTATCGAAAGTGATCCCAAAAAGAACCTGATGAGGTCTTCTGGATTGCTATATAATAACTTAAAAAGACTGGCTGACACTAAAAAGTCGGACTAAGTCAATCTAAGTTATCAGCAAATCCCTGGAAAGAGGTCTGGCCAACCCTATTAAAGAGGAATTGCTATAACTTAGAAGAGATCGACCTAACGAAGTCGGTCTCCTACAAAGACAAGTTGTAAGAGTAATCCCTGAAAGAGACCTAACAAAGGTCCAAGAAAGAGGATTACAAAAACAACTTAGAAGAGATCGACCTAACGAAGTCGGTCTCCTACAAAGACAAGTTGTAAAAGTAATCCCCTGAAAGAGACCTAACAAAGGTCCAAGAAAGAGGATTACAAAAATAACTTAGAAGAGATCGACCTAACAAAGTTGGTCTCCTACAAAACAAGTTGTAAAAGTAATCCCTGAAAGAGACCTAACAAAGGTCCAAGAAAGAGGATTACAAAAACAACTTAGAAGAGATCGACCTAACGAAGTCGGTCTCCTACAAAACAAGTTGTAAAAGTAATCCCTGAAAGAGACCTAATAAAGGTCCAAGAAAGAGGATTACAAAAATAACTTAGAAGAGATCGACCTAACGAAGTCGGTCTCCTACAAAACAAGTTGTAAAAGTAATCCCTGAAAGAGACCTAATAAAGGTCCAAGAAAGAGGATTACAAAAACAACTTAGAAGAGATTGACTTAACGAAGTCAGTCTCCTACAAAATAAGTTGTAAAAGTAATCCCTGAAAGAGACCTAATAAAGGTCTAAGAAAGAGGATTACAAAAACAACTAGGAAAAGATCGACCTAACGAAGTCGGTCTCCTACAAAGATAAGTTATAAAAGTAATCCCTTAAAGAGACTTGACAAAGGTCCGGGAAAGAGGATTACAAAAATAACTTAGAAAGGGACCAACATAAAGAAATCGGTTATAAGGCGCTAAAAATACAAACAAAAGCGAGGAAACCGAGAAACAAGTCGGACCCCCCATAGTCACGACCTCAAAAGGGTCCAAGCTGCAAACAATAAGTACGAAAGCAATCTAAAGAGGTCAAGCAGCAAGATTCCAACAGATACCATGTTTAAGCACAATGAAAGCATAGTATGATAAAGCTTCAAGAGGCCACCAAAATCAACCTCAGAGAAACCATTTTGTTTTCAAAATAAAGTTGCTAAAAATAGCAACTGGAGTATCAACAGTCAAAAAAACATCATTCACAAAAAAGAGTTCAAAGCCCACAAACCGGGCTATTTACAGAAATATTTAAAGGAGATCAACCAAGATCTGGAGCCTTCCCGACAGCATCAGTACGGGGAGAAGGAGGGCAAGTCTGAATAGGCACAGCATCTACAGTTCCATCATCCCGGTTCAGAATCTGGCAATCAGGATCGGACGTAACGGGAGGAACTGAGGAGGTCGACACTTTAAGAGAAGGCACTGGGGGAGGGTCAGCATCATCATCATCCTGGTCATCAGGGACAATCTTACCATCCCTCACAACATTGTCCAGGCTGACAAGAGTCAAGTCGGCCTCAGGAGCAACAATCCGGAACTGCTCCATCAGGTTCTCGGAGGCGGCAGTTACGCTGCCCACAAGGTGACCCTGAAGCTCGGCATAATTAACCCGAGCAGTTTCCAAATCATCCCAGAGATGTATCAATTCCCTATAAGCTGAGACATAGCTATCCTTATGCTTCAGTGCCATGTCCTCGGCCAACTTCAAAGAAGTAGCCAAGGCAATAGAGCTGGCCTTCTCACCCTCCAGCTCCATCTCCACCTTCACCAACTTCACCTCCAACTCATTCTTCAGACCCTTGATCCGATCAAATTCTGACTTGGCCTCCTCCATGAAGGATTTTGTGGCATGAATCGGGATCCCCTAAACTGTTCAGAAAATAGCCGCACCCATATGAGCCATCTTCACACTACTTTTGGTGATAAAATCCAGATGCTGAAGAAGAGACACATCGTCCATGGAAAGCCCACCATAGGGGGCAATTTTCTGGTCAACAAACTCGATAGCATCAAAGTCCGGGGCATCCAGGTTAAAGGGCTCGGATGTTTTTTGCTTTTTTAAGGGAGGGACACCAGAAGCAACGGCAGAAGTCTGAGGAGGATCGACCTGATGAAACCGAGGAGTAGGAATTACTTTCCTCGGCCCGAGAGAACTCGGCACAGGAGGCTTCACTGGGACCTGAGAAGATCCCTCGCCAGCCACTTTGGACGAGATGTTCAGAGCAGCAGTTGCCTTCTTTGCCCTTTTAAAGGCCTTCATGTAGTCGTTGTTCTTTGACATCTCTACAAAATTAGCCATAGTAAAGAGTTACGGTCACAAACAAGAGGAAGAAAAAATTAAGAAACAAGTATAAGAGACAAGTCAGACAAGTACCCAAAACAGTCCGAACCAAGGACGGGTCATTCAAAAACCTTTTTGTATCAAGATAGGGTGGTTTTCCCCCATAGATCCCAAGAACAACAACAAAGGCACACTCAACATCATCAAGCATCTCCCAGGTATAGCGAGACACTCTCACATCCCTCTGCCACTCTAGAGGGAAAGAAGGCTCATCATTTTCATCAAAAAAAAAGGGGCGGGACCCCTCGACAGTACGAACCTCAAAGAAGTAATTCTTGAAGTCCTTAAAGGACTCATCATACATAGCAAAAACTTTGTGGCCCTGGGCGGACCTGAAGGAAACCTAGGAAGCTTTCTTTTTTGAAGAACCGCCAGGCTTGGCAGAAATAAACAAATAAAGGAAAAGAGTCTGGGAGGGTGTTACATCTAATTCACGGTAGAGAAGTTGAAAAATTTTAATAAAACCCCAGGAATTAGGGTGAAGCTGGGATGGGGCAATATTACACGACCACAACAGGTCGGTCTCGAAAGCAGTAGAAGGAAAAGTAACGTTTAACTGGCTGAAGAAGTATTCATAGGCATAGAAGAAGGGACGCTCCCTCTCAATGGAAGTCGGAAAACAAACTCTCTCATCAGAATCAGGAGCAACAAGCTTGTAATCCTCCTCACGGGAATTGTTACCACAAATCCTATGGCACTTCCCCAGCTCTGTGCAAAACTCAGCATCCACAACAGAAACACACAACAAAACAAGGGAGTCTAGCCAATCGGACATCCCCTCGGGAACTCTGGAAGACATCTCTACAATGTTATTGTGAGAAGACATGAGGCCAACTAACCCTACAAGTAAGAAAAGAAGATGGGGTTACCACAAACATCTCAGACAAAGGGAGAAAACAACTCGGTCAATACTTCACAGGCGATGGAACAAAGAAAAAGAAAACCCCAAGACTCAAACCAAAGTCCTGGGGCATCCTTTGGAGGCATTAACAAAGAAAGGTTTCTAGAAATCAATCTACAAGCTTACATCCCAGCATGTCTCAAAAAGAAATTAAAAAAAATAGCAAACACCTTTCTTCAAGGAGAAATACAAAAAATTGTTACATTCTACCAAACACGCCAAGCAGAGACCATTAAAGATGCAACCTTTTTTCAAGATCAGACAAAAAGCAAACAAAGCGAGGAACAGACGCAGATGTTTTATCAAGTATCAGGCAGGAAAAAACCGCAAGCGACAATAAAACCCTAGAAAGCCTCAACGGAAAAGCCAAGACAATGCATAAAAGAAAGACAGGAAGAACATGTTACAGTGACAAGCAAATACAAGACTTCGAAAAGATTCAAACTTTTAAACATGCAAAATCAAAGCTTCACCAAAAATTGAAAACAAAGCTACAAGAAAGCCAGTACTTACCAGGAAAAGAACAGCAAGCTTCGAGGAAATTGAAGATGGAGACGAAATCTGGGACGCCCTCTCACAAGCAAAAATGCGAACAAAGAGCAATATCGCAGAAGAGAAAACACGAAAACTACAAACTCCAAGAGAAAGCAGAAGCGCAAGCAAAAGAACAGAAAGCAAAGAGAGTAAAGAAAAGAAGTTACGAAAAGGCTAAAGGAGAAAAACCGTTTCTGGGTTTTCAAAATCAAAGTAAAGAACCAAAGGGAAACGGGGCAATCAATGCTCAAATTAAAGAGCGCATTAAACCCTCGCACGTTCCCAAAAAAGCGCCGATATAAAAGCGCGTGTCTTTTAGAATAAACGTTCTACATTCAAAGCTACTACAAAAGAGTCGACAAAATGCTTGAGTTCGGCTTCACCAAAGAAAGACCGAAGTCAAGGACTCGATCTCAAAAAGAAGACCAAGCTACCTTTGCCACCAAGCCTTCATTAAGAAATAAGCCTTCTAAGCAAAATACAGAAGAAAAAGCTAGCAAGGGATCAAGCAAAAGTAAGGCAGTATAGCAGCAAGTCTAATGAACCTTTGAAGAAACATTTTTTATCTACCAGCAACGAATAAATGAGCTACCATTGATCTGCATAAAACCCCATGAACCAAGTTCAATTATCTGCTAAATAAGAACATGCATACTTCTCTATTTCATTTCATTTTCTCTTATGTTTAGTAGCAAGGTTTAAGTTTGGTGTTGTGATGACAAGTCATCTTATGCTAGCTTTTCAAGCATTTTCACTTGTTTCATTAGGTTTTATGCACTTTCTTGCATTATAATTAAGTGATTTAGAGTGGAATTATATGGTTTTGTTGAATCAATCAAGCATCCTTTATTTGACACTAAATCATGAGGTTTAGGCTAAAATTAATTGGTTTTTGAATGATTTATAAACCTTGTGAATTTGGTGATACTTTGATTGGTTTTTTTTATTACTTGTAGGTGAAGAAAAGAAAGAAACAAGAAAGCGTGACCTATGAAGCCTAGCCAAAGGAAACAAAAGCGTGGCGCATCAAAGGAGAAAAGCCATAGCGCTCTCTTAGTGAGCACAGTTCTCTCTATTTGAGCACGACTCAAATCCAAGAAGCAAAGGCAAGGATGCTACGCTCTCTCACTTAACCGAGCGCTACAAGAAACTAAGGAAACAAGGCAAAAAAGCATAGCGCTCGGTTAACTCACTTAACTTTATCTGGCTCCACTTCAAATAAATTTAAGGTGCAATGTTTGCTAGAGAAGGAAGGAGCACTACTTGCAAGGAAAATAAGCCAACGTGGCTTCACTAGGAATCGAACTTGGGAGCTTACACTAAAGGAAGGAGCGCTTGGGCAAAGAAGCAAAGCCAAAATGGCTTTGTTGGGATTCGAGCTTGAGGCCTTCTACTCAAGGCAAGGCGCTACCTCTCTCTATTTTACAAAGAAATTGGCCAAAATGCCTCCCTCATGGTTCGAAATTGAGGCTCCTCTTAAACACAATGAGCACTGTGCCCTCTTCCTTGACTGAGCGCTATGGAGTGTGACACGGGCAAGAAGTTGGAGCGCAACAAATTGGAAGGAAACAAGGCTTGGTGCGCACACCAAATTGGCACGCAAAGAGAAGGTGGATCACTGTGCTCTCTTTGTTAACCGAGCACTAGGAGGCTGCCCAAGGAGCTTCTCACACAACAATTGAGACCAAGGGGTAATGTTGCGCTCTCCTTGTCAACCGAGCCGTGCCCTGGGAGTGTCTCATGGCACATTTTTGGTCCAAAAATCAAATTTAATTGAATCCTTCACTAATTTTGAAAGGCCCAATCCAAATTCTAAAATTCAAAAATAGGAAGTGTATAAATAGAAGTTAGTTTGATTTAGAGAGGACCTTTTGACACTTTTACTTTTCATTTTTCATTTTTGGAGCTCATTTTAGATTTTAGCTTTGGGTTTGGGAATTGGGATTGAGAATTGAACTGTCTTTCTCTTTGTTCTTCTACAATCTTCACTCTGTGTTTTGAATCCTAGATTGAGAATTGAAGGAATTCTATTTCATTCTTGATCTGGGATCTTTCTTTGTTTACTTTCTGTAAAATTTCATTGTGATTTGGAACTAAGTTTCCTTTACTACTTTCATCTCTATTTCTTCTGCAATTATTCTCTGTTGGATCAAGGAAGGAATTCAGATCTAGACTTGTTTTCTAGTCTCATTCAACCCCTGAGATCTTCAACTTCCCTTTTAGATTTCATAATTGAGTTTAATTCACTTTCTGTATTGCTTCTTCAAGCAATTTTCCTTTTAGGTTTGAGATCTGCTGCATTTCCATTCATCTTTTACTTCTCTGATTGATTGCTATTTACATTCTCTTCTTTAATTTTAAATTCCCAGCTCCCAGATCCTTTTTACTCTTTCAAAAATTTTACATTTCTTGCACTCTAAGATTCTGACATTTACATTTCTTACAATCTAAGATTCAGTCATTTACATTACTTGTTCTTTAAGATTCAACTCTTTTACTTCTTCTGCTCTTTAAATTACTGTCAATTTCCCTTCTCCCTTTAAGTTTCATGCAGTTTAGCTTCTGTTGGATACACATCACTCAAATCAACACTTGTTTGCTTGACTAAATCAACCACCTAACTAAAATTGCTCAATCCTTCAATCCCTGTGGGAACGACCACACTCATGTGAGTAATTACTACTTGATGCGACCCGGTACACTTACCGGTGAGTTTTGTGTTGGATCGTTTTCCACACATCAGTGGCCCCTTCTCAGCTTCGTCCCAATTCTTGGGCCTTCATAAAGATTTTTCAGTTGCTGTGTCACGAGCTCGGTGTCCGACCTTCTCTTTGTCTTTTTCTGTATTTGTTTGTGATGACCAATCTGGGGGCGGCCAAGAAGAAGGCTTATTGGATCTCCTTCTGGGTATCCCAGGGAAAAGGATCCTATAGTGCTTAAGTATCCATGGGAGAGTTTATATGAAGTAGAGAGGGCCTTTGTGGGTGTCTTAGATGAGCATTGGAAGGAGCCTCCTCACTTAGACACAAAGAAGTTTTTAAGAGATCTTGCTCTCCTTCATTCCGAGTTAGGTAGCGTCTGGTTTCTTTATAAGGCAGCTTTATTTTTGTTGCTTTGTTTTTGTTTGTCCATTGAATAACTGTTTCTATGATTCCTTTCTTCTTTTTCAAAGATGGTTGCCAGTTTTGATTCGATGAGGTTCCTCGAAAAGACCAAGAAAATAGTGGCTGCTCAGAATATTCAGAACAAGACATCGGGAGAGGGTTCTAGCCGGGTTCCTCTGAAGAAGCTGGGATCTGATCCTCGTGGTCCGAGGAAGGTCATCCCAACCCCTCGAGTTCGGGCGGCTTCTACTGATCCACCATTGGCAACTTCTGGTGCTGCCTCCTCTCCTACATCACTTGGTCCTCCTCCCAAGAGGCCAAGGACTGCTAGGACTTATGATATTGACAATAAGGATTTTGATGGCGTGGCTTTTGCTACAAAGCTTATTTCTCCTCATGGCAAGGTCCCGATCGATGATGTGTCAATCCTCTACCACCTCGATTTTATATCCATCAATAATATTGGTGCATGAAATTGTGATCTCTTCTTTTCACAACTCAAATAATCCCCGGTGATGAATCCAAAAACTTGGTGTTCAATACCATGGCATAAACACAACTTCGCACAACTAACCAGCAAGTGTACTGGGTCGTCCAAGTAATAAACCTTACGCGAGTAAGGGTCGATCCCACAGAGATTGTTGGTATGAAGCAAGCTATGGTCACCTTGTAAATCTTAGTCAGGCAAACTCAAATGGTTATGAATGATGAATAAAACATAAAGGTAAAGATAGAGATACTTATGTAATTCATTGGTGGGAATTTCAGATAAGCGTATGAAGATACTTGGTCCCTTCCATCTCTCTGCTTTCCTACTGTCTTCATCCAATCCTTCTTACTCCTTTCCATGGCAAGCTGTATGTAGGGTTTCACCGTTGTCAGTGGCTACCTCCCATCCTCTCAGTGAAAATGTTCAACACACCCTGTCACGGCACGGCTATTCAGCTGTCGGTTCTCGATCATGTCGGAATAGAATCCAATGATTCTTTTGCGTCTGTCACTAACGTCCCACAATCGCAAGTTTGAAGCTCATCACAGTCATTCAATCATTGAATCCTACTCAGAATACCACATACAAGGTTTAGACCTTCCGGATTCTCTTGAATGCCGCCATCAATTCTAGCTTATACCACGAAGATTCCAGTTAAAGAATCCAAGAGATATCCACCCAATCTAAGGTAGAACGAAGGTGGTTGTCAGGCACATATTCATAGGTGAGAATGATGATGAGTGTCACGGATCATCACATTCATCAAGTTGAAGAACAGGTGATATTTTAGAACAAGAATAAGCCGAATTGAATAGAAGAACAATAGTAATTGCATTAATACTCGAGGTACAGCAGAGCTCCACACCTTAATCTTTGGTGTGTAGAAACTCCACCGTTGAAAATACATAAGAACAAGGTCTAGGCATGGCCGTGAGGCCAGCCTCCCAATGATCTAAGATCTAAAGTGATCAAAAGATTACAATACAATAGTAAAAGGTCCTACTTATAGAGAACTAGTAGCCTTGGGTTTACAGAGATGAGTAAATGACAAAAATCCACTTCCGGGCCCACTTGGTGTGTGCTTGGGCTGAGCATTGAAGCATTTTCATGTAGAGACTTCTCTTGGAGTTAAACTCCAGATTTTGTGCCAGTTTGGGCGTTTAACTCCCATTCTTGTGCCAGTTCCGGCGTTTAACGCGGGGCAGTCTTGAGCTGATTTGGAACGCCGGTTTGGGCCATCAAATCTCGGGCAAAGTATGGACTATATACATTGCTGGAAAGCCCAGGATGTCTACTTTCCAACGCCATTGAGAGCGTGCCAATTGGGCTTCTGTAGCTCCAGAAAATCCACTTCGAGTGCAGGGAGGTCAGAATCCAACAGCATCTGCAGTCCTTTTTACTCTCTGAATCAGATTTTTGCTCAGGTCCCTCAATTTCAGCCAGAAAATACCTGAAATCACAAAAAAACACACAAACTCATAGTAAAGTCCAGAAAAGTGAATTTTAACTAAAAACTAATAAAAATATACTAAAAACTAACTAGAACATACTAAAAACATACTAAAAACAATGCCAAAAAGCGTACAAATTATCCGCTCATCACAACACCAAACTTAAATTGTTGCTTGTCCTCAAGCAACTGAAAATCAAATAAGATAAAAAGAAGAGAATATACAATGAATTCCAAAAACATCTATGAAGATCAGTATTAATTAGATGAGTGGGGCTTTTAGCTTTTTGCCTCTGAACAGTTTTGGCATCTCACTCTATCCTTTGAAATTCAGAATGGTTGGCTTCTTTAGGAACTCAGAATCCAGCTAGTGTCATTGATTCTCCTAGTTAAGTATGATGATTCTTGAACACAGCTACTTATTGAGTCTTGGCCGTGGCCCAAAGCACTCTGTCTTCCAGTATTACCACCGGATACATACATGCCACAGACACATAATTGGGTGAACCTTTTCAGATTGTGACTCAGCTTTGCTAGAGTCCCCAATTAGAGGTGTCCAGGGTTCTTAAGCACACTCTTTCTGCCTTGGATCACGACTTTATTTCTTTCTTTTTTTTTCTTTCTTTTTTTTTCTTTTCTCCCTTTTTTCGTTTTTCTCCTTCTCTTTTTTTTTTTGAATTCACTGCTTTTTATTGCTTCAAGAATCATTTTTATGATTTTTCAGATCCTCAGTAACATGTCTCCTTTTTCATCATTCTTTCAAGAGCCAACATTCATGAACAACAAATTCAAAAGACATATGCACTGTTTAAGCATACATTCAGAGAACAAAAGTATTGCCACCACATCAAAATAATTAATCTGTTATAAAAATCAAAATTCATGCAATTCTTCTCTTTTTCAATTAAGAACATTTTTCATTCAAGAAAGGTGATGGATTCATAGGACATTTATAACTTTAAGGCATAGACACTAAGACACTAATGATCACAAGACACAAACATAGATAAACATAAGCATGATTTTTCGAAAAACAGAAAATAAAGAACAAGGAAATTAAAGAACGGGTCCACCTTAGTGATGGCGGCTTGTTCTTCCTCTTGAATATCCTATGGAGTGCTTGAGCTCCTCAATGTCTCTTCCTTGCCTTTGTTGCTCCTCTCTCATGATTCTTTGATCTTCTCTAATTTCATGGAGGAGGATGGAGTGTTCTTGGTGCTCCACCCTTAGTTGTCCCATGTTGGAACTCAATTCTCCTAGGGAGGTGTTCAGTTGCTCCCAATAGTTTTGTGGAGGAAAGTGCATCCCTTGAGGCATCTCAGGGATTTGATGATGAGAGGGGTCTCTTGTTTGCTCCATCCTCTTCTTAGTGATGGGTTTGTCCTCATCAATGGGGATGTCTCCCTCTATGTCAACTCCAACTGAATAACAAAGTTGACAAATGAGATGAGGAAAGGCTAACCTTGCCAAGGTAGAGGACTTGTCCGCCACCTTATAAAGTTCTTGGGATATAACCTCATGAACTTCTATTTCTTCTCCAATCATGATGCTATGAATCATGATAGCCCGGTCTATAATAACTTCGGACCGGTTGCTAGTCGGAATGATTGAGCGTTGGATAAACTCCAACCATCCTCTAGCTACGGGCTTGAGGTCATGCCTCCTCAGTTGAACCGACTTCCCTATTGAATCACTCTTCCATTGGGCGCCCTCTTCACAAATGACTGTGAGGACTTGGTCCAACCTTTGATCAAAGTTGACCCTTCTAGTGTAAGGATGTTCATCTCCTTGCATCATGGGCAAGTTGAATGCCAACCATACATTTTCCGGACTAAAATCCAAGTATTTCCCCCGAACCATAGTATGCCAATTCTTTGGGTCCGGGTTCACACTTTGATCATGGTTCTTGGTGATCCATGCATTGGCATAGAACTCTTGAACCATTAAGATTCCGACTTGTTGAATGGGGTTGGTAAGAACTTCCCAACCTCTTCTTCGGATCTCATGTCGGATCTCCGGATATTCACTCTTTTTGAGTTTGAAAGGGACCTCGGGGATCACCTTCTTCAAGGCCACAACTTCATAGAAGTGGTCTTGATGCACCCTTGAGATGAATCTCTCCATCTCCCATGACTCGGAGGTGGAAGCTTTTGCCTTCCCTTTCCTCTTTCTAGAGGTTTCTCCGGCCTTGGATGCCATAAATGGTTATGGAAAAACAAAAAGCAATGCTTTTACCACACCAAACTTAAAAGGTTTGCTCGTCCTCGAGTAAAAGAAGAAAGAAGAGAGTAGAAGAGGAAGAAATGAAGGAGATGAAGATGGCTTTGTGGTTCGGCTAAAGGAGGAGAAGTAGTGTTTAGGTTGTGTGAAAATGAAGGAGTGAAGATGAGTTTATGTAGGAGTGGAGAGAGGGGTAGGGTTCGGCTATGGGAGGGAAAGTGTTTTCAATTTGAATGGTGAGGTAGGTGGGGTTTTATGAATGATGGATGTGAGTGGTGAAGAGAAAGATGGGATTTGATAGGTGAAGGGTTTTTGGGGAAGAGGTGTTGAGGTAATTGGTGAATGGGTGAAGAAGAGAGAGAGTGGTGGGGTAGGTGGGGATCCTGTGGGGTCCACAGATCCTGAGGTGTCAAGGAAAAGTCATCCCTGCACCAAGTGGCGAGCAAAATTGCTCTTCATGCCAATTCTGGCGTTAAACGCCGGGCTGGTGCCTATTTCTGGCGTTTAACACCAACTTCTTGCCCTTTTCTGGCGTTTAACGCCAGTCTGGTGCCCCTTTCTGGCGTTAAACGCCCAGAATGGTGCCAGACTGGGCGTTAAATGCCCATCTGCTAGCCTTACTGGTGTTTAAACGCCAGCAAGATCTTCCTCCAGGGTGTGCTGTTTTTCTTTCTGTTTTTCATTCTGTTTTTGCTTTTTCAATTGATTTTGTGACTTCTCATGATCATCAACCTACAGAAAACATAAAATAACAAAGGAAAATAGATAAAATATAACATTGGGTTGCCTCCCAACAAGCGCTTCTTTAATGTCAGTAGCTTGATAGTGGGCTCTCATGGAACCTCAGAGATGCTCAGAGCAATGTTGGAACCTCCCAACACCAAACTTAGAGTTTGAATGTGGGGGTTCAACACCAAACTTAGAATTTGGTTGTGGCCTCCCAACACCAAACTTAGAGTTTGACTGTGGGGGCTCTGTTTGACTCTGTTTTGAGAGAGGCTCTTCATGCTTCCTCTCCATGGTGACAGAGGGATATCCTTGAGTCTTAAACACAAAGGATTCTTCATTCACTTGAATGATCAACTCTCCTCTATCAACATCAATCACAGCCTTTGCTGTGGCTAGGAAGGGTCTGCCAAGGATGATGGATTCATCCATGCACTTCCCAGTCTCTAGGACTATGAAATCAGCAGGGATGTAATGGTCTTCAACTTTTACCAGAACATGCTCTACAAGTCCATAAGCTTGTTTTCTTGAATTGTCTGCCATCTCTAGTGAGATTTTTGCAGCTTGCACCTCAAAGATCCCTAGCCTCTCCATTACAAAGAGAGGCATGAGGTTTACACTTGACCCTAGGTCACACAAGGCCTTCTTGAAGGTCATGGTGCCTATGGCACAAGGTATTGAGAACTTCCCAGGATCTTGTCTCTTTTGAGGTAGTTTCTGCCTAGACAAGTCATCCAGTTCTTTGGTGAGCAAAGGGGGTTCATCCTCCCAAGTCTCATTGCCAAATAACTTGTCATTTAGCTTCATGATTGCTCCAAGGTATTTAGCAACTTGCTCTTCAGTGACATATTCATCCTCTTTAGAGGAAGAATACTCATCAGAGCTCATGAATGGCAGAAGTAAATCCAATGGGATCTCTATAGTCTCAGTGAGAGCCTCAGATTCCCATGGTTCCTCATTGGGGAACTCATTGGAGGCCAGTGGACGTCCATTGAGGTCTTCCTCAGTGGCGTTCACTGCCTCTCCCTCCTCTCCAAATTCGGCCATGTTGATGGCCTTGCACTCTCCTTTTGGATTTTCTTCTGTATTGCTTGGAAGAGTACTAGGAGGGAGTTCAGAAATTTTCTTGCTCAGCTGACCCACTTGTGCCTCCAAATTTCTAATGGAGGACCTTGTTTCAGTCATGAAACTTTGAGTGGTTTTGATTAGATCAGAGACCATGGTTGCTAAGTCAGAGTTGTTCTGCTTAGAACTCTCTGTCTGTTGCTGAGAAGATGATGGAAAAGGCTTGCCATTGCTAAACCTGTTTCTTCCACCATTATTATTGTTGAAACCTTGTTAAGGTCTCTGTTGATCCTTCCATGAGAGATTTGGATGATTTCTCCATGAAGGATTATAGGTGTTTCCATAGGGTTCTCCCATGTAATTCACCTCTTCCATTGAAGGGTTCTCAGGATCATAAGCTTCTTCTTCAGATGAAGCTTCCTTAGTACTGCCTGGTGCATTTTGCATTCCAGACAGACTTTGAGAAATCATATTGACTTGCTGAATCAATATTTTGTTCTGAGTCAATATTTTGTTCTGAGCCAATATGGCATTCAGAGTATCAATCTCAAGAACTCCTTTCTTCTGATTAGTCCCATTGTTCACAGGATTCCTTTCATAAGTGTACATGAATTGGTTATTTGCAACCATTTCAATGAGCTCTTGAGCTTCTGCAGGCATCTTCTTCAGATGAAGAGATCCTCCGGCAGAGCTATCCAAAGGCATCTTGGACAGTTCAGACAGACCATCATAGAAAATACCTATGATGCTCCATTTAGAAAGCATGTCAGAGGGACACTTTCTGATTAATTGTTTGTATCTTTCCCAAGCTTCATAGAGGGATTCTCCTTCCTTCTGTCTAAAGGTTTGGACTTCCACTCTAAGCTTACTCAATTTTTGAGGTGGAAAGAACTTTGCCAAGAAGGCATTGACTAGCTTTTCCCAAGAGTTCAGGCTTTCTTTAGGTTGTGAGTCCAACCATATCCTAGCTCTGTCTCTTACAGCAAAAGGGAATAGCATAAGTCTGTAGACCTCAGGGTCAACCCTATTGGTCTTGACAGTGTCACAAATTTACAAGAATTCAGCTAAAAACTGATGAGGATCTTCCAATAGAGGTCCATGAAACTTGCAATTCTGTTGCATTAGAGAAACTAATTGAGGCTTAAGCTCAAAGTTGTTTGCTCCAATGGCAGGGATAGAGAAGCTTCTCCCATAGAAGTCGGGAGTAGGTGCAGTAAAGTCACCCAGCGCCTTCCTTGCATTGTTGGCATTGTTGTTGTTTTTGGCTGCCATGGGTTCTTCTTCTTTGAAGATTTCTGTTAGGTCCTCTACAGAAAATTGTGCCTTTGCTTCTCTTAGCTTTCGCTTTAAGGTCCTTTCAGGTTCAGGATCAGCCTCAACAAGAATGCTTTTGTCTTTGCTCCTGCTCATATGAAAGAGAAGAGAACAAGAAAATATGGAATCCTCTATGTCACAGTATAGAGATTCCTTGAGGCGTCAGAGGAATAGAAAAATGGAAGGAAGAGTTAGAAAATTCGAACTTATCAAGAAAGATGGATTTCGAATTGTGCATTAAGGAATAGTGTTAGTCCATAAATAGAAGGATGTGAGAAGAGGGGAAGAAATTTTTGAAAATTAAGTAAAAGATTTTAAAAACATTTTGAAAAACTTTAATTGATTTTCGAAAACCAAGATTAAGAAAGAAGTAAAGTGATTTTTGAAAAAGATTTTGAAAAAAGATTTGATTGAAAACTATTTTGAAAAAGATATGGTTAAGAAGATATGATTGGTTTTAAAAAGATGTGATTGAGAAGATATGATTTGAAAAACATTTTAAAAAGATTTGATTTTAAAAAATAATAACTTGGCTAACAAGAAAAGATATGATTCAAACATTAAACCTTTCTCAACAGAAAAGGCAACATACTTGAAATGTTGAATCAAATCATTAATTGATAGCAAGTATTTTTGAAAATGGAAAGAAATTGATTTTGAAAAAGATTTGATTGAAAAGATTTGATTTGAAAAAGATTTGATTTTGAAAAGATTTTGGAAACTAAAAAAAATTTGATTTCAAAACAAAATCTTCCCTCTTGTGCCATCCTGGCGTTAAACACCCAGAATGGTGCACATTCTGGCGTTTAACGCCCAAACCACTACCCTTTTGGGCGTTAAACGCCCAGCCAGGCACCCTGGCTGGCGTTTAAACGCCAGTTTGTCTTCCTTACTGGGCATTTTGAACGCCCAGCTTTTTCTGTATAATTCCTCTGCTGTATGTTCTGAATCTTCAATTTTCTGTATTATTGACTTGAAAATACACAAATTAAAAATATTTTTGGATTTTTAATAATAAGGAATAATCAATATGCAACTAAAATCAAATAACAATGCATGCAAGACACCAAACTTAGCAATTTGTATACTACTGACACTAACAAAATGAAAATGCATATGAGACACATAAACAGTCAAGTCAAGAGAATTTAAAAATCAGAGCAATGAAACCATCAATAACAACTTGAAGATTAATGAAGACACATGCATGAATGCAAAAAGAACAGAAACATGCAATTGACACCAAACTTAACATGAGACTCTAGACTCAAACAAGAAATATTTTTGAATTTTATGATTTTGTAAATTTTTTTGGATTTTTCGAAAATTAAGTGGAAAAAGAAAATAAAGGTATCAAAATTCTTAATGAGAATTCCAGGAATCATGCAATGTTAGTCTAAAGCTTTAGTCTAAAGAAATTAGACATGGCTGAACAAGCTTCAGCAGGACATTGCATTCAAGAGCTAAATTGATGGAAATCAATCAGCTTTGGTGATGATAAGAACATCACCTTGAAACACTAGAATTCATTCTTAAAAACTCTGAAGAAAAATACCTAATCAAAGCAACAAGATGAACCGTCAGTTGTCCATACTTGAACAATCCCCGGCAACGGCGCCAAAAACTTGGTGCACAAAATTGTGGTCTCTTCTTTTCACAACTCAAATAATCCCCGGTGATGAATCCAAAAACTTGGTGTTCAATACCATGGCATAAACACAACTTCGCACAACTAACCAGCAAGTGTACTGGGTCGTCCAAGTAATAAACCTTACGCGAGTAAGGGTCGATCCCACAGAGATTGTTGGTATGAAGCAAGCTATGGTCACCTTGTAAATCTTAGTCAGGCAAACTCAAATGGTTATGAATGATGAATAAAACACAAAGGTAAAGATAGAGATACTTATGTAATTCATTGGTGGGAATTTCAGATAAGCATATGAAGATGCTTGGTCCCTTCCGTCTCTCTGATTTCCTACTGTCTTCATCCAATCCTTCTTACTCCTTTCCATGGCAAGCTGTATGTAGGGTTTCACTGTTGTCAGTGGCTACCTCCCATCCTCTCAATGAAAATGTTCAACGCACCCTGTCACGGCACGGCTATTCAGCTGTCGGTTCTCGATCATGTCGGAATAGAATCCAGTGATTCTTTTGCGTCTGTCACTAACGCCCCACAATCGCGAGTTTGAAGCTCGTCACAATCATTCAATCATTGAATCCTACTCAGAATACCACAGACAAGGTTTAGACCTTCCGGATTCTCTTGAATGCCGCCATCAATTCTAGCTTATACCACGAAGATTCCGGTTAAAGAATCCAAGAGATATCCACCCAATCTAAGGTAGAACGGAGGTGGTTGTCAGGCACACGTTCATAGGTGAGAATGATGATGAGTGTCACGGATCATCACATTCATCAAGTTGAAGAACAAGTGATATCTTAGAACAAGAATAAGCCGAATTGAATAGAAGAACAATAGTAATTGCATTAATACTCGAGGTACAGCAGAGCTCCACACCTTAATCTATAGTGTGTAGAAACTCCACCATTGAAAATACATAAGACCAAGGTCTAGGCATGGCCGTGAGGCCAGCCTCCCAATGATCTAAGATCTAAAGTGATCAAAAGATTACAATACAATAGTAAAAGTTCCTACTTATAGATAACTAGTAGCCTAGGGTTTACAGAGATGAGTAAATGACATAAAAATCCACTTCTGGGCCCACTTGGTGTGTGCTTGGGCTGAGCATTGAAGCATTTTCGTGTAGAGACTTCTCTTGGAGTTAAACGCCAGCTTTTGTGCCAGTTTGGGCATTTAACTCCCATTCTTGTGCCAGTTCCGGCGTTTAATGCCGGGTGGTCTTGAGCTGATTTGGAACGCCGCTTTGGGCCATCAAATCTCGGGCAAAGTATGGACTATTAAACATTGTTGAAAAGCCCAGGATGTCTACTTTCCAACGCCGTTGAGAGCGCGCCAATTGGGCTTATGTAGCTCCAGAAAATCCACTTCGAGTGCAGGGAGGTCAGAATCCAACAGCATCTGCAGTCCTTTTTACTCTCTGAATCAGATTTTTGCTCAGGTCCCTCAATTTCAGCCAGAAAATACCTGAACTCACAGAAAAACACACAAACTCATAGTAAAGTCCAAAAAGTGAATTTTAACTAAAAACTAACTAGAACATACTAAAAACATACTAAAAACAATGCCAAAAAGCGTACAAATTATCCGCTCATCAAATATTCGGATGGCTAATCTCAGTGCGGCCTTATCTCGGGTCATCAGGGAGTCTTCCTTCCATGCTACTAGGGCTTTTCTTGAGGAGGCTAAGGCCAATTACAATAGGGTGGATAGTTTGAAGCTTGAGTTGGAGATCAAGAATGTTGAATTGGAGCTTACTATAGAGAGGGAGAAAGCTAGGGCTACTGCTGCGGAGGTGGCTGCTAATCTGGCCGAGGATATGGCCAAGAAGGCTAAGGAGAGCTACACTCGGACCTACGGTGCACTTTTTGGAGACTAAGGAGAGGCTTCAGTCTGCTTATGATGACTATGCCGAGCTCCAGGGCCATGTGATGAATGGTATGACTGCTTTGTATGAGAATCTGAAGGCCCAAGTCTGAGTTATTGCCTCCTGATGCCGACCTCAATCTGTTTAGCATTGATAATGTTGTGGATGATGGCAAGATTGTGCCTGCCCCTGATGATGATGAGGCCCCTCCTTCTGTGTCAACGGCTAAGGCTTCTACAGACCCTCCTACCGATACGTTCCAGCCCGAGGCAGAGCCTGATCTTGAGATCCTAAATGGACCCGATAGTGTGGTCGGTACTGTCCCAATCTCTGTCATCCCTCCTGGCCCTTGGTGGATGAAATTGTGATTCGTACTCTTTATTGTTGTATGGAATTAATTCCCCGATAATGGCTCCAAAAACTTGGTGCTCAATATCATGGTGTCTAAAATTTAATTCACAACTTCGCACAACTAACCAGCAAGTGTACTGGGTCGTCCATGTAATACCTTACGTGAGTAAGGGTCGATCCCACAGAGATTGTTGGTATGAAGCAAGCTATGGTCATCTTGTAAATCTCAGTCAGACTGAGTCAAATATGATTGGATTAGATATTCAAAAGATAAATAAAATAAACAGGAAATAAAGATAAAGTTCCTCATGTAATCCAATGGTGTTAATTTCATATAGGTGCATGGAGGTGCTGTGTTCCTTCCGAATCGCTACTTTCTTATTACATTCATCCAATCCTTCTTACTCCTTTCCATGGCAAGCTATATGTAGGGCATCACCGTTGTCAAGGGCTACATCCCATCCTCTCAGTGAAAATGGTCCAAATGCTCTGTCACAGCACGGCTAATCATCTGTCGGTTCTCAATCAGGTTGGAGTAGAATCCAGTGATTCTTTTGCGTCTGTCACTAACGGCCAGCCTTCAAGAGTTTGAAGCTCGTCATAGTTATTCAATCCCGGAATCCTACTTGGAATACCACAGACAAGGTTAGACTTTTCGGATTCCCATGAATGTCGCCATCAATTCTAGCTTATACCACGAAGATTCTGATTAAGGAATCCAAGAGATATGCGCCCGGTCTAAGGTAGAACGGAAGTGGTTGTCAGTCACGCGCGTTCTTAGGTGAGAATGATGATGAGTGTCACGGATCATCACGTTCATCAAGTTGAAGTGCAACGAATATCTTAGAACAGGAATAAATCGAATTGGATAGAAAATAATAGTAATTGCATTGAGACTTGAGGTACAGCATAGCTCTACACCCTTAATCTATGGTGTGTAGAAACTCCACCGTTGAAAATACATAAGTGAAAGGTCCACGCATGGCCGAATGGCCAGCCCCCCAAAAACATGATCAATAGTCTCCTAAGATGAATAATAAAATAAAACTGAGACCAAAGATGTCTAATACAATAGTAAACTATCCTATTTATACTAGACTAGCTACTAGGGTTTACCGGAGTAAGTAATTGATGCATGAATCCACTTCCAGGGCCCACTTGGTGTATGTTTGGGCTGAGCTTGATCTATCCACGAGCTGAGGCTTCTTTTGGAGTTGAACGCCAAGTTGTAACGTGTTTTGGGCGTTCAACTCCGGTTTGTGACGTGTTTCTGGGGTTTGACTCCAGACAGCAACATGGAACTGGCGTTGAACGCCAGTTTACATTATTTAATCACGAATAAAGTATGAACTATTATATATTGCTGGAAAGCTCTGGATGTCTACATTCCAACGCCGTTGGGAGTGCACCATTTGGAGTTTTGTAGCTCCAGGATATTCATTTCGAGTGTAGGGAGGTTAGATTCCAATAGCATCAGCAGTCCGTTGTCAGCCTTTTATCGGAGTTTTGCTCAGGTCCCTCAATTTCAGCCAGAAAATACCTGAAATCATAGAAAAACACACAAACTCATAGTAAAGTCCAGAAATGTGAATTTAACATAAAAACGAATGAAAACTTCCCTAAAAGTAGCTAGATCATACTAAAAACTACCTAAAAACAATGCCAAAAAGCGTATAAATTATCCGCTCATTGATGACATGTCATCATATACCTATTTTTCTATGCTTTTCATATAAGAAATTGATAATTTGTGCTTAAATATTGAATGCTTTTGTACTTAAATGATATATTTTCTTGATATTTTAATTTTATAAATCTTGTAGAAAATAAGAAGAAAAAGAAGCAAAGAAGCACAAAAAAAGGAGAAAAAAAGAGCTTTGGGGTACACTTTGAAGTTAGGGTACACTTTGGAGCCTTAGGCCACGCTTTTAAAAGCGTGGCCCATGACCAAATCAAGGAAGGAAGCAGCCAGCACGCACACTGCCCTGCCCTTGCCAAGGGCAGGGCAGAATCATGATGAAACAAAGTGAGGTTGGAGCAAAATTTTCGCTAAGTTAAAATCTGGCCGCTCACAGCATGACCATGCCTACTTCAAAGGGCTATAACTTGAGCTACAGACGTCCGATTGATGTGCTTCCAGTTGCGTTGGAAAGCTGACATTCAGAGCTTTCCAACGATATATAGAAATCCATATTTGGCGTCCAATTGCGGCAGGAACGAAAGGCATCTTTAAGGGCCAAAAATAAGCAAAAATAAACCAAGGAAAAGGAGTAGCGTGTGCATCCACCAAATTTCGAACTTGGAACTTCATCTTTTGGAAACACTGCCCTGCCCTCCGCGAGGGCAGGGCAGCATTTTGTGATGCACACACACGCACCAGATTGGCGCACCAAAGAAGGCTTCGGCAGCACCAGCAGCACGCACAAGCACCAAATTGGTGCACCAGATTTTTCTGCCCTGCCCTCCGCAAGGGCAGGGCAGCATCTTCACACTCCAAGCCCACACCATGCTCGCACCAAGGACGCATGCACCAAATCCTGCCCTGCCCTCCACAAGGGCAGGGCAGCCTCCTGGAAGTGTCATGGGCCAAAAATCAACCAAAATTCAATTTAATTCAATTCCTCACCAAATTGAATCAAGGCCAACCAAACCCATTTCTCCTCAAATCCAAAGCAAGCTAAGCCCACATCATCACTCAAAGGCACATGGATCAATTAAATTAGGATTTTTATTTTTGTAATTTGTTTTAATTTCATTTTCATTTTTCATTTTGTAAAGCCTATATAAGGCATCATTTCCATCTTTGAAAGAGGAGGAGAGCCCCATTAGAGAATATTTGAGTGCAGCTCCATTCGAAAGCTCTCTTAGTTTTCATTTTCGTTTTGGATCTTGGGTGGAGAATTGAAGAACTTCTGTTTCAATTCCACCTTGAGATCTCTTGTTAATCTTTCTGCATAATTCAAAATCCATTTGCTGTTTTAAATCCTCTTCTTCTGCAACTTTAGCTTTTCTGTTTTGGATCTTGAATTGAGGTTGAAGAGCTCCATTGATTCAAATTCTGAGAATCATCTTCCACTCTTCCTCTCAATTGATCTAAGGATTGGGTTTTAATCTTCTCTGCTATTTTTAAACCTCAGTTTCTTCTGCAATATATTTTCTGACTAAGCAAAGGAGAATTGAGATCCAGATTTGCTTCCTGAGTTCATTGCTCTTCTTGGATCCTCAAATCCTCTTTTAGATTTTACAATTGAGCTAAGTTTCTTTCTGTCTTGTTCATCAAGCAATTTTCATCTCTGTTTGAATCTGCTGCACTTACTTCATCTTTTATTTCTTTGCTTGATTGCATTTTACATTTTCTTATTGAAGTTTTAATTCCCAGCACCCAATCCCTTTTACTTTTTATGCAATTTAATTATTCTGCAATTATTCTAAGTGCTGCTTATTGCTTTCTGTTCCGAGGGTTACCTGAAACGTGTAGCTCGGTCGTCTCTGGAGAGGCCCGAGGTGGGGGTCAGGGACCCGAGCTTGATGTGCGGAGAGGTTGGTGGTTGTACCTGCAATGACACTCCGATGCTTAAGTTAGCATGGGTTCAAGCAGATATTGAGTAGAATTAGAATGTGAGTTATACCTGGGTGTTCCAGTGTATTTATAGTAGCTGGCCGTGATCTTCCCTGGATAAGATATTCTTATCTTATCTTATCTTTTGGGAGTTTTATCTCTATCTTTGCGGAACCGCCTTCCCTAGGCCTTTTCGGCCTTTAGGTTTTGGGCTTCGTTCCTTTTGATGGGCCTTCTTAGCTTTGTTGTCCGAGGTCCGACCTCAGGCGTGGGCTTTGGGACGAGGTCGGACCTTTCATGGATTTTGCCGAGTTAGAGGAGCCCGGTCAGGGTATGAACAGTGCCCCTGTCCGAGTTCGTCCTTTTTGGGAGGTCGAGCTCGGGCATAGTAGTTTTTCAAAATTTCAAAAATGGCCGTTTCAGCATTTATTGCATTTTACCGTTTCTTCTCGATTTCCGTTCGGGCTCTGTGAAGGCATTATTTATTTGCCCCTTTTCCCCTTTTTCTTCGTTTATTCTGTTCCCTTCCTTTTTTTTGAGTTTTCGCCATTCTCTTTTTTTGAGCATCGCTTCCTTTTTCTTTTGTTTCTTCTTTCCTGAATCTTTCTGCGGACCTTTCCGGGGTTTCCTTCTGCGCCGCCGTTCCGTTCTCCTTGCTTCGGAGCTCGTCGTCCTCGTTTCTTTCTTCCAGGTTTGTTCCCACCTCTTTTTTTGTGCACATATGCTTCTGTTTCTTTTTCTCTATTCCTGGGTTGCCCCGAAAAGAGGCGCCGCCATTGCTTTGTTTTGTTTGTATATGGGGGGGCTCTTTTCTCTTGGTATCTTGTTTCCGGGTTGCTGCATTTTCATCTCAAAGATCGTTGTTTCTTTGTTTTGCTGAATGGGTTTTCGCTGTCTGCTTTTATGTGATTTTTGCTTGCTGTTGTATTCTTCTTTGTAGGCAAGAATTTTTATGTCTCGAAAGGTTCTTCAAGCGATGTCGACCAAGATTCCAAGTGGTCTTGGTTGGGTAGATCCTGTTCCTCTAAGAGTCCCTTCTGTGGTAGATTCTGAGTATTTAGCTAGGTTTCGTAGGCAATGTAGCATATGTGAAGATAGAGAGTCTGAGAGGGATTATGAACTAGTAGCCCCGGATTCCGAGGAGAGAGTGTGCTTCCCGCCTTTAGATAGTTCTGAGAAGCTCTTCTTTTATGCTTATGATTGCTTTTTCTCTAAGCTGAGTGTCCGACTTCCTTTTACCGACCTGGAGTCCGAGGTGTTGTGGTCTTGTAACCTTGCCCCTACGCAGCTTCATCCAAATTCTTGGGCGTTTTTAAAGCTGTTTCAACTTTTGTGTCAGTTTTTGGGTGTCTCTCCCTCTATTTCTCTTTTTTCCTATTTGTTTGTGTTGACGAAGCCGGGTTCGGGTGGAGGGAAGGTGTCTTGGGTCTCTTTTAGGGCTAACCAGGGGAGGAAGTTCTGTACCCTGTATGATGAGTCTTTTCACGATTTTAAGAACTTTTATTTCAAGGTCCGGGCTGTTGGAGACATCCGACCTTTCTTTCTAGATGAGAGTGGGGAGCCTTCTTTTCCTCTTTGTTGGCAGGAGAATATAGTGTCTGTTAAGTATACCCTTGAGAGTCTAGATGAGGTGGAGCAGGCTTTTGTGGGTGTGGTGAGCAGTTTATGGGGTCGGGCACCTCACTTGGATACGAAGAAAATGTTGGGAGATCCAAGCCTTCTCCGTTCCGAGTTAGGTAGTTCCCGACCTCTTCTGAGATTCATTTTTTTCTCGTATTTTGGTTTTGCTTATTTTTTGTTTGGAATTTCTGTTGTGGTAATCCTTTTCTTTATTTCTTGCAGAGATGGCTTCTCAGGCGGATTCCATGAAGTTCCTTCGTCGGACGAAGAAGTCCGTGGCTGCCCGGAATATCGAGGCCGGGGAGGCTTCTGCCCGATCTTCTCCGCAGAAGACTACTGTGGGTGTTCAGACTCGGTCGAAGACTATTCCGACTCCCCAGTTCCGAGCTATAAGTCAGGATCCTCCGACCTCTGGGCCTGCTACTTCTTCTCCTCCCCCGTTTTCGGGTCCTCCTACTAAGAAGCAGAAGACCTCTCAAGAGCTTGCCGGTTTCAATGATAAGGACTTTGACGCTCTTGGTTGGATTGAGCAGCATATTCTCCCTCAGACCTTTATTTCCACTGATGATGTTTCTATGGAGCATCATTTTCAGTATATGGCGCGGAGTTGTGTCCGGATGGCTAGTCTTCATGCCGCTATTGCCCGGGAGTTCAAGAAATCCCCCCTTGGGGCGACTGATGGATGGAAAACGATCCAACACAAAACTCACCGGCAAGTGTACCGGGTCGCATCAAGTAATAATAACTCACAAGAGTGAGGTCGATCCCACAGGGATTGAAGGATTGAGCAATTTTAGTTCAGTGGGTGATTTAGTCAAGCGAATCAAGTGTTGATTGAGTGATTTGTGTTTAACAAGAATTAAATGACAGTAAAAGTAAAGGGGGAAGGGGAAAATTTCAGTAAATTGAAGAACAGAATTATAAATGTGCAGAATCTTAAAGAGCAAGAAAGTAAATGACTGAAACTTAAAGTGCAAGAAACTTAAATTGCAGTAACTTAAATGGCAAGAAAGATAAAATGCAAGAAAGTAAAAGGGAATTGAGGAGTGGGATTGCAAGATCTAAACTAAGAAAAAGCAAATTGCAGTAGTTAATTGGGCAGAGTTTAAATCAGAGGCAGTAAACATTCAAACAGAAATGAAACAAAAGGTAGCAGAGGTTCACAGAAGAACCCAAGAGTGAATTGTGATCTCAGGATCCCAAGGGCTTAGGTAGCAGAGCCTAAAACCCAATTTCCTTCCCAGATCTAGATTCACTAAGCAATTAACAGAAAATTTAAGAAGAAGTAGTAGAAGAACAGATTTGGAATTCAATTATGCAGAAATTAAAGTGCAAGGAGCTTGAATGGGAATTGGGACAGAATTTCCCCAATTTCACACACCCAATGCTCAGAAAACAGAAGAGTAGAATTGCCCAAGAGAAGTGAGGAAGGAGACTCTCCTTTGATCCTCTTAGTTCTCAGTCAAATTCTCTCAAGGAAGCTCGAAAGCAAAAATGAAAGTAAAATTTCAAAGCCAAGTGAAAATTTAAAAATGAGCATAAAAGTAGCTAAAAGTAAAGTCCCCCCTCCTAATTACATCAAACTAAGTCCTATTTATACACTTTCTATTCTTGGATAATGGGATTTGGATGGGCTTTTGGATTGGTGAAGAAATGAATTCAAATGAATTTTTAATTTTGAATTTCGGCCCAAAATCCACTTCCAGGAGGCTGCCCTGCCCTTGTGGAGGGCAGGGCAGAAAGTTGATGCATGGTGCATGCTTTTGGTGCGGCCATGATGCGCATGGTGAAGAAATTGGTGCGCCAGAAGCTGCGTGGTGCGCATGAAGAGGAAATTTGGTGCGCCAGAGGCTGCCCTGCCCGCGCCAAGGGCAGGGCGGGAAGGTTTGTGCGCCAAAACGTGATGCGTGCGTGCGCTTGGTGCTGCCAGAATTGAGAAGCGCGCGTGCGCGTGCTGCACGTTGGTGCGCGGATGATGCCAGATTTGAGGAACGCGCGTGCGCGCGAAGCATGTTGACGCGTGGAATGCTGCCCTGCCCGCGCCAAAGGCAGGGCAGGAATGGGTTGATGCGCCAGGGAGCGTTGAGCGCTCGGATGGTGCTGCCACGGGCGTTTGGGCGTGCGGATGGTGCTTTGGAGGCTGCCCTGCCCGCGCCAAGGGCAGGGCAGGATCTGTTTGGTGCGCCAGGGAAGAAACGCGCGCGCCAGGATCGTGCCAAGGAAGGAATTGGTGCGCGCGTTGGTGCTTGATGATGCGCCAAGTTCAATTGCCGCCCTGCCCGCGCCAAGGGCAGGGCAGGGACTTTCCTTCACGCCTCGGGTTCGATCCTGGGAGGCTACACACGCTTCATTAATTCTCTTTATTTCTTGGCACGCTAGTTGGTCTCAAGGCTTGGCTTCCTCATGGTTCTTTGTTCGAACCTTGTGGCTTGCATGGGAGCTATTTTTCCTTGGATTTCTTTCCTCATGGAGCACGATCCTGCCCTCCACAAGGGCAGGGCAGAGTTGCCTTGTCTTGGTTTGGTCACTTGATGCTGCCCTCCTAGAGGGCAGTCTGCCCTTGTGGAGGGCAAGGTTGCTTCCTCCATTGTGATGCGGCACGCTTCCCTTTTCCTTTGCCACGCTTTCCATTTCTTGTGTCACACTTCGTAGGCCACGCTTTTCATTTTCTTTTCTTTTCTTCACCTAAAATAAACCAAACAACCACTCAAAGTATCACTAAATTCAAGAGGCTTATAAATCAATTAAAATGCAATTAAAATTAGCTTAAACCTCATGATTTATCATTAATTTCATAGTGGTTGCTTGATTTAAAGAAGTTGTGCATTTTCACTCCAAATCCTTTACTTCGGATGCAAGAAAGTGCATAAATGCTAACAAAACAAGTGAATTTAGCTTGAAAAATGGGTATATGATGACTTGTCATCACAACACCAAACTTAAACCTTGCTTGTCCCCAAGCAAGCATCAAAACTAAGAGTAAATGATATGAATAAGAAAAGCACATAAATCCTTATTATGCAGATAGCAGAACTTCAGTTTATGGGGCATTTATGCAGACAATGATACTCATTTATTGTTGCTGCTGCATAATACATATCTTGCATCAAAGGTTTGCTAACTTGCTGTTATAAGACTCTCCTTTTACTCACTCCCCTTGGCTCATAATGCTTTAACAAGCTTTTTATTCTTTAAGAGGTTTGGTGTTAAATGTTGTAGCTTAGCCTTTGGCTTCATTTTCTTTTATTTTGCTCAACATCTTTCCACCACAGACACTTAGCTTACTAATTCTTCCTAGGATCATTGATGCCCAGCATCTCTTTGGATCACTAAGTGCTTTGTATCTAAGTTGCTCTTTATTGTGGATTTTCAATTGGCCATCCCAAATCAGTTGATCTAAGTGACCGGGTTTCAAAATACCCCTTAGAATTTACTCATCCAAGCAGATCTCAGTACAAGAACACCACAGGCATTTGTCCTAGGGTCCAAACCATTGGTGTCCAACCTTTATTCTTTGTTTTTCTTGCCATTTTGGCTTTTTCTTTCCCTTTTCTTTCTGTTTTTGGTTACCAAGAGTTATCTCATCATCAATAGGAATCTCTATAACAGCAAGCTAACTTACAATTGAATGAGAATGATATTATGCAACACTTATTTCATGAGTTATGCATTTAATCAAACACATGTGCCACCACCAACTTCCATTCATACTCATGCAACATTGGATTTTTCTCTTTTCAATTCAAACCAAACTCTTTTATTCAAGCATATGGGACACAAGGCAAAATTTAAAGCTAAGTGATGAATACAAGCATTATGCAGACTTTCATTTTCACAAACAATTTCACTTGTAGCTAAATAAACACTTCAGCAAGAAATACAACGGCTTCCAGATTCGAAATATCACACAGCAGCAAGGATTAAGTTTAGATACAACCTTTGAAGTTGCAGCCTTTTGATTTTTCTTTCTGCTATGTCCTCTTTGAGTCACAATGCATAATGTCTTCAAATGTTGGCTTATATCCTGCATAGTTCTCAAAGTTGCTTGATTCTCAAGCCCTTAATTACATGGTTAGTGAGCATAATACTGAGTGTGGCATCTTGAATTGATTTTGGTGTATGAACACCAAACTTAATTGTTTTGCTACTGTCTCAGATGTACCGAATTAACCATGAGTGAAACCATGTATCCTTGCTAAAGGTTAAATGAAACAAAAGCTAGAAAACAATTTAACAGTTGAATGATATGTTTGATTACTTGGAACTAGAGTCATGCAAGAGGTGAGAATGTATTAAATGATATTTTTGGTGGAACACCAAACTTAGAAGTTTTCATTCTCCCTCAAATTGTTTTGGTGTGCAACACCAAACTTAGCTCCTTGCAATACACAACAATTACTCAACATTTTTATTGAAAGGCTATGAACAGAAACTACCTCAGGTTGGGTTGCCTCCCAACAAGCGCTCTTTTATTGTCATTAGCTTGACATCTTCATTTTTGCTTCAAGAGGGATTCAGGTTCTGGACCTCCTTCTCTTTGTTCCATTGCCCTCCTAGGTACAATTTTGCTCTATGACCATTTGCAGTAAACTGATGCTTTGTTGCTTCATCTAGTAATTCGATGCTCCCATAAGGAAAAACCTTAGTTACCAAATATGGACCAGTCCATTTAGACTTAAGTTTGCCAGGGAATATCTTGAGCCGTGAGTTATACAAGAGAACTTGTTGTCCAGGTTTGAATTCTTTCTTTAGAATCTTCCTGTCATGCCATCTCTTAGCTTTCTCCTTGTATATCTTGGTATTTTCATAAGCTTCTAGCCTAAACTCATCTAGCTCATTCAGCTGCAACAATCTTTTCTCTCCTGCTGCTTCGGAATCCAGATTTAGAAGTTTGGTGGCCCAAAAGGCTTTGTGCTCAAGCTCTACAGGGAGATGACAAGCTTTGCCATATAACAGTTGAAATGGAGACTTCCCAATAGGAGTTTTAAAAGCTGTTCTATATGCCCAAAGTGCATCTTCCAACTTCTTAGCCCAATCCTTTCTTGTGCTTCCAACTGTTTTTTCTAGGATCTTCTTTAGTTCCCTGTTTTCTAATTCTGCTTGACCATTGGTTTGGGGATGATATGGTGTGGCTACCTTATGAATGACTCCATATTTGTGGAGGAGTTTCTCCATCTGTCTATTACAAAAATGGCCACCACCATCACTGATGAGACCCTTGGGTACTCCATATCTAGTAAAGATATGCTTCTTCAGGAATTGAAGAACAACTTGTGCATCACAGGTTGTTGTGGCTATGGCTTCCACCCATTTTGAAACATATTCTACTGCTACCAAGATATATCGGAATGAATGAGAAGGGGGAAAGGGTCCCATGAAATCAATGCCCCATAGATCAAACAATTCTACTTCCAAAATGAAGTTCTGTGGCATCTCATTCCTTTTTGTTAGTCCTCCTGATCTTTGGCATTCATTGCATTGGTGGACAAATTCCCTGGCATCTTTGAAGATGGTTGGCCAATAGAAACCACTTTGTAGTACCTTTGCTGCTGTTCTTTCTGGACCAAAGTGTCCACCATAGGCTGAGCCATGGCAATGCCATAATACATCTCTTGTTTCATTCTCAGGAATGCATCTCCTGATTATTCCATCAGAACACCTTCTGAACAAATAGGGTTCATCCCATAAGAATTTCTTTGCTTCATTGATTAGTTTCCTCACTTGTTGCTTGGTGAATTCATGTGGTATTTTTCTCCCTACTTTGTAGTTTGCTATATCAGCAAACCATGGTGTTTGTTGGATTTGCATGAGATGTTCATCTGGGAAGCTTTCATTCACAGGTACTGAGGCCTTTTGAATTGTTTCTGTTGGCAGCCTTGACAAATGATCAGCAACTAAATTTTCAGTGCCTTTCCTGTCCTTTACCTTAATGTCAAATTCTTGTAGGAGTAAAATCCATCTGATAAGTCTTGGCTTAGCATCCTGTTTTGACATCAAATACTTGAGGGCAGCATGATCAGTGTAAACCACAATTTTAGATCCTATCAAATATGATCTAAACTTATCAAATGCATAGACTACAGCTAGCAATTCCTTCTCTGTTGTAGTGTAATTTTTTTGAGCTTCATTCAATACCTTACTTGCATAATATATGACATGATGCAAGTTTCCCTTCTTCTGTCCAAGTACAGCACCAATTGCAATTTCACTTGCATCACACATGAGTTCAAATGGTAAGTTCCAATCCGGGGGTGTGATGATTGGTGCTGTTGTGAGTTTCTGTTTTAAAGTCTCAAAAGCATGCTGACAATCTTTATCAAAAACAAAAGGTTGATCAATCATCAAAAGATTGCTCAAAGGTTTGGCTATTTTAGAAAAATCTTTGATAAACCTTCTATAAAAACCTGCATGCCCCAAGAAACTTCTAACAGATTTCACATTAGTTGGTGGAGGGAGTTTTTCTATTATTTCCACTTTTGCCTTGTCAACCTCTATTCCTCTTCTTGAAACTTTATGACCAAGAACAATCCCCTCAGGTACCATGAAATGGCACTTTTCCCAGTTCAAAACCAAATTAGTTTCTTGGCATCGTTTCAAGACAAGAGTTAGATGGTCTAAGCAAGTAGTGAAAGTATCACTAAAAACAGAGAAGTCATCCATGAAAACCTCTAAAAATTTTTCAACCATGTCTGAGAAGATAGAAAGCATACACCTTTGAAAAGTGGCTGGAGCATTGCACAATCCAAATGGCATTCTTCTATAAGAAAAAACACCAACTGGGCATGTGAATGAGGTCTTTTCTTGGTCCTTTGGATCCACTACTATCTGATTGTACCCCGAATATCCATCCAAGAAACAATAATAAGCATGGCCGGCCAACCTTTCAAGCATTTGATCAATGAAAGGAAGTGGGAAGTGATCTTTGCGTGTGGCATCATTCAACCTTCTATAGTCAATACACATTCTCCACCCTGTCACAGTTCTAGTGGGAATGAGTTCATTCCTTTCATTGACAATGACTGTCATCCCACCTTTCTTTGGTACCACTTGTACTGGGCTTATCCATGAGCTGTCGGAGATGGGATATATGATTCCTGCATTCCACAACTTCATTACTTCCTTCTGGACAACTTCCTTCATTGCAGGGTTTAGTCTTCTCTGAGGTTGAATTACAGCTTTGGAATTGTCCTCCAAAAGAATCTTATGCATGCATACTGTAGGGCTGATGCCCTTCAAATCATCAATGGTCCATCCTAAGGCATCCTTGTGGGTTCTGAGGACATCAAGAAGCTCCCCTTCTTCCTTCTTTGTCAAGGACGAATTGATGATTACTGGGAAGCTCTCTGAGGTGCCAAGGAATGCATATTTGAGGTGGGAAGGTAATGGCTTCAGTTCTTGCTTTTGCACCTCTTCTTTCTTGCTTGGTTCTACTTCTTTGCTTATGAGGATCTCAGCTACATGTTCCTCCATTCTTTCCTGGTTGTCTTTTTCTTGCTCATGCTGATCAATGTCTAGCATTTCTTCCACTAGGCTCTCTATCATATCCACTCTCAAATGATCTTCCTGCTCTGGGGGATGTTGCATTGATTTAAAAACATTGATAATCATTTGCTCATTGTGTACTCTGAAAATCATTTCTCCTTTTTCCACATCTATGATAGCTCTTGCAGTTGCTAGAAATGGTCTGCCCAAGATGATTGAATTGTTGCCTTCCTCATCAGTATCTAGGATTACAAAATCTGCAGGGAAGATAAACTTTCCAACCTTTACTAGCAAATTTTCCACAATCCCATTTGGCACCTTGATTGATCTGTCTGCCATAACTAGTGACATCTTGGTGGGTTTGAGTTCTTCTATTTCCAACTTCTTCATCATGGACAAAGGCATTAAGTTGATACTAGCTCCAAGATCGCAAAGAGCCTTGTCCAAGGATAGTTTGCCTATAGTGCATGGCACTACAAAACTCCCTGGATCCTTGAGTTTTGGTGGGATTCCCTTTTGGAGCACGGCACTACATTCTTCACTAAGCATCACCGTTTCCTTCTCATTCCAATCTCTTTCCTTGTTGATGAGCTCCTTTAGAAACTTAGCATACAGGGGCATTTGCTCCAAAGCCTCTGCCAAAGGTATGTTGATTTCCAACTTCTTGAAAGTCTCAAGAAATTTGTGGAAGTGCTGATCCTTTCTTTCCTTGTGAAATCTTTGTGGGTAAGGTAGTGGTGGTGTTGAGCTCTTCACCACTTGATGCTGTTCTGGAATTGGTTCCTCCATGATTTGCTTGTCTTTCTTTGAATTCTGTGGCTTGTTATCTTCCTCTGTGAGCTTTTCTGAAGCACTCTTGGTTGTTATGTCCTTGTTGATGGTTTCATCCTTCTTTGTTGGCTCAGTGTCATTCTCCATAGGCTTCTTAGTTGCTCCTTGGTTGCCATCTGTCAACACCCTTCCACTTCTCAGTTGCACAACCTTGCACTCTTCCTTTGGGTTGGGAATGGTATCACTAGGTAGTGAACTTGATGGTTTCTCAACAGAGATCTTTTTAGAGATTTGGCCAATTTGCCTCTCTAAGTTCTTCATGGTAGCTTCTTGATTCTTGGTGGTTAGTTCTTGGCTTTTCATTAGTTTTTCCATGAGCTGTTCTAGATGGGTGATTCTCTGTGAATCTTGTGAGGTGGGTTGATTTTGGGGTGTTGATGGGTGAGGATAAGTGTTTTGGTTAGCTGGGTGGTTATTGGGTGGGTATTGGTTAGAATTTGGGTAGTTGTTTTGTGGTTTTCTGTACGAATTTTGGTTAGTGGTTGGCTGGGGGTTGTGGTTTGTGTTTTTCCAATTGTTTTGGCCTGTGTTTCTTTGCCATGGTTGTTGGTTTTGATTATGGTTGTCTCCCCATCTAAGGTTGGGATGATTCTTCCAAGATGGATTGTAAGTCTCTCCATAAACTTTATTTGTTCCCTGATTCTGGTTGTGCAAGTATTGAACCTGCTCTTGTTGTTGCTCCTCTTGAGTTTCTTCACTTTGTACCCAAGTGTTTGGAGGTTGGCTTGTGGTGCTCACTGCTGCCACTTGCAAGCCATCAATCCTCTTAGCCATTTGCTCAAATTGTTGTTGAATCTGTTGCTGCATCATCTTGTTTTGAGCCAAGATTGAATCAACTCCTTCCAACTCCATGACTCCTCTTCTTTGTGATGGTTGGCGTTGTCTTTGATGAGCAAAGAAGTATTGGTTATTGGCCACCATCTCAATAAGGTTTTGAGCTTCCTCTGTGGTCTTCATGAGTTGCAAGGATCCTCTTGTAGAGTGATCAAGAGCTTCTTGAGCTTTGAGAGTGAGTCCTTCATAGAAGTTTTGCAACTTATCCCATTCAGTAAACATTTCAGGGGGACACTTCCTCAATAGAGCCTTATATCTCTCCCATGCTTCATATAAGTTCTCAGCCTCCATTTGAGTGAAGGTTTGAACCTCTGTCTTCAACCTTAGAACTCTTTGAGGGGGGTAGAATTTGGCAAGGAATTTGCTCACCAAGTCATCCCAAGTATTGATGCTTTCTTTTGGGAATGTCTCTAGCCATTGAGTTGCTTTATCTCTAAGAGAGAATGGGAAGAGAAGCAACTTGTAGCTATCAGGGGGGACACCATTTGTCTTCACTGTGTCACAGATTCTCAGGAAAGTGGATAAATGTTGATTTGGATCCTCCAAAGGCCCTCCTCCAAAAGAGCAATTGTTTTGCACCAGAGTTATGAGTTGTGGCTTGAGTTCAAAGTTGTTTGCATTGACATTGGGAGGAAGAATGCTACTCCCACAATGCCTAGCATTTGCAAATGTGTATGAGGCCAAAACTCTTCTCTGTTGGTTATTGTTGGCTCCTCCTCCTGGTTGACTAGTATCTCCTTCCATATCTTGGAATTCTTCTTCAGATTCTTCTTCTTCCCCAACAACGAACTTCCCTCTTTCAGCTCTTCTTATTCTCCGAAGAGTCCTTGGATCAATTTCAGAGATGACAGGAGAGGATCTCCCTATACCTGACATACAAACACAAAGCAATAAACACACAAACCCAGAAAACTAATGAAACTTCAATCTATTGCTAGAATGAGGTTTCGGTTAGTTTAAGCACAAATTCAAGCAGTTAGTGTGTTAGTGAGAGTTAGAACAACAGAAAAGTAAAAATGCTTAATCTAGATCTCCACTTCACTTAATCATTGTCAATCTATTTCAATCCCCGGCAACGGCGCCAAAAACTTGATGGATGGAAAACGATCCAACACAAAACTCACCGGCAAGTGTACCGGGTCGCATCAAGTAATAATAACTCACAAGAGTGAGGTCGATCCCACAGGGATTGAAGGATTGAGCAATTTTAGTTCAGTGGGTGATTTAGTCAAGCGAATCAAGTGTTGATTGAGTGATTTGTGTTTAACAAGAATTAAATGACAGTAAAAGTAAAGGGGGAAGGGGAAAATTTCAGTAAATTGAAGAACAGAATTATAAATGTGCAGAATCTTAAAGAGCAAGAAAGTAAATGACTGAAACTTAAAGTGCAAGAAACTTAAATTGCAGTAACTTAAATGGCAAGAAAGATAAAATGCAAGAAAGTAAAAGGGAATTGAGGAGTGGGATTGCAAGATCTAAACTAAGAAAAAGCAAATTGCAGTAGTTAATTGGGCAGAGTTTAAATCAGAGGCAGTAAACATTCAAACAGAAATGAAACAAAAGGTAGCAGAGGTTCACAGAAGAACCCAAGAGTGAATTGTGATCTCAGGATCCCAAGGGCTTAGGTAGCAGAGCCTAAAACCCAATTTCCTTCCCAGATCTAGATTCACTAAGCAATTAACAGAAAATTTAAGAAGAAGTAGTAGAAGAACAGATTTGGAATTCAATTATGCAGAAATTAAAGTGCAAGGAGCTTGAATGGGAATTGGGACAGAATTTCCCCAATTTCACACACCCAATGCTCAGAAAATAGAAGAGTAGAATTGCCCAAGAGAAGTGAGGAAGGAGACTCTCCTTTGATCCTCTTAGTTCTCAGTCAAATTCTCTCAAGGAAGCTCGAAAGCAAAAATGAAAGTAAAATTTCAAAGCCAAGTGAAAATTTAAAAATGAGCATAAAAGTAGCTAAAAGTAAAGTCCCCCCTCCTAATTACATCAAACTAAGTCCTATTTATACACTTTCTATTCTTGGATAATGGGATTTGGATGGGCTTTTGGATTGGTGAAGAAATGAATTCAAATGAATTTTTAATTTTGAATTTCGGCCCAAAATCCACTTCCAGGAGGCTGCCCTGCCCTTGTGGAGGGCAGGGCAGAAAGTTGATGCATGGTGCATGCTTTTGGTGCGGCCATGATGCGCATGGTGAAGAAATTGGTGCGCCAGAAGCTGCGTGGTGCGCATGAGGAGGAAATTTGGTGCGCCAGAGGCTGCCCTGCCCGTGCCAAGGGCAGGGCGGGAAGGTTTGTGCGCCAAAACGTGATGCGTGCGTGCGCTTGGTGCTGCCAGAATTGAGAAGCGCGCGTGCGCGTGCTGCACGTTGGTGCGCGGATGATGCCAGATTTGAGGAACGCGCGTGCGCGCGAAGCATGTTGACGCGTGGAATGCTGCCCTGCCCGCGCCAAGGGCAGGGCAGGAATGGGTTGATGCGCCAGGGAGCGTTGAGCGCTCGGATGGTGCTGCCACGGGCGTTTGGGCGTGCGGATGGTGCTTTGGAGGCTGCCCTGCCCGCGCCAAGGGCAGGGCAGGATCTGTTTGGTGCGCCAGGGAAGAAACGCGCGCGCCAGGATCGTGCCAAGGAAGGAATTGGTGCGCGCGTTGGTGCTTGATGATGCGCCAAGTTCAATTGCCGCCCTGCCCGCGCCAAGGGCAGGGCAGGGACTTTCCTTCACGCCTCGGGTTCGATCCTGGGAGGCTACACACGCTTCATTAATTCTCTTTATTTCTTGGCACGCTAGTTGGTCTCAAGGCTTGGCTTCCTCATGGTTCTTTGTTCGAACCTTGTGGCTTGCATGGGAGCTATTTTTCCTTGGATTTCTTTCCTCATGGAGCACGATCCTGCCCTCCACAAGGGCAGGGCAGAGTTGCCTTGTCTTGGTTTGGTCACTTGATGCTGCCCTCCTAGAGGGCAGTCTGCCCTTGTGGAGGGCAAGGTTGCTTCCTCCATTGTGATGCGGCACGCTTCCCTTTTCCTTTGCCACGCTTTCCATTTCTTGTGTCACACTTCGTAGGCCACGCTTTTCATTTTCTTTTCTTTTCTTCACCTAAAATAAACCAAACAACCACTCAAAGTATCACTAAATTCAAGAGGCTTATAAATCAATTAAAATGCAATTAAAATTAGCTTAAACCTCATGATTTATCATTAATTTCATAGTGGTTGCTTGATTTAAAGAAGTTGTGCATTTTCACTCCAAATCCTTTACTTCGGATGCAAGAAAGTGCATAAATGCTAACAAAACAAGTGAATTTAGCTTGAAAAATGGGTATATGATGACTTGTCATCAGCGACCAGCTCCCGACTTGAGAAGACTCAGTCCGAGCTTGATAGGATTAGTCAAATGAAGGCTGCCAGGATTACTGAGTTGGAGGCCTCTTTGGAGAAAGAGAAAACTAAAGCTACCGCGGCTGTGGCGGCAGCGAAGACATCTGAGGAGATGGCGAAGGCGGCTACAGAGAATTATACTCGGCTATATACCGAGCTTGTGGAGACAAAGGAGGAGTTGCAATCTGCGCAGGACAGGTTTTACGAGCTGGAAGGTCATGTAGCCAAGGGTATGGATGCCATGTTTGAGAATTTGAAGGCTCAGGTCCGGGTTCTTGCTCTCGACCTGGATCTGAGCTTATTCAGTACGGACAACGTTGTTGTGGAGGGGAAGATTGTTCCTGCTCCTTCCGAGGATGAGGTTCCGATGTCCGACCCCAAAGCTCCGGTTGAGAACCCGACTTCACCTTTGGTCGGGGATAGATCTGGTCGGGATGATGTTGCCGTTGATGCAGTCCCGATATCTATGTTTCCTCCGCAGCCTGCTGTTGATGTGGAGTCTGGAAAGGACCTTGATCCTCTGTAATCTTTTTAGTGGTTTGCCCGGCCTGTGGGCTTTTTGTTGGATGGTTTCTGTGAACGCTTTTGGACACCTTTTGCTTTATTTAGCTACTTGTGGTAACTTTATTATGCGGTGTTTTTGTTCGCGTTTTGACCTTTTTTTTTCCGCTTTTGTGCTTTTTAGTTGTTTTCGGATAACAACTTTTTAGCTAGCGTTTTGACCTTTTGTTTCCGCTTTTGTGCTTTTTAGTTGTTTTCGGATAACAACTTTTTAGCTAGCGTTTTGAAACTTCCTGTTCTTTTCGCTTGTACTTTTTAGTTGCTTTTGTAAGGCAACTTTTTAGTAAGCGTTGTCGAAACTTCCTTTGATTTCGTTCTTTCGCTTGTACTTTTTAGTTGCTTTTGTAAAGCAACTTTTTAGTAAGCGTTTTTCGAAATCTTGGTTCTCGCCGTTTTAAGGCTTCTTTCTTGGGTCCGAGCTTTTCTCGGACCTCGGGTGCTTGAGTACCTCGTTTTCGTTGGGTCCGACTTTGTCGTTGGTCGGCCCTTTTAAGTTATTTTTGTAATCTCTTTTTATTTGGCTTTTTGAGCCTTTTCAGAGTTACTTTTATAACTTCTCACATTAATTTGAACCTCGTCGCTTTATCTTTGCCGACCTTTGTGTGGCCTTTTGGCAAATGATTTTTTGCGTTTTGCCGAGCATAAATTAATGCGCCTTGGCGGGGTACTTTTTCAGGATTTGTTTCATCATGAGGAAGAAGAAAAGAAAATAGAGAAATTTGATTAGTATTAAAAAAGAAAGAATATTTACAGAGTGTTTTACCCTTTGACTAGGTCGGGTGTCTTACTTTAACCGGGTGTCTCATTAAAAAACCCTTGTAGGGAAAAAGAGTACACCTCGGGTTAAGTTTTTCTAGCTGTAGTACCGCCTTAGATTACAGGCGTGCCAGGCCCTGGGCAGCTCATTGCCTTCTAGGTCGGACACTTTGTAGTAGCCTGTCCCTAAGACTTCTGTTACCTTGTAGGGTCCTTTCCAATTTGCAGCTAGCTTTCCTTCTCCCGACTTTTGTGTTCCGATGTCATTTCGGATTAGAATCAGGTCGTGAATGGAGAAGTTTCGCTTTATTACTTTTCCGATTGTACCTGAGGGCTGTTCGCCGTTTTAAGGCTTCTTCTCGGATTCGGGCTCTTTCTCGGACCTCGGGGAGGAGGTCGAGTTCTTCCCTTTGTGCCCGTGGGTTGCCTTTTCCGTTGTAGAAGATGACTCTGGGTGACCCTTCATCTATTTCGATAGGAATCATTGCCTCCATTCTGTAAGCTAGTCGGAATGGGGATTCTCCCGTTGTAGAGTGTGGGGTTGTCCGATATGCCCATAGTACCTGGGGGAGTTCCTCGGCCCATGCCCCTTTGGCCTCTTGGAGTCTTCGTTTTAACCCAGCCAAGATGACTTTGTTTGCAGCCTCCGCTTGTCCATTGGCTTGTGGGTGCTCGACTGATGTGAATTGCTGTTTGATTTTTAGTTCGGCCACCAAGTTCTGAAAACTTGTGTCTGTGAACTGTGTTCCATTGTCCATTGTGATGGAGTAGGGGACTGCGAATCTTGTGACAATGTTTTTGTATAGGAATTTGCGGCTTTTCTGAGCCGTAATGGTGGCTAAGGGTTCAGCTTCGATCCACTTTGTGAAGTAGTCGACCCCTACTATGAGGTATTTGACTTGTCCCGGTCCTTGGGGAAACGGGCCGAGTAGGTCAAGTCCCCATTTTGCGAAGGGCCATGGTGCGGTGATGCTGATAAGGTCTTCTGGTGGTGCCTTGTGGAAATTGGCGTGTTTTTGGCAGGGGGGCATATTTTCACGAATTCCGTCGCGTCTTTCTGCAAGGTCGGCCAGTAGAAGCCGGCTCGGACTACCTTTTTAGACAATGCCCGAGCTCCGAGATGGTTCCCACACATGCCTCCGTGGATTTCTTCGAGGACGTTCTTTGTTTCTGAGGTCGGGACGCACCGAAGGAGGGGATTTGTGAATCCTCTTCTGTATAATACGCCGTGAATTAGTGTATAATTCTGGGCATCTTTCGTGAGTCTTTTAGCTTCCTTTCTTCCGGCGGGAAGAGTTCCCGACTTCAGGTAGCTGAGTATGGGGGTCATCCATCCTTGCTGTTGGTTGGATATATTCAGCGTTTCTTCCTCTCTTAGCACGGAGGGGGATTGTAAAGTTTCCTGGAGGAGACTTCTGTTGTTGCCTCCGGGCTTGGTGCTGGCGAGCTTTGAGAGGGCGTCTGCCCGGGCGTTTTGTTCCCGAGGTATGTGCTGGATTTGTATTTCTGAAAAGTGGCGTAATTGTGCCTGTGTTTGATCCAGGTATTTTTTCATAGTTGGGTCTTTGGCCTGGTAGCTTCCATTTACTTGAGATGTGACGACCTGGGAGTCGCTGAAGATCGTGATTCTCTGGGCTCCGACCTCTTCGGCTAGCTTTAGACCTGCTAGTAGGGCCTCGTATTCGGCTTGGTTGTTCGAAGCCTGGAACTCGAATTTTTAGGGATAGTTCTATCCGTGTTCCTTGGTCGCTTTCGAGTATGACCCCGGCTCCGCTTCCTGTTTTGTTTGAGGACCCGTCGACATACAGATTCCATGAGAGTGGGGTTCCAGGGGTCTCAGTATATTCTGCGATGAAGTCGGCTAGGTACTGAGATTTTATGGCAGTCCGGGCTTCATAGTGGAGGTCGAACTCGGACAGTTCCACCGCCCATTGTAGTATTCGTCCTGCCAGGTCTGTTTTTTGCAGGATGTGTCTCATGGGTTGGTTTGTCCGGACTTTGATGGTGTGGGCTTGAAAGTAGGGACGGAGCCTCCGAGCTGTGAATACTAGGGCGTAGGCGAATTTTTCTATTTTCTGATAGTTTAATTCGGCCCCTTGTAGTGCCTTGCTCACAAAGTATACGGGGTGTTGTCCTTGGTCATTTTCCCGTATTAATGCTGAAGCGACTGCCTGATGTCCGACCGAGAGGTAAAATACGAGCTCTTCCCCTTTTAAAGGTCGGGTTAGGATTGGTGGCTGCCCGAGGAATTCCTTGAATTCTTGAAAGGCTTTTTCGCACTCCGTGGTCCATGAAAAGGGTTTCCCTTTCTTTAGGAGTGAGTAGAGAGGCAGTGATTTTATTGCTGATCCTACCAAGAATCTTGATAGGGCAGCTAGCCTTCCATTCAGTTGTTGTACTTCTTTGACACACGTCGGGCTCTTCATATTGAGTATTGCCTGGCATTTGTCCGGGTTCGCTTCGATGCCTCTTTGAGTCAGCATGAAGCCTAGGAACTTTCCGGCTTCTGCAGCGAAGGTGCACTTTGTCGGATTAAGTCTCATGTTGTGTTTTCTGAGGGGTGCCGAAGACGCTGGTGAGGTCGGTCAACAAGTTTCTGTCTTCTTGTGTCTTTACTAGCATGTCGTCGACGTACACCTCCAGCTGTAGTCCGATGTGCTCCGAGAATACTTTGTTCATTAGCCTCTGGTAGGTTGCCCCTGCGTTCTTTAGTCCGAAGGGCATTACTACGTAGCAGTAGTTTGCCTTTGGGGTTATGAACGAGGTCTTTTCTTGGTCGGGTCCGTACATCGGGATTTGATTGTATCCTGAGTATGCGTCCATGAAGGAGAGATATCTATAGCCTGAGGCTGCGTCTACTAAGGCGTCGATGTTTGGTAGTGGATATGGGTCTTTGGGGCAGGCTTTGTTGAGATCCGTGTAATCGACGCACGTCCTCCATTTTCCATTGGGCTTTCTTACCAGGACTACGTTTGCGAGCCATAGGGGGTATTTTACTTCCCTAATGAACCCTGCATCTAGTAGTGCTTGTACTTGTTCTTCTATTGCTTGCATGCGTTCGGGTCCGAGCTTCCTGCGTCTTTGTTGGACAGGTCGGGATCCCGGGTACACTGATAGCTTATGGCACATTAGGTCGGGGCTTATGCCTGGCATGTCGGAGGCTTTCCAGGCGAAGAGGTCGGAATTTTCTTTTAAGAGGGTTATGAGTTCTTCTTTTAGGCCCGCTTCAAGGTTTGCTCCTATGTTTATTTTTTTCAGACGTGCTCCCGATCTGGACTTTTTCGGTTTCTCCCTCTGGTTGTGGCCGAAGATCTTCTCGGGCTTGGACTCGCCCGAGTTCTATTGTGTTGATCTCTTTTCCTTTTAAGTTCAGGCTTTCGTTGTAGCATCGCCGTGCCAGTTTTTGGTCGCCTTTCAGGGTAGCGATTCCTTTTGTGGTAGGGAACTTCATACAGAGGTGTGGGGTCGAGACTATAGCTGCCAGTCTGTTTAGGGTTGGTCGCCCAATGAGGGCATTGTATGTTGAAGTGACGTCGACTATAATGTAGTCGATGCTTAATGTTTTAGATTGCTCGCCTTTTCCGAAAGTAGTGTGTAGCGAGATGTATCCTAAGGGATGGATCGGGGTATCTCCTAGCCCAAACAAGTCGGTGGGATAGGCCTTTAGTTCTTTTTCTTCAAGTCCGAGTTTGTCGAAGGCCGTTTTGAACAGGATATCATTGGATCATCGTGCCCGGGTATTATCCCTTGAGCATCTTCTCGGGTAAACGAGATGGTGGGTAGTTCGGGCAGGGGATTGTCTTCTCGGACGTGGTAGACTTCTTTGAGGCGTCTTTTTCGCGAGGATCTGGATGTTCCTCCGCCTGCAAAACCTCCATTTATCATGTGAACGTGCCTTTCAGGGGTTCGCGGGGTTTGTTCGGCCCGATCTTCGTTATCTCCCCTTCTTTTCTTCTTGGTCTCTTCTCCTTTCTCTGCTATGTATCTGTCGAGTTTTCCTTCTCTGGCTAGCTTTTCTATAACATTCTTTAGGTCGTGGCAGTCGTTAGTAGAATGACCGTAGAGCTTGTGATATTCACAGTATTCGGACCGATCTCTCCCCGCTCTCTTGTGTTTTAGTGGTCGAGGTGGTGGGATCTTTTCGGTGTGGCATACTTCTCTGTAGATGTCTACCAAGGAGACTCGGAGGGGGGTGTAACTGTGGTACTTCCGTGGCTTGTCCGAGTTGGTTTCTTCCTTCTTCCTTTGTTCCCGATCTCGATCTCGGAATGGGTAGGTTGGTTCCTTCCTAGAAGAATCTCTTAACTGGGAGGTCTCCTCCATGTTGATATATTTTTCTGCTCGCTCCTGCACCTCGTATAGGGAGGTCGGGTATCGTTTGGATAGGGATTGGCTAAACGGTCCCTCTTTTAGGCCGTTTGCTAGTCCCATGATGGCTGCTTCAGTGGGCAAGTGTTGTATGTCCAGGCAGGCTTTGTTGAATCGCTCCATGTATTCTCGGAGAGTTTCTTGGTTGCCTTGTTTGATCCCGAGTAGACTGGGGGCATGTTTTGCCTTGTCCTTTTGAATGGAGAACCTTGTTAGGAATTTTTTGGTTAGGTCTTCGAAGCTGGTGATTGATCTTGGTGGTAGGTTGTCGAACCACTTCATGGCTGATTTGGTGAGAGTGGTGGGGAAGGCTTTGCACCGAATCGCGTCGGAGGCGTCGACTAGGTACATTCTGCTTCTGAAGTTGCTGAGGTGGTGACTTGGATCGGTGGTGCCGTCGTAGAGATCCATATCAGGTGGTTTAAAGTTTCGCGGTACCTTCTCCTTCATGATCTCTTGCGTGAAGGGATCATGGTTGCCTTCGGGGGCGGGGCCGCGGTCTGTCCGATCTTTTAGGTTGGCCTCTATTTTCCGCAGTTTTTCTTCTAATTCTCTGCGCTTGCGAGCCTCCCTTCTCAGATCTTGTTCAGTTTCTTTTTGCTTCTTTATGTCCTCTTCGAGTTGTTTTAGTCGGTTTTGTTGTGCCCGGACTGCTTCTAGAATTTCCGAGCTCTTTTCTTTTTCGGGATTTTGTGGATCTTTGTTTGGGAGTGATGTCTTTGGGCGATTCTGTTTGTTTCCTCCTGGAGTGCGTGGTGATAGAGGGCTGTCCGGTCGTTCTCCGGTGTCGACTTCCTCCTCTTGTTCTGATGCAGCGTGGTCATTGTTGTCATGGTCGTCCGCCATGGTGATGGGATGACTTCCAGGGTCCCCGGCAACGGCGCCAATGTTCCGAGGGTTACCTGAAACGTGTAGCTCGGTCGTCTCTGGAGAGGCCCGAGGTGTGGGTCAGGGACCCGAGCTTGATGTGCGGAGAGGTTGGTGGTTGTACCTGCAATGACACTCCGATGCTTAAGTTAGCATGGGTTCAAGCAGATATTGAGTAGAATTAGAATGTGAGTTATACCTGGGTGTTCCAGTGTATTTATAGTAGCTGGCTGTGATCTTCCCTGGATAAGATATTCTTATCTTATCTTATCTTTTGGGAGTTTTATCTCTATCTTTGCGGAACCGCCTTCCCTAGGCCTTTTCGGCCTTTAGGTTTTGGGCTTCGTTCCTTTTGATGGGCCTTCTTAGCTTTGTTGTCCGAGGTCCGACCTCAGGCGTGGGCTTTGGGACGAGGTCGGACCTTTCATGGATTTTGCCGAGTTAGAGGAGCCCGGTCAGGGTATGAACACTTTCCTTTAAATTTCCTGCACCCAATTCCCTTTACATTTCCTGCAATTTACATTTCTTGTCATTTAAGTTTCTGCAATTTACATTACTTGTTCTTTAAGCTTCCTGCCTATTTACATTCTGTCATTTACAATTCTTGTCAATTTACTTTCTGTTGGCTACGATTTCACTCAACTTCACTTCAATGTTAGCTTGACTAAACTAATCACCCACTAAAGTTGCTTGATCCATCAATCCCTGTGGGATCGACCTCACTCTAAGTGAGTTATTACTACTTGATGCGACCCGGTACACTTGCCGGTTGGATATGTGTGTTGGAAATTCATTTTTCCACAAAAACACCATCAAGTTTTTGGTGCCGTTGCCGGGGATTGATTAGATCAACAATGATTAAGTGGGTGAGAAGTCTAGATCAAGCATTTTCTTTATTTTTGTTCTCTATTCTAAGTTGAAACCAAGGTGTTTGAGTTATTGCCTCACTAAGAAATTCATCTTTGAGATATGAATTTCAATTTCCCTTGGTGTTGTGTTTTACAAAATTCAAATGGAGTTCAACTCATCTTATGATCAAACAAATTTTATGGGATATTACCCACCATCACCAATCTCTAATGGTGGCTGGGAATATCACCAAGAGAATACACATTCTGAGCACTCCAATCCATGGAAATTTGCTTCAGAGACACAAGATGAGCAAGAAAATCATATGGGATACCAACCACTACCACAAAATGATTCATATCATTATCCTCATGGTGGATGGAAGTATCACCAAAGAATGGAAGAGCATCCACCCTCACGTCCCAGTTTCTCATTTGAAAGTTCTTCATCACTTGATTATGATTACTCTCAACCTTCATCTCTTGAACTAACAGATTGGGATTACCTTCAAGCCATTGAAATACATAGAAAACTCGTGGAAAGATACACACAACCCCAATCCTGGACAGAAATCGTATTCAAGAAGATGAATGAGTTCTCAGAGCAAACAAGGAGGAACTTAGAACCATCCAACAGTGAGGATGAAGACAAATTTCTGAAGGATAAAGTGGAAAGGCAAGATGAGGAAGCCTCTGTGTCAAGCAAAATTTTAATGAAAAATGAGGTGGATGAGGCATTTGATCCTGAACTTTTACATTCACAAGAGCCACTTGAGGTGACAATGAAACATAAAGATTCCCTCCCAGAGGCATTAATGGAAAATCATGAAGAAGAAAGGGAAGAAGACACTCAAGAGAAGTCAAACTCAAGTGAAGCAGAAAATCACATGAAGGAAGGGGTCATTGAACCATCACTGCAAGGAACTCTTGATGAAGACAAAACTCCAACAATTACACAACCACCAATACTTGGACTCAAGGAAGTGAAGGCAATTGACAAAAACACCAAGAAGAGGATTGTGACCAAGATATCAAGGACAACATTCAAGAAAAGGTCAACTGCAAACAATCCTCCCCTGATCAAGCAAGCAAGCTCAATCAAGCCAATTTCAAAAGAAAGCTTGCTGAAAGGAGACCAAGATAGGGGATAATAGCTGAAACTTCTCCTTCCTTGAAGTCATTCCTCTTAACAAACTGGAAGAAGAGGAAGAAAGTGAAGAACAACATGTCAAGCTAATGACACTAAAAGAGCACTTGTTGGGAGGTAACCCAACCGTAGGTATAATTTCTCTTCTCTGCTTTGTTTTCTTTCTTTACTTTGTTTAAACTCAATAAATTGGCATATGGTTACATTCTAAGTTTGGTGTTGCCATGCAACACATTGTTTTCAATCTTTTTGGATGATTGCATCAAATCAAAAAAATGAAAGTGACACACCAAGATTCTAAGTTTGGTGTGCCACCTATTTTTCTATGCAAATCATTCAGCAACACCACTTGTCTGCATAACCATAATGTCTTTGCAGTGTTAATTTTCTTTTGATTTGATATTTTGTTATTCTGTTTACTTTGGTTAATTCTTTGTTTTTAATGCTTTCATTTTAGTTTTCTTATTTACTGTGTTTGTTAATACATTACCAAGAGAGCTTTATTAATGACAGATTCTTAGCTTGGTGATTGTAATTAATAAATAACAGTTTCATTTGCTTGGTTTTAATTCAAATAAGTGGACATAGGATTGCATTCTAAGTTTGGTGTTGCTATGCAACACAATTTGCTTCAAATCTTTACAAGATACTTGCATTAATTCCAAGTGAAAGTGTCACACTAAGTTTGGTGTGCCACTTATCTTTTATGCAATGTATTGTGCACACCTTCTTATCTATGCAATCAAAATGTCTCTGTTTCTTGTGCCTTGATTGCTATCTTTCATTTTGCTTGCTTAAAACACATGTGCTACTAACATTGCATTGTGTAAGACATTCATGATCTATCTTAAGCCCCATAGCCATTGTTCTAATTGTTGCTTGAGGATGAGCAAGCACTCTAAGTTGGCAAGGGAAAGGGAAGAATTGGAGAAAGAGGACAACAATAATGAAGATGAACTACAAGGTTGTAAAGTTCCTTTTCTTCTCCTTTGTTTCCGGCACTTAAATTGCATGATTGTCTTCATCTTTTCTGTTTACACATGTGTATGAATAAAGCATAGCTTGAATTTTGAATTATAACATGGTGCTATACCATTATGACTACCAACTTGAATCCTGTGAGTTCAAAAGCAATAAAGTATCATGATCATAAACAAACAAGGCATTAAAGAAGAACTTAGCATGTGCATACAAGTGTTGGAAAGCTAGTATGATTGATTGTTGCTCAATTACATTGGATTTTATTTAATTGAAGTTTTTCATCTAGTACATTTTGTGAAATCTTTTGAAATCATGAAAACCTTGAAGAAGCAAATACAATTAAAGCAAGAAAAGAAAAAGGGAAAGAATGAGAAAGCTGAAGGCTCTGAGTACCAATGGCAATTTATTTGCTAAGTGCTTGTGGTGTTTATGTATCAAGCCAAATGCTTGAAAACAAAACACTTAGAAGTCAAGGCTAGGCTCAAGTGCAAAAGCACTCCCTCAAAGCTCAAGGCTCTGAGCATCAATGATTAGAGAGTCAAGAAAAGAAAAGAAAAATGAGCTTAATGAAGTCCTCTAATTAAATGCTTGTGGTGCTTATGTATCAAGTGGTAATACTTGAAAACAAAGCATTTAGAAGTCGTAGCTTTGTTATTAACTCATGGGGCAAAGCACCCAAAAGGAGAAGCTAAAAAAAAAAAATCAAAAGCTTGTTTCAAGGAAGAATTATAAGAAAAAGATTTCATAAATTGAGCTAAATGGAAGCATCAATCATTTACATTTCTTTTGTGATTGAAGCATGCATAGAAAACTAGCTTACCATGAACATTGAATTGCTATTCTTCTTACCTTGGATTGTCAATCTTTATTGCATGATTCTTTTCTTGCTTGGGGACAAGCAAGGTTTAAGTTTGGTGTTGTGATGACATGTCATCATATACCTATTTTTCTATGCTTTTCATACAAGAAATTGATAATTTGTGCTTAAATATTGAATGCTTTTGTACTTAAATGATATATTTTCTTGATATTTTAATTTTATAAATCTTGTAGAAAATAAGAAGAAAAAGAAGCAAAGAAGCACAAAAAAAGGAGAAAAAAAGAGCTTTGGGGTACACTTTGAAGTTAGGGTACACTTTGGAGCCTTAGGCCACGCTTTTAAAAGCGTGGCCCATGACCAAATCAAGGAAGAAAGCAGCCAGCACGCACACTGCCCTGCCCTTGCCAAGGGCAGGGCAGAATCATGATGAAACAAAGTGAGGTTGGAGCAAAATTTTCGCTAAGTTAAAATCTGGCCGCTCACAGCATGACCATGCCTACTTCAAAGGGCTATAACTTAAGCTACAGACGTTCGATTGATGTGCTTCCAGTTGCGTTGGAAAGCTGACACTCAGAGCTTTCCAACGATATATAGAAATCCAAATTTGGCATCCAATTGAGGCAGGAACGAAAGGCATCTTTAAGGGCCAAAAATAAGCAAAAATAAACCAAGGAAAAGGAGTAGCGTGTGCATCCACCAAGTTTCGAACTTGGAACTTCATCTTTTGGAAACACTGCCCTGCCCTCCGCGAGGGCAGGGCAGAATTTTGTGATGCACACACACGCACCAGATTGGCGCACCAAAGAAGGCTTCGGCAGCACCAGCAGCATGCACAAGCACCAAATTGGTGCACCAGATTTTTCTGCCCTGCCCTCCGCAAGGGCAGGGCAGCATCTTCACACTCCAAGCCCACACCACGCTCGCACCAAGGACGCATGCACCAAATCCTGCCCTGCCCTCCACAAGGGCAGGGCAGCCTCCTGGAAGTGTCATGGGCCAAAAATCAACCAAAATTCAATTTAATTCAATTCCTCACCAAATTGAATCAAGGCCAACCAAACCCATTTCTCCTCAAATCCAAAGCAAGCTAAGCCCACATCATCACTCAAAGGCACATGGATCAATTAAATTAGGATTTTCATTTTTGTAATTTGTTTTAATTTCATTTTCATTTTTCATTTTGTAAAGCCTATATAAGGCATCATTTCCATCTTTGAAAGAGGAGGAGAGCCCCATTAGAGAATATTTGAGTGCAGCTCCATTAGAAAGCTCTCTTAGTTTTCATTTTCGTTTTGGATCTTGGGTGGAGAATTGAAGAACTTCTGTTTCAATTCCACCTTGAGATCTCTTGTTAATCTTTCTGCATAATTCAAAATCCATTTGCTATTTTAAATCCTCTTCTTCTGCAACTTTAGCTTTTCTGTTTTGGATCTTGAATTGAGCTTGAAGAGCTCCATTGATTCAAATTCTGAGAATCATCTTCCACTCTTCCTCTCAATTGATCTAAGGATTGGGTTTTAATCTTCTCTGCTATTTTTAAACCTCAATTTCTTCTGCAATATATTTTCTGACTAAGCAAAGGAGAATTGAGATCCAGATTTGCTTCCTGAGTTCATTGCTCTTCTTGGATCCTCAAATCCTCTTTTAGATTTTACAATTGAGCTAAGTTTCTTTCTGTCTTGTTCTTCAAGCAATTTTCATCTCTGTTTGAATCTGCTGCACTTACTTCATCTTTTATTTCTTTGCTTGATTGTATTTTACATTTTCTTATTGAAGTTTTAATTCCCAGCACCCAATCCCTTTTACTTTTTATGCAATTTAATTATTCTGCAATTATTCTAAGTGCTGCTTATTGCTTTCCTTTAAATTTCCTGCACCCAATTCCCTTTACATTTCCTGCAATTTACATTTCTTGTCATTTAAGTTTCTGCAATTTACATTACTTGTTCTTTAAGCTTCCTGCCTATTTACATTCTGTCATTTACAATTCTTGTCAATTTACTTTCTGTTGGCTACGATTTCACTCAACTTCACTTCAATGTTAGCTTGACTAAACTAATCACCCACTAAAGTTGCTTGATCCATCAATCCCTGTGGGATCGACCTCACTCTAAGTGAGTTATTACTACTTGATGCGACCCGGTACACTTGCCGGTTGGATATGTGTGTTGGAAATTCATTTTTCCACAAAACACCATCACTCATCACAACACCAAACTAAAATTGTTGCTTGTCCCCAAGCAACTGAAAATTAAATAGGATAAAAAGAAGAAAATATACTATAAATTCCAAAATATCAATGAATATTAATTCTAATTAGATGAGCGGGACTTGTAGCTTTTTGCTTCTGAACAGTTTTGGCATCTCACTTTTTCTTTTTAAGTTTAGAATGATTGGCTTCGATAAGAACTTAGAATTTCGGATAGTGTTATTGATTCTCCTAGTTAACTATGTTTTCTTGAACATAGCTACTTTTATGAGTCTTGGCCGTGGCCCTAAGCATTTTGTTTTCCAGTATTACCACTGGATACATAAATGCCACAGACACATGACTGGGTGAACCTTTTCAGATTGTGACTCAGCTTTGCTAGAGTCCCCAGTTAGAGATGTCCAGAGCTCTTAAGCACACTCTTTTTGCTTTGGATCACGACTTTAACCACTCAGTCTCAAGCTTTTCACTTGGACCTTCATGCCACAAGCACATGGTTAGGGACAGCTTGATTTAGCCGCTTAGGCCTGGATTTATTTCCTTGGGCCCTCCTATCCATTGATGCTTAAAGCCTTGGATCCCTTTTACCCTTGCCTTTTGGTTTTAAGGGCTATTGGCTTTTTCTGCTTGCTTTTTCTTTTTCTTTCTATTTTTTTTCGCAAGCCTTTGCTTTTTCACTACTTTTTCTTGCTTCAAGTGTCAATCTCATGATTTTTCAGATTGTCAATAACATTTCTCTTTGTTCATCATTCTTTCAAGAGCCAACAATTTTAACATTCATACACAATAAGATAAAAAATATGCACTATTAAAGCATTTATTCAGAAAACAAAAAGTATTGTCACCACATCAATATAATTAAACTAAATTCAAGGATGAATTCGAAATTCATGTACTTTTTGTTCTTTTGAATTAAAACATTTTTCATTTAAGAGAGGTGAATGATTCATGGAATTATTCATAGCCTTAAGACATAGTTACTACATACTAATGATCATGAAGTAGAGACACAAAACATAGATAAACATATAACATAAAAACTGAAAAACAGAAAAAATAAGAACAAGGAATGAATCCACCTTAGTGGCGTCTTCTTCTTGAAGGACCAATGATGTCCTTAAGCTCTTCTATGTCCCTTCCTTTCCTTTGTTGCTCCTCCCTCATTGCCCTTTGATCTTCTCTTATTTCATGGAGAATGATTGAGTGCTCTTGATGTTCCACCCTTAATTGTTCCACATTGTAACTCAAATCTTCTAAGGAAGTGTTGAGTTGTTCCCAATAGTTGTTGGGAGGAAAATGCATCCCTTGAGGCATCTCCGGGATTTCTTGGTGATGAGCTTCCTCATGCGTCTCTTGGGTTCCATGAGTGGGCTCTCTTGTTTGCTCCATTCTTTCTTAGTGATGGGCTTGTCCTCCTCAATGAGGATGTCTCCTTCTATGATAACTCCAGCTGAGTAACATAGATGGCAAATAAGATGAGGAAAAGCTAGCCTTGCCAAAGTAGAGGACTTATCGGCTATTTTGTAGAATTCATGGGAGATGACTTCATGAACTTATACTTCCTCTCCAATCATGATGCTATGAATCATGATGACCCGATCCACAGTAACTTTAGATCGGTTGCTAGCGGGGATGATGGAGCGTTGAATGAACTCCAACCATACTCTAGCCACAGGCTTGAGGTCCAGTCTTGTTAGTTGAACCGGCCTGCCTTTGGAGTCTCTTTTCCATTGAGCTCCTTCCACACATATGTCCATAAGGACTTGGTCCAACCTTTGATTAAAGTTGACCCTTCTAGTGTAGGGGCGTGCATCTTCTTGCATCATGGGCAAGTTAAATGCCAACCTCACATTTTTCGGACTAAAATCTAAGTATTTTCCCCGAACCATTGTGAGATAATTCTTTGGACTCAGGTTCACACTTTGATCATGGTTCCTAGTGATCCATGCATTGGCATAGAACTCTTGAACCATTAAGATTCTGACTTATTGAATGGGGTTGGTTAGAACTTCCCAACCTCTTCTTTGGATCTCATATCGGATCTCCGGATACTCATTTTTCTTGAGCTTGAAAGGGACCTCAGGGATCACCTTCTTCTTGGCCACAACATCATAGAAGTGGTCTTGATGGGCTTTGGAGATGAATCTTTCCATCTCCCATGACTCGGAGGTGGAAGCTTTTGTCTTCCCTTTTCCTTTTCTAAAGGATTCTCCGGCCTTGGGTGCCATCAATGAATGTTGAGAAGAGGGGAGAATATGTTTGGTGGGGATCTTGTGGGGTCCACAGATCCTGAGGTATCAAGGATTTACATCCCTGTACCAATTAGGCATGTAAAATGCCTTAGCATACCATTATGGCGTTTAAACGCCGAAGTGGTGCATGTTCTGGGCATTCAACGCCCATGTGTAGCATGTTTCTGGCGTTGAACGCCAGTTCCATGCTTGTTACTGGCGTTCAGCGCCAGCTTTCCTCAGGGCACATTCCTGGCGTCCAAACAACAGGATGTTGCTTGTTTCTGGCGTTCAGCGCCAGATCCATGCTCTGTTCTGGCGTTGAACGCCAGCCAGATGCACCTTACTGGCGTTTAAACGCCAGTAAGTCCTTCCTCCAGGGTGTGATTTTTCTTCTGCTGTTTTTGATTCTGTTTTTAATTTTAATAATTTTTTTGTGACTCCACATGATCATGAACCTAAAAAGACACAAAATAACAATAAAATAAAATTAAAATTAGATAAAATAAAAATTAGGTTGCCTCCCAACAAGTGCTCTTTTATTGTCACTAGCTTGACAGTGGGCTCTCATGGAGCCTTAGAGAAGTTCAGAGCATGATGAAGGTTTCCCAACACCAAACTTAGAGTTTGAATGTGGGGGCTCTTTTTGACTCTGTACTGAGAGAAGCTCTGCATGCTTACTCTCTTTTGTTACAGAGGGATGGCCGTGTGCCTTAAACACAAGTTAGTCCCCATTCAATTGAAGGACTAATTCTCCTCTGTTAACATCTATTACAGCACCTGCTGTGGCTAGGAAAGGTCTTCCAAGGATGATGCATTCATCCTCTTCCTTCCTAATGTCTAGGATTATGAAATCAGCAGGGACGTAAAGGCCTTCAACCTTTACTAACATGTCCTCTACTAATCCATAAGCTTGTCTTACTGACTTGTCTGCCAATTATAATAAGAATAAGACAGGTTGTACCTCAATGATCCCTAGTTTCTCCGTTATAGAGAGTGGCATAAGATTTATGCCTGACCCCAGGTCACACAGAGCTTTTTCAAAGGTCATGGTGCTTATGGTATAGGGTATTAAGAATTTCCCAGGATCTTGTTTCTTTTGAGGTAGAGTTTGCTGAACCCGTGTATCTAGTTCACTAATGAGCAAGGGAGGTTCACCTTCCCAAGTCTTATTACCAAACAACTTGGCATTTAGCTTCATAATAGCTCTTAGATATTGGGCAACTTGCTCTCCAGTCATATCTTCATCCTCTTCTGAGGAAGAATAGTCTTCAGAGCTCATAAATGGCAGAAAGAGATTTAGTGGAACTCCTTCTTGCTTGAGAGACGTCCCAGGAGGTCTTCCTCACTAGGATTTTCGTCCTTCTTCTCCCTTGTGCATTCGGCCATATTGATTACATCAATGGCCTTGCACTCTCCCTTTGGATTCTCTTCTGTATTGCTTGGGAGAATACTGGGAAGAGTTTCAGTGATTTTCTTACTCAGCTGGCCCACTTGTGCCTCCGAATTTCTAATGCAGGATCTTGTTTCACTCATGAAGCTTAAAGTGGCCTTAGACAGATCAGAGACTATGTTTGATAAGTTAGAGGGGCTCTGTTCAGAATTCTCTGTCTGTTGCTGAGAAGATGATGGAAAAGGCTTGTTATTGCTTAGCCTGTTTCTTCCACCATTATTAAAGCCTTGTTGAGGCTTCTGTTGATCCTTCCATGAGAAATTTGGATGATTTCTCCATGATGAATTATAGGTGTTTCCATAAGGTTCACCCATGTAATTAACCTCTGCCATTGCAGGGTTCTCAAGATCAAAAGCTTCTTCAGAAGCTGCCTCTTTAGTACTGTTGGATGCATTTTGCCATCCATTCAGACCTTGAGAGATTATGTTGACTTTCTGAGTCAACACTTTGTTCTGAGCCAATATGGCATTCAGAGCATTAATTTCAAGAACTCCCTTTGAGGCGTTCCATTATTCACGCAATTCCTCTCAAAAGTGTACATGAATTGGTTATTTGCAACCATATCAATAAGTTCTTGAGCTTCTGCAGGTGTTTTCTTTAGGTGAATGGATCCACCTGCAGAATGGTCCAATGATATTTTGGAAAACTCAGATAGACCATAATAGAATATATCTAATATAGTCCATTCTAAAAACATGTCAGAAGGACACTTTTTGGTCATCTGCTTGTATCATTTCCAAGCTTCATAGAGGGATTCACCATCTTTTTGTTTGAAGGTCTGAACATCCACTCTAAGCTTGCTCAGCTTTTGAGGAGGAAAGAATTTATCCAAGAAGGCCGTGACCAGCTTATCCCAGGAGTCCAGGCTATCTTTAGGTTGTGAGTCCAACCATGTTCTAGCTCTGTATCTTACAGCAAAAGGGAAAAGCATGAGCCTGTAGACTTCAGGATCTACTCCATTTGTCTTTACAGTCTCACAAATCTGCAAGAACTCAGTTAAAAACTGGTAAGGATCTTCAGATGGAAGTCCATGAAACTTGCAGTTCTGTTGCATTAAAGCAACTAATTGAGGTTTCAGCTCAAAATTGTTTGCTCCAATGGCCAGAATGAAGATGCTTCTTCCATCAAATTTGGAAGTTGGTTTAGTGAAATCACCAAGCATCCTCCTTGCATTATTTTTGTTGGGTTCGGCTGCCATCTCCTTTTCTTGTTCGAAAATTTCAGAAAGGTTGTCTCTAGATTGTTGTAATTTAGCTTCTCTTAATTTCCTCTTCAGAGTCCTTTCAGGTTCAGGATCAGCTTCAACAAGAATGCCTTTTTCCTTGTTCCTGCTCATATAGGGAAGAAGAGAACAAGAAAAGAAAGAGGAATCCTCTATGTCACAGTATAGAGATTCCTTTATGTTAGTAGAAGAAGAAAGGGAATATGAGTGAAGAAGAATGAATAGGAAGGGGCAGTGATTTGAGATGAAGAGAGGTGAAGAGAAGTGTTAGTAAATAAATAAATAAATAAATAGAAGAAGGGGAGAGGAAAGAAATTTCGAAAATAAATTTGAAAAGAAGTTAAATAATTTTCGAAAATAAAAGATAAGATAAAATTAAAATTAAAACAATTAATTAATTAAAAAGAATTTTTGAAAAAGGGATGAGATATTTTCGAAAATTAGAGAGGTAAAAGTAGTTAGGTGGTTTTGAAAAAGATAAGAAACAAACAAAAAGTCAAATAGATAGTTGAAAAAGATATTAAAATCAAATTTGAAAAGATAAGAAGATAAGAAGTTAGATAAGATATTTTGAAATTAAATTTTCGAAAAAGATAAAATTTTGAAAAAGACATGATATAAAAGATAACATAAGATAGATTTAATTTTTAAAATTAAAATTAATTACTTAACTAACAAGAAATTAAAAGATAAGATTCTAGAATTTAAAGATTGAACCTTTCTTAAAAAGAAAGTAACAAACTTCAAATTTTTGAATCAATCATATTAATTGTTAGCATAATTTTCGAAAATTTGAAATAAAATTAGGAAAAAGATTTTTGAAAAATAATTTTCAAAATTTTCAAAAAAATAGAAAAAATGAAAAAGATATGATTTTTGAAAAAGATTTTGAAAAGATAAGATTTTTAAAATTGAAAATTTGACTTGATTTACAAGAAATAACTAATTTTAAAAATGTTTTGACTAAGTCAACTCAAATTTTGGAAATTTTGGAGAGAAATAAGGAAAAGATATTTTGGAGGAAAATAAAAAGAAAATTACCTAATCTGAGCAACAAGATGAACCGTCAGTTGTCCATACTCGAACAATCCCCGGCAACGGCGCCAAAAACTTGGTGGACGAAATTGTGATTCGTACTCTTTATTGTTGTGTGGAATTAATTCCCCGATAATGGCTCCAAAACTTTGGTGCTCAATATCATGGTGTCTAAAATTTAATTCACAACTTCGCACAACTAACCAGCAAGTGTACTAGGTCGTCCAAGTAATACCTTACGTGAGTAAGGGTCGATCCCACAGAGATTGTTGGTATGAAGCAAGCTATGGTCATCTTGTAAATCTCAGTCAGGCTGAGTCAAATATGATTGGATTAGATATTCGAAAGATAAATAAAATAAACAGGAAATAAAGATAAAGTTACTCATGTAATCCAATGGTGGGAATTTCAGATAGGTGCACGGAGGTGTTGTGTTCCTTCCGAATCTCTACTTTCTTATTACATTCATCCAATCCTTCTTACTCCTTTCCATGGCAAGCTATGTAGGGCATCACCATTGTCAATGGCTACATCCCATCCTCTCAATGAAAATGGTCCAAATGCTCTGTCACAGCACGGCTAATCATCTGTCGGTTCTCAATCAGGTTGCAGTAGAATCCAGTGATTCTTTTGCGTCTGTCACTATCGCCCAGCCTTCAGGAGTTTGAAGCTCGTCACAGTCATTCAATCCTGGAATCCTACTCGAAATACCACAGACAATATTAGACTTTCCGGATTCCCATGAATGCCGCCATCACTTCTAGCTTATACCATGAAGATTCTGATTAAGGAATCCAAGAGATATGCGCCCGGTCTAAGGTAGAACAGAAGTGGTTGTCAGTCACGTGCGTTCATAGGTGAGAATGATGATGAGTGTCATGGATCATCACATTCATCAAGTTGAAGTGCAACGAATATCTTAGAACAGGAATAAATCGAATTGGTTAGAAAATAATAGTAATTGCATTGAAACTTGAGGTACAGCAGAGCTCCACACCCTTAATCTATGGTGTGTAGAAACTCCACCATTGAAAATACATAAGTGAAAGGTCCAGGCATGGCCGAATGGCCAGCCCCCAAAAACATGATAAATAGTCTCCTAAGATGAATAATAAAATAAAACTAAGACCAAAGATGTCTAATACAATGGTAAACTATCCTATTTATACTAGACTAGCTACTAGGGTTTACAGGAGTAAGTAATTGATGTATGAATCCACTTCCAGGGCCCACTTGGTGTATGTTTGAGCTGAACTTGATCTATCCACGAGCTGAGGCTTCTTTTGGAGTTGAACGCCAAGTTGTAACATGTTTTGGGCGTTCAACTCCGGTTTGTGACGTGTTTCTGGCGTTTGACTCCAGACAACAACATGGAACTGGCGTTGAGTGCCCGTTTATGTCATCTAATCACGAATAAAGTATGGACTATTATATATTGCTGGAAAGCTCTGGATGTCTACTTTCCAACGCTGTTAAGAGCGCACAATTTGGAGTTCTGTAGCACCAGAAAATCCATTTCGAGTGCAGGGAGGTCAGATTCCAACAGCATCAGCAGTCCTTTGTCAGCCTTTTATCAGAGTTTTGCTCAGGTCCCTCAATTTCAGCCAGAAAATACCTGAAATCACAGAAAAACACACAAACTCATAGTAAATTCCAGAAATGTAAATTTAGCATAAAAACTAATGAAAACATCCCTAAAATTAGCTAGATCATACTAAAAACTATCTAAAAACAATGCCAAAAAGCGTATAAATTATCCGCTCATCAGCCCTCAAGATGCAGTGACTGGGGCAAAGCTGGACCCTTTGTGATTATTTCCCTTATCTCTCTTTTTACAATGTTTGATATGGTCCGACTTGTGGACCTTTTGAACTCTTGGTTTTGTAACTATTTGCATAACTCTTTTAACGCTTTATAGTTTCTTCTTAGCAACTTTTGGTTTCTTAATAAAAAAACACTTTTAATCTTGGGAGGCCGTTGGGCAACCTTTGAGTCTTTAATTTTTTAATTTTTTTTTTACTGTCCTTGTGGTGCGCTGGCCTTGGCGAAGTACTTTCGTCTTTAAGTTGTTTTCTCAACCTTTGTATGGCCTTATGTTTTTGTAATGGCATCACTTCGTGGGTTCATATGCACTAGGATTCGGGCGTTTGGGGCTTTCTTGGCTGGCATTCTCTAATGGACTTCTACCCGATTCACCACTATTTTGTGGTATATTTCGTGCTTAATTTAGGTGGATTCTATCCACTTTTCCCATGTTTATTCGATGAAATAGCATGGTTTCATAATTTTCTCGTAAATTGTGCTTAAGTGTAAAAACATGCTTTTTAGGCCCTTAAATTGCAAATTTTGACTCACCTTTGATTCCACTAGATGCCTTGATGTGTTTGTTAGTGATTTCAGGATGAAAAGGGCTAGGAATGGATTAAAGGAGCAAAGAGAAAAGCATGCAAGTGGAGAACTCATGGAAAAACAAGGATTTGGGATGCTGAGATCTATGCGCACGTGCAGCAAGCACGTATGCATGGAAAAGTGATGTTGCATGGTGACGCGTACGCGTACGTGACGCGCACGAGTGGATTGAAAATGCCATCGATGCGTACGTGTGATCCATGCGTACACGTCGGTGCTCACACGTGACCCACTTAAAGTGAATCTGCTGGGGGCGATTTATGGACTTCCCAGGCCCAAATCCAACTCACTTCTGATGCTATTAAACCTAAAGTTTAAAGGAGAATTGGGGGAGTTAGTCATTAAGTAGTTTTAGAAGTAGTTAGAGTTAGTTTCTAGAGAGAGAAGCTTGATGACTTGCATCAATTACCCTTTTTACCTATGCAAAAGGACCATAAAAAAGCACAAATTCATTGTTTCAATGCAATTTCATGAACTAGATGATAAGTATTATGATACATTGCTTTGAAATGGGTTTGTGTTGAATTTCATGTGAAAAGAGCAATAAAAAGGGAAGAAAATAGCAAGTAAAAGCTGGGCGTATGAAGAGGGCGTGTCACTTAGAACAAACGCCACAAAAAGGAATGGGCGTGGCATGCCAGTAGCAAATCCCAAAGAGCATTGATGAAGGCCACAAGAAGGGCGTGGCACGCCAGCATCAGGGCGTGGCATGCCAGTAGCAAATCCCAGAGAGCATTGATGAAGGCCACAAGAAGGGCGTGGCACGCCAACTCATCAACCAGAAAGGGAATTCACTTGGGTGTGCCACTTGGTGTCGAAGGCGTGGCATGCCAAGCTCTCATCATCACTTGGGTGTGCCACTTGAAGACCCAGGTGTGGCACACCAAGCTAATGGAGTCACATTAAAGTGGGCATGCCACTTGAGCATCAAGGGCGTGGCACGCCAGTACAAGTTTCCAGAGAAGAGGTCAAAGGTCCAAGCACTGGCTCTTTAATTCCTGCAATTTGTGATGTTTACTTTTATTGCCTTTTATGTGTTTGTTGAAATGCTTCTTTTAGTTATGAGCTAGGTTTTTCTCCTCTTGACTTTGGTTGAGTAATTGGTGACTCTTGAGTTATCTAATGCTTTTGTTGATTGATAATTGGATTTTGCTAACTGAATTGCATGTCACTAAAGCTAGTCTTTCCCTTTGGATTTGACTAGGACTTGTGAATCCAATTTGATTATCTTCACCTAACTTTCCTTCATAGTTAGAGGTTGACTAAGTGGAGCAATGGACAATTGTTGTCATAATTGATGATGATAATAAGGATAGGACTTCTAATTCTCATACCTTGCCAAGAGCTTTTCTAGTTGTTGGTTTATTTATTTTGCCATTTACATTTCTTGTTTCCTTATTTCAAAACCCAAAAATATACATGTTCATAACCAATAGTAAGAACACTTTCCTGTTGTTATTTGTGACAACCAAATTTTTGGATGCGAGGATTCTTTGTTGGTTTAGAAACTATACTTGCAACGAGAATTTATTGTGAAATTCTATACCATCAAAAATCCGATCATTACTACCTTTGCCTTTTTGGACTACGCCTTTTCTTAGTTGTATTGACAACTTTTATTTTTGGTGATGTCGTCCTTAGTTGGTTGGTGCTGTAGGCTTTGGTCGGTGTCTCTTTAACGATCTCGTGGTAGTGTTCTTTTGTGAACTTCTACCTTCTTCTAGCTTTGGGTGAATTTAATGTTACTCAATTTTTTGGATGTTTTAGTCTTTCGCAGCTTGGCCTTTACAGGCTTTTAATCGATTCCAATAACTATTTTGGGTAGTGTTCTTGTTTAGAACCTTTCTTTCAGTTGAATTGGACGACTTTGGAGCCTTCTTGATTTCGTGATTTCTTTTGCTTTTTAAGTAGCGTCTTTTCGGACACCTACCTTTTAGCTTAGCAACTCGAGCACTACGTTTTTAACCTTCTTTTGGCCTTTGCATGGTGTTTGTTCCCTTTTTAGTGATCCTTTAATTGGTTCGACTTCTCTGTCGGACCTTGTCAAGTTATTTTTAGTAATCCTGCTTTAGTCTGACCTCATCAGGCCACTTTGTACAGGTTACTTTTTATAACTTCTCGCATTAACTCAAGCTATGTCACTTCACCTTGCCGACCTTTCCCAGTCGGACAATGAAATTTGCGTTATTCTGAGCGTAAATTAATGCTTCTTGGTAGGAAACTTTTGGGGAATCTGTAATTTTTGTTAGAAATAAAGTATAAAAAATGAGAATAAAAGTATGTACATGCGTGAGCTTACCCTGCAAGTCGGGAGCTTTTAGGTCTTGGCCTGTGTCTCACTAAAAAACCTTTTAGTGGGAAAAAGAGCACACCTTGGTCCAAGTCCCTTTTCTAGCTATAGTACCTTTTAGGTTACAGGTGTGCCATGTCCTTGGGAGCTCTCACCCTTGGAGTTTGGCCACCCTATAGTAACCTTTCCCTAGTACTTCTGTGACTTGGTACAGTCCTTTTCAATTGACAGCTAGCTTTCTTTCTCCTGACCGACCTACCCCGATGTCATTTCAAATTAAGATGAGGTCGTTGGTCGTGAAGCTTTGTTGGATTACCTTCCGGTTGTACCTTGAGGCCATTCGATGCTTCAGGGCTTCCTCTCTAATCGAGTTCTTCCTTTTATGCTTGGGGGTTGGCACATTCATTGTAGATGATCACCCTAGGGGATCTTTCCTCTACTTCTACAGGGATCATTGCCTCCATTCCGTAAGTAAGTCGGAAGGGTGATTCCCCGGTGGTGGAGTGTGGCATTGTCCGATACGCCCATAGGAGTTGTGGAAGCTCTTCAGCCCAAGCTCCCTTTGCATCCTGCAGTCGACATTTCAAATTGTTGGCGGCATCGGCCTGTCCCTTAGCATGTGGGTGTTCTACTGAGGTGAATTAGTGTTTGATTTTCAAATTGACTACCAAGTTCCTGAAGCCTGTGCCGGTGAACTGAGTACCATTGTCTATGGCAATAGAGTAGGGGACCCCAAACCTTGTGACAATGTTTATGTACAGGAACTTCTGACTTCTTTGGGTGGTGGCGGTGGCCAATGGCTCTGTGTCAATCCATTTTGTGAAGTAATCTATTCCTACAATGAGGAATTCGGCTTGCCCTAATCCTTGGGTGAATGGTCCGAGGAGGTCGAGCCCCCAATTTGCGAATGGCCAGGTTCAAGTGACGCAGATGAGTTCCTCATGTGGGGCGATATGAAAGTTGACATGTTTCTGGCTTGGGGAGCATGTTTTGACGAACTCTATTGCTTTCTTCTGTTAGGTCGGCCAGTAAAAGCCGGCTCGGAGTACCTTATTGGATAGAGCTCGTGCCCCGAGGTGGTTGCCACACATCACGTTGTGGACTTCTTCTAGGACTTCTTTTGTGGCGAAAGTCGGGACGCATTTTAGGAGGGGTGTTGAGATCCCTCTCCTGTATAGGACGTCATGATTATGGTGTAGTATTGTGCTTCTCGTATGAGCTTTTCTGCCTCCTTTTTATTTGTGAGGAGTGTTTCGGACTTGAGGTAGTTGTTTTTGGGGGTCATCCACCCTTGGTCCTAGTCTGATACTTAGGACATTCTCTTCCTCTGAGGTTTATGGGTTTTGTAGGGTTTCTTGGATGAGGCTTCTATTATTGCCCCCTGGTTTGGTCCTGGCTAATTTTGAAAGTGCATCGGCTCGGGCATTTTGTTCCCAGGTATATGTCGGATCTCATATCCCATGAACTTCCCGAGCTGTTCTCTAGTTTTGTCTAGGTATTTTTTCATGGTGGAATCCTTCACCTGGTACCTTCCTTCTATTTATGAGGTGACTACTTGTGAGTCACTGAAGATGACAAGCTTTTGGGCTCTGACTTCCCTAGCCAGCTTCAAACTAGCCAGTAGGGCATCGAATTCGACTTATTATTTGAGGTGGGGAACTCGAACCTTAAGGAGAGTTCGAGTTGGGTCCCATGGTCACTTTCATGGATAACGCCGACCCCACTTCCGGCTTTGTTTGATGAGTCGTCAACGTAGACGTTCCAATCAATAGGGTTTCCTGGGGTGTCGGTGTATTTTGCGACGAAGTCACCCAGGTATTGGGACTTGATGGTCGTTCGGGCTTCGTACTTGAGGTCAAATTCAGACAACTCCACTACCTATTGTAGGATTCTTCCAGCCAAGTCGGTCTTCTGTAGGATGCCTTTCATGGGTTGGTTGGTTCGTATTCTGATGGTGTGGGCTTGAAAGTATGGTCGAAGCCTTTGGGAAGTAAGTATAACGACGTAGGCGAACTTTTCTATTTTTTAGTAGTTTAGTTCAGCCCCTTGTAAAGTCTTGCTGATAAAGTAGATGGGTTTTTGTCTGTTGTCATCTTCTTTTACCAGAGCTGATGCTATCGCCTGACTTCCAACGGCGAGGTATAGTATCAGTTCTTCTCTTTGTTGAGGTTGGGTAAGGATAGGTGGTTGCCCCAAGAATGTTTTGAAGTCTTAGAAGGCTTGTTCACATTCTGAGATCCATTTGAACTTCTTTCCTTTCATTAGGGTTGCATAGAAAGAGAGAGATCTTAAGCCGATCCGGCTAGGAACATAGACAGGGCTGCTAGTATTCCGTTCAGCTGATGTACCTCCTTGACGCAAGTCGGGCTTTTCATGTTGAGTATATAGCTTTACATTTGTCTGGGTTTGCCTCAGTCCCTCTCTGGGTGAGCATGAACCCTAGGAATTTGCCAGCTTCTACCGTGAAAGTGCACTTTATGGGATTGTGTCTTATCCTGTGCTTTCTTATGGTGCCGAATGCTTCGCCAATCTCTGATACCTTGCCGAAGTATTCGACACCATAAGGAGGCACGGGATGAGACTAAATCCCACAAAGTGCACCTTCGTAGTAAAAGCCGATAAGTTCCTAGGGTTAATGCTCACCCAGAGAGGGATCGAGGCAAACCCAGACAAATATCAAGCTATACACAACATGAAAAGTCCGACCTACGTCAAGGAGGTACAACAGCTAAACGAAGGACTAGCGGCCCTGTTTAGGTTCCTAGCAGGATTGGCCTTAAGATCCCTCCCTTTCTATGCAACACTAAGGAAAGGAAAGATGTTCGAATGCACCCCAGAATGTGAACAAGCTTTCTAAGACTTCAAAACATTCATGGGGTAACCACCCATTCTAACCCGACCTCGACAAGGAGAAGAACTGATACTATACCTTGTCGTTGGAAGTTGGGCGATAGCATCAGTGTTAGTCAGGGAAGACGACAACGGACAACAACCCATCTACTACATCAGTAAGGTTTTACAAGGGGATGAACTAAACTACCAAAAGATAGAAAAGTTTGCCTACGCCCTCATACCTACTTCCCGACGACTTCAACCTTACTTTAAAGCTCACACCATCAGAATACAAACCAACCAACCTATGAAAGGTATCCTACAGGAAATTGACTTGGCTGGGAGAATCCTATAGTGGGGAGTCGAGCTGTTCGAATTTGACCTCAAGTACAAAGCTCGGACTGCCATCAAGTTACAGTATTTGGCCGACTTCGTTGCAAAGTACACCGACTCCCCAGGAACCCCCATGGATTGGAACCTCTACATTGATGACTCATCGAACAAAGCCGAGAGTGGAGCCGGTGTTATCTTGGAAAGGGACCAAGGGACACAACTTGAACTCTCCTTAAGATTCGAGTTTCTCGCCTCAAATAACCAAGCCGAGTATGAAGCTCTACTTGCTGGTTTGAAGCTGGCTAGAGAAGTCGGAGCCCAAAAGCTTGCCATCTTGAGCGATTCACAAGTAGTCACCTCACAAATAGAAGGAAGCTACCAGGCAAAGGACTCCACCATGAAAAAATACCTAGATAAAACTAGAGAACAGCTCAAGAAATTCATGGGATACGAGATCCGACATATACCTTGGGAATAAAATGCTCGACCTGACGCACTTTCAAAACTAGCTAGCACCAAACCAGGGAGCAATAACAGAAGCCTCATCCAAGAAACCCTACAAAACCCATCAACTTCAGAGGAAGAGAAGGTCCTAAACATATCTAACCAAGACCAAGGGTGGATAACCCCCATAATCAACTACCTTAAATCTGAAACACTCTCTGCAGATAAAATGGAATAAAAAAGACTTATAAGGGAAGCACAATATTACACCCTGGTAGATGACATCTTATACAGAAGAGGAATTTCAACACCCCTCCTTAAGTGCGTCCCGACCTCTGCCACAAAGGAGGTCCTGGAAGAAGTTCACAGTGGCATGCGCGGCAACCACCTCGGCGCGCGGGCTCTATCCGAAAAGGTCCTCTGAACTAGCTTCTACTGGCCAACCTTACAGAAGAAAGCAACAGAGTTCGTCAAAATGTGCTCCATGCCAAAACAACGCTAAACTTCCATATCGCTCCACTCGAAGAGCTTATCTGTGTCACTTCACCCTGTCCATCACTAGAAAAAAAAGATATAAAATGGCATTAATAATTTGGCAGTTCTATAATATTTCCATAATATTTGAATATTATGACGTCTTTGATTATTGCCGTAATTAATTGGTAGTTAACGGCCTTTTTTTTATTCTGGCGGTTTTAAACGCCATTATCAACTTGTATAAAATGCTCAACCCTAAATTAACCCATCATTACTGTGTTGAACTTGAAATGCTGCTAGTGTGAGAGAAATCTTGAAGCTCTGCCACTGCGATCTCCTCTGTCACAATCTCTCTTCCTCTGTCACGATCTCCTCCTGCCAGCGACGTCTCCTCCCGCGGTGTCTCCTCCAGAAGTGACCTCCTTCTGCGACCTCTTCTCCAGTGACGGTCTCCTTTGGCGATGTCTCCTCCTGTGACTTCTCCTCCAGTGACGTCTCTTACAGTGGCTTCTCCTCCAGCGACGATCTCCTCCTGCGACATTCTCCTACGTCGGCAATCTCGTCAATCGAGCTATTGAGCTACGAGTTTCTCTTCCGGCAGACTCACGAGTAGGTTCTTCTCTCTCTTTGCCTTTGTTCTCTTGAAAATATTTAATTCTAATCGATGGTCTTAGGCTTGCCTTAGATTAGATGAACAAATTTAATTAAAATTGGTTTGAATCTCAGTATAGTAGTCAAAATGTTTCTCGTTCTTTATTATCAGCATGTATGTGCTCTATTTTGTTGTTCAATTTCCATAAAAGAAAAGAGGAAAACACTCTTTGTAATTATTATATTCTTGTGATTTGCTATAAAATTATATCATTGCTTTGCTTTTCTGGATGAGTTATGATTTGCGTACGACAGAATACTCTTAAAATTAACTTTCTAAGAGATTATATTTAGTTTATTGAACTATAGCAATTTCTCATGTTAGTATACTCATCTTTGTTAGGGCTTTGTCCTATCTGATCCAAAGAATAGGATGTTCCTTTGCAGTTTCCTCATTGTGATATCATTGGTTTGTGGTGCTTATTTAGTTGGCAATGCATTCACCACCAAGGAGTATAAACAAGTAAGTATGAATTTCTATTCCAAACTTCTAACTCTGAAATCTGAATTGCTAGACAGAAAGAGAGAAGATTGTTATAGCGTAACTTTTTATGGTTGTGGTGTTGTAGAGCTTTCTTTTTCTTTTCTTCATCTCGTTCTTTTTACTTCAAGTACAAGAATGAAACCTCTACCTCACTGCAATCTGTAACAAACAAAACTTAGTGTGCTTTAGTTGGATTTTACACCATTGGTACTCAAATTTCTTCTATAATGCATAAAATGAATAATATTAAATTTTATTATGTATATAAGTCAAGTAAACCATCCCAAACACTACATTAGTTTGAGTATCTAACAATTTTGTTATATCTTACACATTATGTCTCTGAAAAGTCTCAAAATAATATTTGAGTCATTGCTGTCTTATACTCTATCTCTAGTGTTTCTATCCTTCAATCTTTCTATGATGGCTTCATTCATGTACTAATAAATAGTCATAATCTCCATGGATGCAAATATCATTTACCTTATTTTTATTATATAGACTATAGAGTCTTCTCTCCTTTCTCCTCTGTCTACTGCACTTTGAAGTTTGAACCCAACTCCTATATATTTTCTTCTTCTTCTCCTAGGCGAAGGACACCTTCAAAGTTCCCTTCAAATCTGAAGGGAAGGGAGACTTCAGAACAGTGAGCTTCAAGTTCAAAGAAGTTGCACCAAGAACAAGACTCACATTCTACAGCTCCTTTTACCATACTAGAATTGATGATTATGGATCTCTCTGTGGCCCTGTTCTTGACCAGGTTATAGTGTTCCTTGTCGCCTAAGTTATTAAACCATTAATGTAGTACTTAGTAACTATGATTTTTGCAAGTTACTTGAGCCTGTCTTCTGTATAATTGCATGAGACCATACAACTCCTTTACTCTAGTTTGCTGAGCATAAGACAGCAATTTTAATTTCTGTTCATTACAAAATTTGGTTAAAGAGTTTGAAGATCAAATTTTTAATCATGGGAGTTGAATGTTCATGAAATGATTAAATAGTATATTTTAGTTTTTGATTGTTACCATGTGTTATTGGAAATCATGAGTTTCAATAAGCATGCATTTGTTTCACTACTTGTGGTTGCAGGCAATAATTGATTGCAAATTTTTTACACTGCTTGTGGTAGCAGGATCTTTTACTTGGCTCGGTACTCTGTTTTGTTGAGGTCATAATTTCACTACTTGATAATTTTGTAAGTCGTATTTCAGGTAAAGCACGTAATTACACCCTTCTTCTTGTTGCTTATTTTTGTTAACTATCTTGTAAAAAATGTTATTATAGCTGATAGTATTACATGCTAACATCCAAAATTGGTTCACAATCACTTCATCCTATGCCTTGTAGTTCCAATACTTTCTCAAGAACCTTTTAAATTATGATGTTAAATATCATGTATGTACAATTGTACATAAGTTTTTATCATTTAAAAAACTATTATTATTCTTCATTTTCTGAGTATACCCACTTTTATGTGATGGTAGATCCAATACAAGTCATTGTTCTTTATGGGAACCCACCTAGAACACATCATGCTATATGAGTCTTACAGGAAAAAACACTTGCGAAAATAAATAGAAATAAAAATAATTGGAACATGCTCAAATAGTAAAATTGGAAGGCAGAAAATATTTAAAGCCTCTAAATTACTAATGATAACATGCTCAAATAGTAAAACTTCATCTTGCTTTTGTATACTAATTTCCTATATTTTGTTCATGTATGTATTAAATAACCTTATATTTCTAAACTTATAGCTAATTAGTTAGCAACATCAAGATAGTGGAATTTATACGCAAATTAACATCCTGAACAGAACAAAATATTAAGCAAAATAACATCTTGAACAGAACAGACTTGAAGAATTCTAAAAAGAACAATACTAAGATTGGTAGTTGATGAGCGGATAATTTATACGCTTTTTGGCATTGTTTTTAGGTAGTTTTTAGTAAGTTCAAGCTACTTTTAGGGATGTTTTCATTAGTTTTTATGTTAAATTCACATTTCTAGACTTTACTATGAGTTTGTGTGTTTTTCTGTAATTTCAGGTAATTTTTGGCTGAAATTGAGGGACTTGAGCAAAACTCTGAGAAGGAGGCTGACAAAGGACTGCTGATGCTATTGGAATCTGACCTCCCTGCACTCGAAATGGATTCTCTGGAGTTACCGAACTCCAAATGGCGTGCTCTCAACGGCGTTGGAAAGTAGACATCCAGAGCTTTCCAGCAATATATAATAGTCCATACTTTATTCGGGAATTGACGACGTAAATTGGCGCTCAACCCCAATTATATGTTCCTGTCTAGAGTTAAACGACAGAAACACGTCACGACCCGGAGTTGAACGCCCAAAACACGTTATAACTTGGCGTTCAACTCCAAGAGAAGCCTCAGCTCGTGGATAGATCAAGCTCAGCCCAAACATACACCAAGTGGGGCCCGGAAGTGGATTTATGCATCAATTACTTACTCATGTAAACCCTAGTAGCTAGTCTAGTATAAATAGGATAAGTTACTATTGTATTAGATATCTTTGGTCTCAGTTTTGTTTTATTCTTCATCTTAGGAGACTATTGATCACCTTCATGGGGGCTGGCCATTCGGCCATGCCTGAACCTTTCACTTATGTATTTTCAACGGTGGAGTTTCTATACACCATAGATTAAGGGTGTGGAGCTCTGCTGTACCTCAAGTTTCAATATAATTACTATTATTTTCTATTCAATTCTCTTTTATTCTTATTCCAAGATATACATTGCACTTCAACTTGATGAATGTGATGATCCGTGACACTCATCATCATTCTCACATATGAACGCGCGTGACTGACAACCACTTCCGTTCTACCTTAGGCCGGGCGCATATCTCTTAGATTCCCCAACAAACTCTTCATGGTATAAGCTAGATAGATGGCGGCATTCATGGGAATCTGGAAAATCTAACCTTGTCTGTGGTATTCCGAGTAGGATTCCGGGAATCTGGAAAGTCTAACCTTGTCTGTGGTATTCCGAGTAGGATTCCGGTATTGAATGACTGTGACGAGCTTCAAACTCCTGAAGCCTGGGCGTTAGTGACAGACGCAAAAGAATCAAGGGATTCTATTCCAACCTGATTGAGAACCGACAGATGATTAGCCGTGCTGTGATAGAGCATAGGACCATTTTCACTGAGAGGATGGGATGTAGCCATTGACAACGGTGATGCCCTACATACAGCTTACCATGGAAAGGAGTAAGAAGGATTGGATGAATGTAATAAGAAAATAGAGATTCAAGAGGAGCACAGCATCTCCATACGCCTATCTGAAATTCCCACTATTGATTTACATAAGTATTTCTATTCTATTTTATTTTCTGTTTATTATTTATTTTCGAACTTATCATAAACCATTTAATCTGCCTAACTGAGATTTACAAGGTGACCATAGCTTGCTTCATACCAACAATCTCTGTGGGATCGACCCTTACTCACGTAAGGTATTACTTGGATGACCCAGTACACTTGCTGGTTAAGTTGAACGGAGTTGTGATCACACGTGCCATTACCAGGGATTATTAAGATCCCAATTCATCACACCATGATCTCTTTGGGGTATTTTTGATAGAGCCATTAAATAAATCTCATGCAAATACAAAGAGAATGAATCACAATTTCGTCCACCAGTAGTCACCCCTCATATACGCCGCCAATGTCTGATTAAAATTGCAGAGTTAGCTTTTTAAGAAGCAAAGATTTGTTAGCCGTCCTTAGTTTAAAAGTAACTAGAAAATAATTAGTTAGAGATTTTCTTTGGGGGTTTGGGATATGAATACCTTTTACCTTTTACCTTCTTTTGCTGCTTCTTATGGTGTTTTTAATGTTAATATGGTTTCTTTATCAGATGCTCAAAGCTATTTATGTTCTTTAATACAGAGTTTATTCACTTAGTTCAGTTTTGGTTTCACTGTGAGGATGCTTTATCCTCTTTTGTACTCATGGCGGTAAGAGAGGGTGCAAGAAGGGTGCTGCTACTGTTGTTGTTGTTTACCAGTAACTGCATTCTTCATTGGATGCCCGTTGCTGTTAATGGTAACACAGAACCAAATGATGGTTAGTCATCACATCAACACTGTCCTCGTTCATTTCAGTTTTCTTTTCATCACACTTTCTAGCTTGGGTCTCTTGTATTGTGTTATGCTGCCTTCACTCTATTTTCTATTTTTGCACTCTATTTCCACTTTTCACTATAGTTCTATTTATCCAGCTGATCTATTCATTTCTGATAGTTGAAATAATGTTACTCTTTCCATTGTTTCTTTCCTTAAGTCACTGGAGAAAGGGGCTGCCTTTTGTCTTCTTTTTTTTTACTATCCATAATTTTCTAAATTTAGATTTAAGACTAAGCACCCAGATTGTATACTTATGTATAGAAGTAAAATATTGAAGGTTACTGCTTAATGGTGTCACTTGTCTAGAGTGTTATCCCATATCTTTAGATATGTAAACTCAATGATGATGAATGCATGTCTTGGGTTTGCTAAATTATCTCTTTTCTGATGTTTGATGCAACGGCCGCTATAAGAATTTTATTTCAATCTATGAACTCACCTTCACAGCTAGGTTGGCAAGTGAGTGGTGATGATCCGTGTGGACAATATTGGAAAGGCATAACATGCTCAAACAACCGAGTTACAGAGATGTAGTCTCACACTCCTCTTTACTTTATACCACTTTTTATCATGATTGCATTTTGATGCTGATTTCTAAAATTATTTGTTTAATTTACCAGTAAGTTATCCAATCTTAAACTAACGAGAACATTGCCTTATGGATTACAACCCTTGACATCTTTGACCAACCTGTAAGATTCACTATTCTTTCATACAATATCCAGTTTTGTGTGGAAATGTAACTCACGATGTGACTCTTCTTTTTATTGTAGAGACCTGAGTAGCAACAATCTTGGAGGTGGCATACCATACCAGCTTCCTCCAAATATGCAGCGCTGGTATGTTTATATATATATATATATATATATATATATATATATATATATGTATATATGGTTTTTACCCTTAAGTTTATTTCACCCATAATATTATGATTATAGTTCTAACATAATTAATTCTTTGTATGCAGAAATCTGGCTTATAATAACTTTACTGGGGCAATCCCTTACTCTATTTCTGATATGACCTCTCTTACAGACCTGTGTGTAATTATCTTCTTGAGCATTTATCATAATAATACCTTATCATATTTATAAACAATAATATTTTACATTTTAAGATAAACTTGTTTTTCATTTTAATTTTTAACTAATGTTCTATAGGACAATAAATAAACCTGTTAAGAATTTATATGACCAAATTAGTAGTTCAATTAACCTTGATTGAGCAAGCAGGGGATTGAAAATTAGAGTGCCCCATCCATGGTTTTACAGGAATCAGAAAATGACAGGCTAACTACTATTTGTGCAGGTATCTGCAGAATAACCAGTTTACATGCACTATTGATGTCCTTGCTAATCTGCCTTATTATGATATCGTTGGTTTGTAAGAGATGAGTTTGGATAATAAAGTTGGAGTGTTGGAGCAAGAAACAAAGATGTTGGAGCAAGTCCCTGAGATGAAACTCACACAAGAGACCAAGAAACTAAGACACGCTTGTTTTAAAGTTAATTACAAAAGGAGGAAACTTTTGGCCTCCAAATCTTATTCATCATCACTTAGCTAAGCTACTTGTCTTGTACATTCATATTCTAAGTAGTAAAAACATCACTTATTAGATGGTTTAAATAAATTATTAGATATTAACATAGTTTAGGGAATTGGATGGTAGATTTGACTAATTAGTGTTTATTGCAATGCTTGTATTTTGGTAAGTTTAGTAAGACAAGGTTTTGTATAGGAGTTATTACTTTTGATTTTCAATAATAAAAAATTATATATTATATTAATATTTTGTTTATGAGTTATATAATATTTCATTTATGGATTATGATTTTTTGCTATTGTGAAATTTTAATCACAATTATTTATTTAACGCGATAAAAATGACGGTAAAAATTATTTTTTTAAACGATAAAAATTGTCACTGTCAGGGTAAAACGGCGGTTCAAAAATGTCATTTTAACCAACCAAATTGCTACTGTCAAGGTAAAAAAGGCGGTTCGAAAAATGCCGTTTTAACCAATTAAAACGCAACTCTGTCAGGGTAATAATGGCAGTTTAAACCGCCATTTTAACCTATCCAAAAACTGCCATTTTAACCCTCAAAATAATGGCAGTTTGAACTGCCGTTTTAACCAACCAAAACGCCACTCTGTCAGGGTAATAATGGCGGTTCAAACCACCGTTTTAACCTATCCAAAAACTGCCCTTTTAACCCTTGAAATAACGGCGGTTTGAACCGCCGTTTTAACCAACCAAAATGCCACTCTGTCAGGGTAATAATGGCGGTTCAAACTGCCGTTTTAACCTATCCAAAAACTGCCATTTTAACCCTGGAAATAACGGCGGTCATTTTAACCTATTCAAAAACCGCCGTTTTGGAATTCCTCCTCAGATTCTTCCTCTCCAATAACGTTCTTCCCTCTTTCAGCTCTTCTTATTCTCCGAAGAGTTCTTTGGTCAATTTCAGAGAGGATAGGGGAAGATCTTCCTGTACCTGACATACAAACACACAACAATAAACACACAGTGAAACTTCAATCTATAGCTAGAGTGAAGTTTTGGTTAGTTTAAGCAAAAATTCAAACAGTTAGTGTGTTAGCCAAAATTAAAATAACAGAAAAGAAAAAAATGCTTGATCTAGATCTCCACTTCACTTAATCATTGTCAATCTATTTCAATCCCCGGCAATGGCGCCAAAAACTTGATGTGTGGAAAACGATCCAACACAAAAGTCACCGGCAAGTTTTGGTTTAGTGGTTAATAACTCACATGAGTGAGGTCGATCCCACAGGGATTGAAGGATTGAGCAATTTTAGTTTAGTGGTTAATTTAGTCAAGCGAATCAAGTTTTGGTTGAGTGGGTTGTATTTAACAGAAGCTAAATTGCTTGGAATGTAAAGGGAAAGGGGGAAATTGCAGTAAATTAAAGAGCAGGAAAATAAACTTGCTGAATCTTAAAGAACAAGTAATTAAATAACTGAAACTTAAAGTGCAAGAAATGTAAATTGCAGAAACTTAAATGGCAAGAAATGTAAATTGCTTGAAAGTAAAAGGGAATTGAGGACTGGGATTGTAGAGTTCCAGCAAGAGAAAGTAAATTGCAACAATTAGTAGAATAGAAGATGAATTGGAATAAACTAAAATTCAAACAGAAAATGAAATTAAAGTGCAGCAGGGTTCACAGAAGAACCAACAAGGAAAATGGGATCTCAAGACTCAAGAGACTAGACAGCAAAGTCTAGATCTCAATTGCCTTCCCAAATCCAAGTCAACAAAGCAATTAACAAGAAATTGAAGAAGAAGCAGTAAAGAAACCTAAATTGAACTCAATTATGCAGAAGAGGAATTAAAGAGATTTTGAATGGAGATTGAGACAGAATTTCCTCAATTCTTCACACCCAAAACTGAAAACAAGAAAAGTAAAAATGCCCAAGCAAGAACGAGGAAGAAGAGAGATCAATTCTCCTCCCCTATTCTCTGAAATCTCAGTGAAGACACCAAGAGAAGTTCCCAAGTGCAAAAATAAAATTCAAAGCTCAAAGAAAGTGCAAAAATCAAAAGTCAAGCCAAAGGTCCTAATTACATCAAACTAGCTCCTATTTATACACTTTCTATTCTTGGATTTTGGGATTTGGATGGGCTTTTGATTTGGTGAAGAAATGAATTAAATTGGATTTTTAATTCAATTTTCGGCCCAAAAAAAGTAGCTTCCAGGAGGCTGCCCTGCCCTTGCGGAGGGCAGGGCAGGATTTGGTGCTTGGTGCGTGCATGGTGCGGCTTGGTGCGGTCTTGGTGCGCAGAACGCTGCCCTGCCCTCGCGGAGGGCAGGGCAGGAAAAATTGGTGCGCCAGAAACGTGCCGTCGTGCGCTGCTGGTGCTGCCAGATGATGCTGCGGTGCGCCAGAGGGGTGCCTTGGTGCGCAGGATGCTGCCCTGCCCTCGCGGAGGGCAGGGCAGAAAAAGTTGGTGCGCCAGAATTGTGATGGTGCGTGCTGGTGCTGCCAGAATCATGCCGTGGTGCGCCAGAATTGAGCCTTGGTGCGCCAGATTCATGCCACAACAAAATGCTGCCCTTCCCTCGCGGAAGGCAGGGCAGTGTTTCCAAACTGAAGTCCCGAGTTCGAATCCTGGTAGAAACACACGCTATTCAATTTCCTTGGCTTTCTTGGCACCATAATGGGGCCTAGTTCCTTGCTTCCTCGTGGTCCCGTGTTCAACTCTTGTAGCAAGCATTATAGACATTTTTCCTTTGATTTTCTTCCTTGGTGAGCCCGATACTGCCCTTGTGGAGGGCAAGGCAACATTTTCTTCTTCTTGATTCCAAGGCACAAATTTGTGCTCTGCCCTTGTAGTGGGCAGGGCAGAGTTGCCTTTCATGCTTTGTTCCCTTATGTTAACCTCCTAGAGGGCAGTGTGCCCTTGTGGAGGGCAATGCTTGCCTCCCTTCTTTACATGCGGAACACTTTTCCTTCCTTTGACCACGCTTTCTTCTCCTTGGGTCACGCTTTCTTAGGCCACGCTTTTCTCTTTTATTCTTTTCTTCACCTGAAATAAACCAAAACAACCACTCCAAGTATCACTAAATTCACAAGGCTTAAAAATCAATTAAAATCCAATTAAAATTAGCTTAAACCTCATGAGTTAACATCAATTTAATGGTGGTTGCTTGATTTAAAGAAGTTATGCATTTTCACTCCAAATCACTTACTTAGGATGCAAGAAAGTGCATAAAAACTAATAAAACAAGTGAAATTAGCTTGAGAAATGGGTATATGATGACTTGTCATCACAACACCAAACTTAAATCTTGCTTGTCCCCAAGCAAGCATCAAAATTAAGAACAATTGAAATGAATAAGAAAAGAGTACATATCCTTATTAGGCATATAGCAGAACTTGATTTATGGGATCTTTATGCAGACAATGATAACTCAACTATTATTGCTGTTACATAATATACATCTTTCCTCAAAGGCTTGCTAAACTTGCTGTTATAAGACTCACTTTTTAATTACTCCCTTGCTAAATTTTCTTGGCTTATAATGCTTTACAAGCTTATTATTCTTTTAGAGGTTTGGTGTCTAATGTTGCAGTAGTAGCCTTTGGCTTTATTTTTTTCTTTTACTCAACATCTTTCCACCACATACACATGGCTCACTAATTCTTCCTAGGATCATTGATGCCCAGCATCTCTTTGGATAACTAAATGTTCTGTATCTAAGTTGCTCTTTATTGTGGACTTTCAATTGGCCATCCCAAATCAGTTGATCTAAGTGACCGGGTTTTAAAATACCCCTTAGAATTTACTCATCCAAGCATATCTTAGTACAAGAACACCACAGGCATATGTCCTAGGGTCCAAGCTATTGGTGTCCAATCCTTTATTTTTTTTTGTTTTTCTTGCCATTTTGGCTTTTTCTTCTTCCTTTTCTTTCTGTTTTTGTTCCCAAGGGCTTTTTCATTATTGATAAGAGTCTTTGTAACAGCAAGCTAACTCACATTTGAATGAGAATGATATTATGCAACAATTATTTCATGAGTTATGCATTTAATCAAACACATATACCACCATTAATTTCCATTCTTACTTATGCAACATTGGATATTTCACTTTTCAATTCAAATAAATCTCTTTTATTTAAGCATATGGGAAACAAAACAAAATTTCAAGCTAAGTGATGGATAACAAGCATTATGCAGATTTAGCATTTCTCTAGCTATTTATTAAATAACTAAAATGAAAAAAACAAAGAACAAAGATTGCATGAAGTAAAAAAGAAATAAATGATGGAGGCATATCATGTTTCAGACATGCATCTCCTTATTAGAGACATGAAAGAGGAAGTATGAAAGAACTTTGCCACCTTCTAATGGTCGTGGCTGCTGCTTGATTCTCCCTTTTTCTTCTTTCTCTTCCCTGTCTTGGAATAATCTCGGATCTCTTCACCAGGACAACTTCTACCCCAAACAGAATCTAAGAGTCCTGAGAGCCCAACGTCTTCCAATCTTTTAAAAGTTGCCTCAGTATATTGATGAGATCTTGCCTGTTGCTTGGCTAAAAATTCAGGGCATTGCTCAAATGGCTTGATCTCAGGATTGAGTGTTGGCAAATTGTGGGTCAAGTACTCCAACCTTGCTTGCATGTTTTCATCATTCTCCATTCTTTGTGCATATCTAACTTCTCCCATGGTGTGATGAACATTCTTCCATTGATACAGGTTGTGACTATATTCCCCTGCTTTAGCTTGACTAAAATACAGCTTATCATATGATTCTTTGAATTCTTTGTATTGCTCTTTTTGTCCTTCAAGAATCTGTGCTTGAAATTCTTGCTGCTGAGTCATCATTTGTTGTTGCCATCTCTCTTGTTTCTCCTCCATTTGATGCTGCCAAGTTTCTCGCTCCTCTTTATCTTTCAAATATTGCTCCATAAATTCTGGATGGGGCTCTAGATATTTCTCTTGGCCCCCTTGATTTTGGCCTTGTTGAGCTTGCATGAGTTGCTGAGATAGTTCTTCAATTGATCTTTGTAATTGGCTTATGTCTATGGCATCATGAGCTTGATTTCGTCCTTCCTCTCTTTGTGATCTCCTTTGTCTAGGAGCTACCACCCCTTCTTGATCTTCTTCTTCATTCATTCCCTCCATACTCTTCTTGGTGATTCCTTTTCCCTTTTTCACTTTTTCTGTGTCCTCGTCTTCAAAGATTACTCTAGCCTTGTCACATAGCCTGAGGATGGTACTTGGATGTCCAAGACCACTTGATTTGCTTGTGCTATCGGCCATCTCTTGAATACTGTCGGCTATGATTTGTGCGAGGTTGATTTCACCTCCATGTAAGATGCAATATGTTAAGAGTGCTAGTTTGATTGTGACCCAAGAGGCGTTTCCAGTAGGAAGGATAGATCTCCTCACTATTTCATACCATCCCTTGGCCACAGGAGTGAGATTTATCCTTCTCAAGTGACTTGGAACTCCCTTTGAATCTCTTTCCCAATCTGTATTCTCCACACATAACCCTTGCAAGACCTCATCAGGATTGTTTTCCATCTGCAATCTGGTTTCATAACTGGGCTCTGCATAAGTTATGGTTCTCAACTTGAGGGCCCTTGTGATGGCAGCTGGGCTAAAACTCACTTCAACTCCTCTGACATAACTTGTGTAAGGGGCACTATCTTTGTTTTCTTTTACAGCATTTGCATAGAACTCCCTGATCATGACTGCACTGATGTCAACAAGAGGAGCACATAAGAGTTCCCACCTTCTTTCTTTAGTGATTTGCCTCATGATGGGATATTCTCCTTCCTTCAAATCAAGACCTTTCTCATAGATGACATTCTTTGTCTTCATGTACCTATGATATCTCCCTTCATGGAATTGGGATCTAAATTTGTTGGCATCAAATGATGGAGGTTCGGCTACCATAGGTTCCTTTCCCGGCCTTCTTTTTGAACTTGAAGAGGCCATTGGATTTGAGGTGAAAAGAAAGAAAAAGTGAGAAAAGAAGAAGTATGTGTTGTGTTTGGGATGAGTTTTGGTTCGGTTCTGTTGTGAGATAAGGGAATTATGTTGGTTTCAGGAGAAAAGGGAATTATGGTTTTCATATGAAGGTAGCTTGAATGAGTGTGTGAACCGTTTAGTGCTACGGCTATTAATAGGCAGCTTCTTCAAGCTTTCCAACAAAACCACAATGAATGAAGAAGGAACTCGTTAATGCTCATGAAGGGTTGAGATTGAGTTGTTCATCTAAAGGATTCATGGAATGGACGGTCTGCATGCATTGTTGAGGCTTGACGAGGATCCTCCTCCCATTAGCTGCATGCATTTAGGCGTTCAATGATGCATGCATGCATACAAATTCTGCTTCCCCATGAGCGCATTCTTCTAGGCACATGTGACCATCCTCACATAGCTTCTCCTAGCCGTGGCCCCTCCTTGCTTTTGTCTCAATCCTTTTCTCCTGCATGAATCAAGACAACTAGCCTTAAATCATTAATATAGTCGTTGGCAATTGACTTGTAATAAAATATTTGTTTTGTTTTGTTTATTATGATTTATTATATATATTTTTTCTTTCGTGGTCAATTGTATCCCTTAATTAAAGATGCTAAAAGTTGGTGAACATCAAACTTATCTTTTATTGAGGGAATGGCTTAACAATGCAAACCATTCTTCACAATTGATGCATTTTATATAAAAAAAATTGATGCATGATCCCTTTGTGTATGGTTTTGAATTCATGATTGGGAAATGATCTTCTGAACATTGTTACACATGCAGACACCAAACTTAGTGTTTGGTCATATGCTTCATTAAAAGCATTATGCATATGTTCTAAGAATAATCCCCTTTTTTTTTTGAAAAATTAACTTGGATGTGCCTTAAGGTACACCAAACTTAGAAGTTTGACATGTGCTTTAAAACAATGTATGCATTTATCAGGTATGAAAGTTCAAAATCATACTCAGAGGAATCATAGCTTATTAAACAAAAGAGAAGACAGAAATCTTAAATCATGGGTTGCCTCCCATGAAGCGCTCTTTTTTTGTCACTAGCTTGACATTGAACTCCCTTTAGGGTGGTTGATGTTGGTGATGTCTCAACTTGTCACCTCTCACTGTAAGCTTTCTCTGTGTGCCTTGATGCTCAATTTCCATATGCTCAAGAGAAAGTATTTGGTTGACAGTGTAATAATCTTCTGTTCCAAGCTGTTGGTATACTAATTGTACTTTGTCACCTTTGGAAAATCCCTCAGTTGGAATTTTCTTGTTCTTCCACCCTTTGTGAGCCTTATTCTTGCTCTTTATCTTTTTCTTTCTTGTTGATCTTTCTTTCTTGACAGTGACTTGGGTTGTGATACCTTCATTCTTGTTTATCACCCCTGCTTCCTTTTGAATTCCTTTTTCTCCTTGTACAAGCTCACTCTTCTGTTCTATTGTTTTGTTGGTTGCTTGCTTTGGAAGGAAGTCACCATTTGTTCTGCTTGTTTCTTCATTCCTTTGTAATTCTGGAAAGACTTTCAAGATGATGCTCTCCTCATGCATCCTGAGGGTTAACTCTCCCTGCTCTATATCCACAATGGCTCTAGCAGTGGCCAAAAATGGTCGACCAAGTATTATGGAGTCATTTCCATTTTCTGAAGAATCCAGGATCACAAAATCTGCCGGATAGATGAACTTGTCAACCTTAACTAAAAGGTTCTCAATCAGACCTTTAGGATATATTATTGATTGGTCCACCAACTCCAAAGACATCTGTATTGGTTTCATCTCCTCTATGCCAAGCTTTTTCACTAAGGAAGATGGGATTAGATTTATGCTTGCTCCTAAATCACACATCCCTTTGTTGATGAATAGGTTTCCAATAGTGCAGGGTAGGAAGAAACCTCCAGGATCTTCAAGCTTGGGAGGGAGTCCCTTTTTAATGAGGGCACTGCATTCTTCACTAAGCATTACAGTCTCATTTTCATTCCAACTTCTCTTCTTGTTGATGAGCTCCTTCAAGAACTTGGCATATAGAGGCATTTGCTCCAATGCCTCAGCTAAAGGTATGTTGATTTTCAACTTCTTGAAGGTCTCAAGAAAATTTTTGGAAATGCTGATCCTTTGTCTCTTTGTGGAATCTCTGTGGATATGGTAGTGGTGGTGTTGAGCTCTTCTCCACTTGATGTTGTTTTGGATTTGGTTCTTCCCTGATCTGCTTTCCTTTCTTTAGATTCTGTGGTTCGTTGTTTTCCTCTGTGAATTTTTCTGGGACATTCTTGCTTACCATGTCCTTGTTGATGGCTTCATCATTCTTTGTTGGCTCATTGTCATTATTCTTGGTTGCTCCTTGGTTACCATCCACTAACATTTTTCCACTTCTTAGTTGCACGACCTTGCATTCTTCCTTTGGGTTGGGGATGGTGTCACTTGGTAGTGAGCTTGATGGTTTTTCAACCGAAATCTGTTTGGAGATTTGCCCAATTTGCCTTTCTAAGTTCTTCATGGAAGCTTCTTGGTTCTTTGTTGTCAATTCTTGGTTCTTCATCATTTTCTCCATGAGCAGCTCTAGATTAGTGATCCTCTGGGATTCTTGTGAAATTGGTTGGTTTTGGGGTGTTGATGGATGATGATAGGTATTTTGATTTGTTGGGTGGTTATTGGGTGGATAATGGTTAGAGTTGGGGTAATTATTTTGTGGTTTTCTGTATGTATTTTGGTTAGTGTTTGGCTGGGGGTTGTGGTTTGTGTTTTTCCAATTGTTTTGACTTGAGTTTCTTTGCCATGGTTGTTGGTTTTGATTATGGTTGTCTCCCCATCTGAGGTTGGGATGGTTCTTCCAAGATGGATTGTAAGTATCACCATAGACTTCATTTATTCCAGGATTTTGGTTGTGCATGTACTGGACTTGCTCTTGCTGTTGTTCCTCTTGAGTTTCTTCACTTTGCACCCAAGTAGTTGGTGGTTGGCTTGTGGCACTCACTGATGCAACTTGCAAGCCATCAATCCTTTTGGCCATTTGCTCAAACTGTTGTTGAATTTGCTGCTGCATTATCTTGTTCTGAGCTAGAATTGAATCCACTCCTTCCAACTCCATTACTCCTCTTCTTTGTGATGGTTGGCGTTGTCTTTGATGAGCAAAAAAATATTGGTTATTAGCCACCATATCAATGAGGTTTTGAGCTTCCTCTGTAGTTTTCATGAGTTGCAAAGAGCCTCCAGCTGAATGATCAAGTGCTTCTTGAGCCTTAAGAGTGAGCCCCTCATAGACGTTCTGCAACTTGTCCCACTCAGTGAACATCTCTGGTGGACATTTCCTCAATAGTGCCTTATATCTTTCCCATGCTTCATATAAGTTTTCAGCCTCCATTTGAGTGAATGTCTGCACCTCAGTCTTCAATCTTAGGATTCTTTGAGGGGGATAAAATTTGGCAAGAAACTTGCTTACCAAGTCATCCCAAGTGTTAATGCTTTCTTTTGGAAAGGTCTCTAGCCATTGAGTGGCTTTATCTCTGAGAGAAAATGGGAAGAGCAACAACTTGTAGCTATCAGGAGGCACACCATTGGTTTTCACAGTGTCACAGATTCTCAAGAAGGTAGATAAATGTTGATTTGTTCCAGGATTTTGGTTGTGCATGTACTGGACTTGCTCTTGCTGTTGTTCCTCTTGAGTTTCTTCACTTTGCACCCAAGTAGTTGGTGGTTGGCTTGTGGCACTCACTTATGCAACTTGCAAGCCATCAATCCTTTTGGCCATTTGCTCAAACTGTTGTTGAATTTGCTGCTCATTATCTTGTTCTGAGCTAGAATTGAATCCACTCCTTCCAACTCCATTACTCCTCTTCTTTGTGATGGTTGGCGTTGTCTTTGATGAGCAAAAAAATATTGGTTATTAGCCACCATATCAATGAGGTTTTGAGCTTCCTCTGTAGTTTTCATGAGTTGCAAAGAGCCTCCAGCTGAATGATCAAGTGCTTCTTGAGCCTTAAGAGTGAGCCCCTCATAGAAGTTCTGTAACTTGTCCCACTCAGTGAACATCTCTGGTGGACATTTCCTCAATAGTGCCTTATATCTTTCCCATGCTTCATATAAGTTTTCAGCCTCCATTTGAGTGAATGTCTGCACCTCAGTCTTCAATCTTAGGATTCTTTGAGGGGGATAAAATTTGGCAAGAAACTTGCTTACCAAGTCATCCCAAGTGTTAATGCTTTCTTTTGGAAAGGTCTCTAGCCATTGAGTGGCTTTATCTCTGAGAGAAAATGGGAAGAGCAACAACTTGTAGCTATCAGGAGGCACACCATTGGTTTTCACAGTGTCACAGATTCTCAAGAAGGTAGATAAATGTTGATTTGGGTCCTCCAAAGGCCCTCCTCCAAAAGAACAGTTGTTTTGAACCAAAGTGATGAGTTGTGGCTTTAGTTCAAAATTGTTTGCATTGACATTAGGAGGAAGAATGCTACTTCCACAGTGTCTAGCATTTGCAAATGTATATGAAGCCAGGACCCTTCGTTGTTGTTGGTTATTGTTGGCCCCTTCTCCTGGTTGATTGAGATCTCCTTCCATTTCTTGGAATTCCTCCTCAGATTCTTCCTCTCCAATAACGTTCTTCCCTCTTTCAGCTCTTCTTATTCTCCGAAGAGTTCTTTGGTCAATTTCAGAGAGGATAGGGGAAGATCTTCCTGTACCTGACATACAAACACACAACAATAAACACACAGATCCAGAAAACCAATGAAACTTCAATCTATAGCTAGAGTGAAGTTTTGGTTAGTTTAAGCAAAAATTCAAACAGTTAGTGTGTTAGCCAAAATTAAAATAACAGAAAAGAAAAAAATGCTTGATCTAGATCTCCACTTCACTTAATCATTGTCAATCTATTTCAATCCCCGGCAACGGCGCCAAAAACTTGATGTGTGGAAAACGATCCAACACAAAACTCACCGGCAAGTGTACCGGGTCGCATCAAGTAATAATAACTCACATGAGTGAGGTCGATCCCACAGGGATTGAAGGATTGAGCAATTTTAGTTTAGTGGTTAATTTAGTCAAGCGAATCAAGTTTTGGTTGAGTGGGTTGTATTTAACGGAAGCTAAATTGCTTGGAATGTAAAGGGAAAGGGGGAAATTGCAGTAAATTAAAGAGCAGGAAAATAAACTTGCTGAATCTTAAAGAACAAGTAATTAAATAACTGAAACTTAAAGTGCAAGAAATGTATATTGCAGAAACTTAAATGGCAAGAAATGTAAATTGCTTGAAAGTAAAAGGGAATTGAGGACTGGGATTGTAGAGTTCCAGCAAGAGAAAGTAAATTGCAACAATTAGTAGAATAGAAGATGAATTGGAATAAACTAAAATTCAAACAGAAAATGAAATTAAAGTGCAGCAGGGTTCACAGAAGAACCAACAAGGAAAATGGGATCTCAAGACTCAAGAGACTAGACAGCAAAGTCTAGATCTCAATTGCCTTCCCAGATCCAAGTCAACAAAGCAATTAACAAGAAATGGAAGAAGAAGCAGTAAAGAAACCTAAATTGAACCCAATTATGCAGAAGAGGAATTAAAGAGATTTTGAATGGAGATTGAGACAGAATTTCCTCAATTCTTCACACCCAAAACTGAAAACAAGAAAAGTAAAAATGCCCAAGCAAGAACGAGGAAGAAGAGAGATCAATTCTCCTCCCCTATTCTCTGAAATCTCAGTGAAGACACCAAGAGAAGTTCCCAAGTGCAAAAATAAAATTCAAAGCTCAAAGAAAGTGCAAAAATCAAAAGTCAAGCCAAAGGTCCTAATTACATCAAACTAGCTCCTATTTATACACTTTCTATTCTTGGATTTTGGGATTTGGATGGGCTTTTGATTTGGTGAAGAAATGAATTAAATTGGATTTTTAATTCAATTTTTGGCCCAAAAAGAGTAGCTTCCAGGAGGCTGCCCTGCCCTTGCGGAGGGCAGGGCAGGATTTGGTGCTTGGTGCGTGCATGGTGCGGCTTGGTGCGGTCTTGGTGCGCAGAACGCTGCCCTGCCCTCGCGGAGGGCAGGGCAGAAAAAATTGGTGCGCCAGAAACGTGCCGTGGTGCGCTGCTGGTGCTGCCAGATGATGCTGCGGTGCGCCAGAGGGGTGCCTTGGTGCGCAGGATGCTGCCCTGCCCTTGCGGAGGGCAGGGCAGAAAAAGTTGGTGCGCCAGAATTGTGATGGTGCGTGCTGGTGCTGCCAGAATCATGCCGTGGTGCGCCAGAATTGAGCCTTGGTGCGCCAGATTCATGCCACAACAAAATGCTGCCCTGCCCTCGCGGAGGGCAGGGCAGTGTTTCCAAACTGAAGTCCCGAGTTCGAATCCTGGCAGAAACACACGCTATTCAATATCCTTGGCTTTCTTGGCACCATAATGGGGCATAGTTCCTTGCTTCCTCATGGTCCCGTGTTCAACTCTTGTAGCAAGCATTATAGGCATTTTTCCTTTGATTTTCTTCCTTGGTGAGCCCAATACTGCCCTTGTGGAGGGCAGGGCAACATTTTTTTCTTCTTGATTCCAAGGCACAAATTTGTGCTCTGCCCTTGTAGTGGGCAGGGCAGAGTTGCCTTTCATGCTTTGTTCCCTTATGTTGCCCTCCTAGAGGGCAGTGTGCCCTTGTGGAGGGCAATGCTTGCCTCCCCTCTTTACATGTGGCACACTTTTCCTTCCTTTGACCACGCTTTCTTCTCCTTGGGTCACGCTTTCTTAGGCCACGCTTTTCTCTTTTATTCTTTTCTTCACCTGAAATAAACCAAAACAACCACTCCAAGTATCATTAAATTCACAAGGCTTATAAATCAATTAAAATCCAATTAAAATTAGCTTAAACCTCATGAGTTAACATCAATTTAATGGTGGTTGCTTGATTTAAAGAAGTTATGCATTTTCACTCCAAATCACTTTCTTATGATGCAAGAAAGTGCATAAAAACTAATAAAACAAGTGAAATTAGCTTGAGAAATGGGTATATGATGACTTGTCATCAACACTCTACCGCAGGAGAGTCACCCTTCTGACTTGCTTACGGAATGGAGGCAATGATCCACGTAGAAGTAGAAGAAAGATCCCCTAGGATGATCTTCTAGAATGAGGGTGCCAACCCCCAAGCACAAAAGGAAGAACTTGACTTGCATCCAGAGGTCCGAGAAAGAGCTCGGATTGAGGAGGAAGCCCTAAAGCATCGAATGGCCTCAAGATATAACTGAAAGGTAGTCCAACGAAGCTTCACTACCAACGACCTCATCCTCATCCGAAATGATATCGGAGCAGGTCGGTCGGGATAAGGGAAGTTAGCAGCCAACTGGAAAGGACCATACCGAATCACGGATATACTAGGAAAAGGTCACTATAGGGTGGCCGACCTCTAAGGGCTGGAGCTCCCGAGGTCATGGCATGCCTATAACCTAAGAAGGTACTACAGCTAGAAAAAGGTCTCAAGCCAAGGCACGCTCTTTTTTCCCTAAAGGGTTTTTTAATGAGTCACCGGGCCAAGACGTATAAGCTGCCCGACTAGCAGGGTAAGCCCTCGTATGTACATACTCCTATTTATATTTTGTCTGGTTATTTACTAATTGAATAAAATTTAAGTTTTCCTAAAAAGTTTCCTACCAAGACGCATTAATTTACCCTCAGAATAACGCAAAATTCATAGCCCGACCAGGAAAGGTCGACAAGGTGATGCGACATAGCCCGAGGTAATACGAGAAATTATAAAAAGTAACCTGTACAAAGCGGCCTGACGTGGTCAGACTAAAGCGAGATTACTAAAAATAACTTGAGAAGGCGCGATAGAGAAGTCGGACCAATTAAAGGATCACTAAAAAGGGAACAAATGCCATACAAAGGCCAAAGGGAGGTTAAAAAACCTAGTGTCCGAGTTGCTAAAATGTAGACGTCCAAAAAAGGCGCTACTTAAAAAGCAAAAACAATCATGAAATCAAGAAGGCTCCAAAGTCATCCAATTTAACTAAAGAAAGGTTTTGAACAAGAACACTGCCCCAAAATTATTGGAATCGATTAAAAGCCTGCAAAGGTGAAGCTGCGAAGGACTAAAACATAGAGTAACATTAAACTAACGCAAAGCTAGAAGAAGGTAGAAGTTCATGAAAGAACACTACCACGAGATCATTGAAGAGACACCAACCAAAGCCTACGTCACCAACCAACCAAGGACGACATCGCCAAAAATAAAAGTTGTCAATACAACTAAGAAAATGCATAGTCCAAAAAAAAGGCAAAGGTAAAAGTTCATAGAATGAACACTACCTTAGATAATGCTAGCCAAGAAAGCCTCAAATGCCCAGGGAATTAGAACCCACGGAGGTATGCCATCACCAAAACATAAGGTCGTACAAAGGTTGAGAAAACTACCTAAAGATGAAAGTACTTTGCCATGGTCAACCAGTGCACCACCAGAACAGTTAGAAAACTACCTAAAGATGAAAGTACTTTGCTGCATCCTAAGGGCCAGGAGGGATAACAGAGATTGGGGCAGCACCGATCACACCATCAGGTCCATTTAGGATCTCCAGATTAGGCTCTGCCTCGGGCTGAGATATCTCAGTAGGAGGGGCTGTAGAAGCCTTAGCCGTTGACATAGAAGGAGGGGCCTCATCATCATCAGGGGCAGGCACAATCTTGCTATCCTGCATAACACTATCCATGCTAAATAGATTGAGGTCAGCGTCAGGAGCAATAACTCGGACTTGGGCCTTCAGATTCTCATACAAAGTAGTCATACCATTCACCACATGGCCCTGAAGCTCAGCATAGTCGTCATGAGCAGACTGCAGCCTCTTCTTAGTCTCCAAAAGCTCACCATAGGTCCGAATGTAGCTCTCCTTAGCCTTCTTGGTCATATCCTCGCCCAGATTAGCAGCCACCTTTGCAGTAGTTGCTGGGCTTTCTCCCTCTCTGCAGTAAGCTCTAATCAAACATTCTTGGCCTCCAATTCAACCCTCAAACCCTCTAGCCTATCACAATCGGCCTTGGCCTTCTCGAGAAAAGAATTAGTAGCGTGGACAGGAGACTCCTTGAGGACCTTGTGGACAGGTAGCACTGAGATTAGTCATCCGAATATTATTGCTGGATATAACGTCGAAGTGGTGGAGGATCGACACATCATCGGTCAGAACCTTGCCATAAGGAGCGATACGCTCTGTAGCAAAAGCCACACTGTAAAAAATCTGCATTATCAAGGTTATAAGTCCCAGCAGTCCTCGACCTCTTGGGAGGAGGACCAGCTGAAGTAGGAGAGGAGGAAAGACTAGAAGTCCCCAAGGGTGGATCAGAAGAAACTGCCCAAACTCGAGGGGTCGGGATGACCTTCCTCGGACCCTGAGGATCAGATTCCGACTTTATCGAAGGAACCTGATGATAGACCCCATTTGTAGGGTTTATCTTGTAGTGATTTTAGGGGATTTTATAACCTTTTACCCACATTTATTCAATGAAATAGCATGGTTTTGTATATTCTCCTTTAATTGTGCTTAAGAGTGAAAACATATTTTTTAGGTCTTAAAATAACTAAATCTAATTCTCCTTGATTCCATTAGATGCCTTGATATGTTTGTTAAGTGGTTTAAGGTTTAGGAGGCAAAGATTGGATCAAGGGAATGAAGAAAGAAGCATGAAAAGTTGGAGAACTCATGAAGAAATGAAAGAACCGGAAAGCTGTCAAGCCGACCTCTTCGTACTTAAACGACCATAACTTGAGCTACAGAGGTCCAAATAATGCAGTTCCAGTTGGGTTAGAAAGCTAACATCCGGCGCTTCCAAACGATATAATATTTTCCATAGTTGCTACACGTATGGTGGCGCACACGCGCATAGTACGTGCACGCGCCGTTGCTGCCACCTGGTTCACTTAAAGCAAAACGTGGCCAGCGAATTCTAAAGCCTTGTGGGCCCAATCCAACTCATTTCTGATGCTATTTAACCCAAGGAATGAAGAGGAAAACACATGTTAGTTACCATTAGTTCATTCTCACTCATTAGGATTAGTTTAGAAGTAGTTTCTAGAGAGAGAAGCTCTCACTTCTCTCTAGAATTAGGATTAGGATTAGGTTTAGTTCTTAGATCTAGAGTTTAATTCATCTTCTTCTACTTCTATCTTCTCAATTCTTTGTTGCTACATTCATCTTCTTCTATTCTTTTGTTGTAATTTCCTTTATGTTGTTCTTATATTTTGTTGTAGATCTAGTATTGTTCCTTCTACATTCTTCCAATTCAATAAGAGGTAATTCATAATAAATGTGTCTTCTTTGCTCTTCTATTGTTGATCTCTTCTTTTTGTAGTTATAGATTCCTTTAATTCTTGCATTTAATAATGTTTACTTCTATTGCACTTTATGTGTTTGTTGAAATGTCTCTTTTAGTTTTAGTGTAGATTTTGTTCCTATTGGCCTAGGTAGAGTAATTAGTGACACTTGAGTTATCTAATTCCTTTGTTGATTGATAATTGGAGAGATTGCTAATTGGTTTGGAGTGCACTAAAGCTAGTCCTTCCCTGGGAGTTGGCTAGAACTTGTGGTTCAAGTCAATTCATCCACTTGGCTTTCCTTTATTTAGTAAAGGTTAACTAAGTGGTAGCAATGAACAATTCTCATCAAAATTGAGAAGGATAACTAGGATAGGACTTCTAATTTTCATACCTTGCCAAGAGCCTTTTATAGTTGTTAGTTTATTTTCATTGCCATTTACTTTCATGCCTCTTATCAAAACCCCAAAACAACTCAAACCAATAACAAGACACTTTATTGTAATTCCTAGGGAGAATGACCCGAGGTTTAAATACTTCGGTTATTAATTTCAGGGGTTTGTACTAGTGACAAACAATCTTTTGTATGAAAAGGATTTTTGATTGGTTTGGAAACTATACTTGCAACGAGAATTCATTTATGAAATTCTATACCGTCAAAAATCCAATCATCAAAATGGCGCCGTTGCCGGGGAGTTGCAATGGTGTTGTGTTATTGGTTATTGTACATATGTGAATATTGTGAATAGGTTTATCTTTTGTTTGTTTCTTAATTTTTGTTAGTTTTATTTTGTTCTCTCACTATGAATTCTCACTTTGGCTTTGAGTTTGGTTCTAATTGTGTTGTAGGAAATGTAGACTTCAATGCTAACATGTACCAAGGATGGAACACTCCAAGATGGGAGGAGCCTCAAGGAATTGATCACTCCTATTAGCATCAACTTCCGAACACTTATAAGTATAATTCTCATCTTAATGCATGTCAATTCAATGGTTATGGTGACTCCTTTTATGACAATCAACCACCACCATATACCTATGAATCTTATCCTCAACATGATGCTCAACCATACTCACAAGCTCCTTTCTACCAAGTACCTTTATGTGACCCTTATCCATCATATAACCAATTACCCATACCACATTCTTGTGATCATTATGAGCAAAAACCTATAGAACCACCACAACCCTATCATGATTATTACCAAGAACCACCTCAATACTCACCATCTACATACCCTTACCAAGAAGAACCACCTTCCTACCATGAACCCTCTCTCCAAAATAATGAACCTTCTTACTCACCCCAAACCCCAATAGACGATCCTCTCACTTTGTTACTTCAAGGACAAGAAGCCATGAAGCGGGATACACTTGAGTTTGTGACTAACTTGACCAAGGTAGTGCATACTTTAGCCTACAAATGTTTGAACACTCAAGATGCTTCCATAGCCACATATGGAGAATCAATTGAAGAGCGTAGCATGAAGGAGAGATTGGAAACTCCGGTGGGGATGAGGGATGCCATTTTGTATTGGAGCAACTAGAGGAAGCCATGATTATTGAAGAAAAGGAAGAAGTGGTCGAAGATTTAGGAGATATTGAAAGTCCATGGGAATGTAGCATCATGGAGAACTCTTCCAAGAAGCTTGATATTGATGTTGAGGAGGGTGCGCAACCTCCAAGGCATGTCATCGTTGGAGACTTGGAAGAGGCTTATCAAGAGATGGATTCAATCATGGATGAATTTCTCTTTACAATGGAATCCTCTCCCATTGGACATAAAGTCGAAGTTACAAAAGAGTGTGCACAACCTCCATACCCTTGGTGAACAATGAAGAAGAGAGTGAATCAAAAGAGAGCTACCAAGAGGAAAAAGTTGGCATGGTGTATATTGAAATTGAAGAATATGAAGAGGTTGGTCAAGAGATGGATTCATTCATTAATGAATTCCTATCCAAAATTGAATCACCTTCCATTGGGCAAGATGAAGTTCTTGAAGACAACACGAGCCATGTGATAAAAGAGGAAGGGTTGAAATTGAAGAAGCTTGCAAAGAGGTGGAAATAATCAAGAAAGAGCAAAAGGGAGTGGAGCTTGCAAGATCATTGGGACCAACCCTTCCTAAGTCATCAACCTACACAACATTCAAGTGGGTAAAATTTTTATCTTCAAGCCTCACTTTCTCACTTGAATATGGTTTGATTGAAACGGATGGACAACTTAGAGCTCTTTGTGGACTTAAAGGAAAAAGAGAATTGTGCAGTGGTTGGAAATTTGGTATAAAGCTCACTAAAGTCAAAGCTTTAAGGTATAGGGATTATGATGGGACAAGAACCACTTTGTATAGAAGGAGAAATTGGTGGACTAAAGAGAATTCTATGTGTCAACCGCCTTTATGTCAACCACCCGTACGAAAAAATCATGAAACTCAACTAACGGATGGGTGTGAAGATAAGATATGGGATCCCGCTCGCTATGTGAAGACCAACTATGGGGACTCATATCTTGGGTAGAACTTTGCCCAAGCTTGATGAAGATGGTTGGAAATTCTGTCAACCAATTGAGGAGTAAAGATCCTTGGAGATTCAAGGATGAGTACAAACATAAGCCACCATGACAATAAACCCCTCAAAATGTCCAACTTAAGGACTTAAACTAAAAGTGTTAGGTAAGAGACACCCCACCATGGTAAACTCTTTCCATCCTCTTTTAGTTTTGTTTAATAAGTGATTTGAGTTGCCATTGTAGGTAGATTTTCATTTCATATTGATTTGTTGGTAAAGATTGGTTGTTAGTATATTGTATTCATTAGTAGTAGATGAATAAATCCTAAAATCAAATTGCATTTTTGTGAATTGTTTAATATTTGATTGAATAAAGAAGAGTTTTGGACATTATAGGGAGCTCTTGGGCATTTTTCTGCTTTTTGGGCAAAAAAAAAAAAAGGCCATCGGCGCGCTAGCACGCTGTGCGCACGCGCGCACATTGCACTTCCGCAACTTCTGGTACAAAAACCAGAGAGTTGTGCGCGCGTTGTGCCAGCATTGTGCTAGAAGCACAAGCTCATCCACGCGTAAGCGCGCTGTGCGCGTGCGCGTGGATCGTCCCAACCTCATCCACGCGTAAGCGCACTGTGCGCGCGCGCGCGGATTTGCTGCCTGCTTTTCTCCTTCCTCCTTTCTCCTTCTTTCCTCTTCTCTTCTTCTTTCTTTCTCATTTTTTTCTTCTTCCTCTATTGAAAGATTTTTTTCTTTTCTCTTTTAATATAAAAAAATTTTTTTTTAATAAAAAAATATATATAATAATAAATAAATAAATAAAATACTAAAAAAATAAAAAAATTAAAAATATAAAAAAAAATTTTTTCTTCTTCCATTTCCTTTTGTCTATTACATTTGCATACTTTTATTCTTTGCATTTTAATTTTGTTTCTATAACTTGTTCTCATTTTATTTTCTAAATTTCTCATTTTAATAATGGTGTTGAATTCTCTCACTCAATTGTTGAGAATTTCTTGCATTTGTTTTGGTGCTTCAGGACTTGTTACATTAATTGTAATATTTGTCAACACACAAGATTAGTGCTTTAGTCCTTCCTAATTCATTACCCTTTGTTTTTTTTCTTGTACCGCTTCATCATTGAGTTAGGATAGAATTAAATGCTTTCATGCATATCACTAATCTTGTTTGTGTCAATTCTTATTTGATCTTGATGCTCAATATACTCTTCATGCTTTAACTTTATTCTTACATGAAGTATCAGTTGATATGCCTTTTGCTTATATTGATTTCTCACTCACATGTTGTAGCTACCATGTAGTAGGGAATCATACTCTTATTTGGCATTAGCCCCCGCCTATGTTCTATTTGCCTTGATATCTTTGTTATAGGCTTAATTTTCTTTCCTTTTCTTTCCTTCTAGGTTGGCCACCAAGAAGGGAAAAAGAAAAAATTTCTAAATGGGGCAACAAACAAGTCATCCGCACAACCTTGTGAAGAAGCTCATCAATTGTAGCAACCCGTCCACCTTGCTCTTCTTTGCATGCACCGAGGACGATGCAATCTTCAAGTGTGGAGAGGTCGTCGACCGATCTCCATGGGTAACAATTTCCTTTTCAACACCAAATTTTTATTTTCTTTTTTAGATTAGCTATTGCATTGCATGATAGGTTGCATGTTAGTTAGAATTTGTACATATTTTTACCACTTCTTTCTTATTAGGACTACTTGGTTAGGGTGATGATTTCCTTTCCAAGAAACTGTTTTAGGGCACCCTACCAATTTGAAAAAGAAAATTTGTGGAACTTGCTTGAAAGAATTTTTTTTGGAACATGGTTTTTGAGCTAAGAACACAAGCTTGTGAGATTTGAGCCTAATTGTGTGGTTACATCGTATAACCACTTATTTTTCCTTCTTGTGTGCATTATTCTCTTTCTATGAATGTAATCTTTGATTTGTTTGATTCTTTATGTCCATTATTTTGTGTATTCATGCATTTATATGATTGAGGCCATCATTTCATTAGCTCACTTACCCAAATAGCTCACCTTTTATATTCCATTGTTAGCAAAATTTGAGCCTACGATTAACCCATTTGTTCTTAATTTAGCACATTACAAGCCTTAAAGTGAAAAATAATAAATGTCCTTAATTTGGATCTTTGATTGGTTTAGGCTAGTGTGTGTGAGTATCATTCAAGTGTGGGAACCTTGGGACATTGGGTGAATAAAAAGGTAGTTTTGTATTATTTGTGTAAATATTGGGAATTGGGTACATACTCATGTATTGATCAAATGTAAAACCTTATGCATTGATGCTCTTGTATAAAAAAAAAGTGAGAAAAAGAAAAGAAAAAGAAAAAAAACAATATGAAAAAAGAAAAAATATATATAGAAAAGAAAGAAAAAGAAAGAAATAAAAAGGGGACAAAATGCCCCAAAGTAAAGTCCAATAAAGATCAATGCATAAGTGTTGTGAAATGAAAAGGGATACATGAGTATGTGAAAAAGTGAAGAATGGGTAGTTAGGTTAGAATTTAATTGTATAGGATGTCATAGGTTAGGTGGGAAGTCTAAGCCTATCAAAGATTCAAACTTCAAGCTCACTTGACCAAATATGCATCCTACCTTAACCCTAGCCCCATTACAACCTAAAGAAAAGACCTCATGATAATTGTATGCGTGCATTGAATAATTGTTGATTGTTAGATGAAAAACAAATTTTAGAAAGCATGATTAGAGGAGAATTGAGAGAATTGACCCTACACACTTGAGCGACTAGAGTGCAAACACTTCCGGTGAGGGTTCGATGCTCAACTCCTTGATTCCCGGCTTTCATGAGCGTTCTTTTTGCAAGTCTATTTGAACTTCATTTCCATACTTGAATTGGTAGGACTCATGAATCATTATATGATCTTGGCCCTACTTGTGCATATATGTCTTGGAGATTGATTTATTTTTAACCAAGTAGGTAAAACCATTTTGCATTTAGTTGCATATAGTTTAGGTTGCATATAGTTTATTTACATTGAATAAATGTTGATACCCTTTGTTTCTATCTTGGCTTAAGCATGAGGACATGCTTGGTTTAAGTGTGGGGAGGTTGATAAACCCCATTTGTAGAGTTTATCTTGTAGTGATTTTAGGGGATTTTATAACCTTTTACCCACATTTATTCAATGAAATAGCATGGTTTTGTATATTCTCCTTTAATTGTGCTTAAGAGTGAAAACATGCTTTTTAGGTCTTAAAATAACTAAATCTAATTCTCCTTGATTCCATTAGATGCCTTTATATGTTTGTTAAGTGGTTTAAGGTTTAGGAGGCAAAGATTGGATCAAGGGAATGAAGAAAGAAGCATGAAAAGTTGGAGAACTCATGAAGAAATGAAAGAACTGGAAAGCTGTCAAGCCGACCTCTTCGCACTTAAACGACCATAACTTGAGCTACAAAGGTCCAAATAATGCGGTTCCAGTTGGGTTAGAAAGCTAACATCCGGGGCTTCCAAACGATATAAGATTTGCCATAGTTGCTACACGTATGGTGGCCAGCGAATTCTAAAGCCTTGTGGGCCCAATCCAACTCATTTCTGATGCTATTTAACCCAAGGAATGAAGAGGAAAACACATGTTAGTTACCATTAGTTCATTCTCACTCATTAGGATTAGTTTAGAAGTAGTTTCTAGAGAGAGAAGCTCTCACTTCTCTCTAGAATTAGGATTAGGATTAGGTTTAGTTCTTAGATCCAGAGTTTAATTCATCTTCTTCTACTTCTATCTTCTCAATTCTTTGTTGCTACATTCATCTTCTTCTATTCTTTTGTTGTAATTTTCTTTATGTTGTTCTTATATTTTGTTGTAGATCTAGTATTGTTCCTTCTACATTCTTCCAATTCAATAAGAGGTAATTCATAATAAATGTGTCTTCTTTGCTCTTCTATTGTTGATCTCTTCTTTTTGTAGTTATAGATTCCTTTAATTCTTGCATTTAATAATGTTTACTTCTATTGCACTTTATGTGTTTGTTGAAATGTCCCTTTTAGTTTTAGTGTAGATTTTGTTCCTATTGGCCTAGGTAGAGTAATTAGTGACACTTGAGTTATCTAATTCCTTTGTTGATTGATAATTGGAGAGATTGCTAATTGGTTTGGAGTGCACTAAAGCTAGTCCTTCCTTGGGAGTTGGCTAGAACTTGTGGCTCAAGTCAATTCATCCACTTGACTTTCCTTTATTTAGTAAGGGTTAACTAAGTGGTAGCAATGAACAATTCTCATCACAATTGAGAAGGATAACTAGGATAGGACTTCTAATTTTCATACCTTGCCAAGAGCTTTTTATAGTTGTTAGTTTATTTTCATTGCCATTTACTTTCATGCCTCTTATCAAAACCCCAAAACAACTCAAACCAATAACAAGACACTTTATTGTAATTCCTAGGGAGAACGACCCGAGGTTTAAATACTTCGGTTATTAATTTTAGGGGTTTGTACTAGTGACAAACAATCTTTTGTATGAAAGGATTTTTGATTGGTTTGGAAACTATACTTGCAACGAGAATTCATTTATGATATTCTATATCGTCAAAAATCCAATCATCACCTGACTAGAACCCTCTCCCGACATCTTGTTCTGGATATTTTGAGCAGCCACTGTTTTCTTGGTCTTCTAGAGGAACTTCATCGAATCAGAATTGGCCACCATCTCTGAAAAAGAAGAAACAGACCACATAAACAGTTACAGAATGGATGGATATAAAAAATGTGTGAACAAACAAACAAGAAAAGACTGCCTTATAAAGAAGTCGGGTGCTACCTAGTTCGGAACGAAGGAGAGCAAGATCTCCTAAAAACTTCTTCCTGTCCAAATGAGGAGGCTCTCCCCAGTGCTCCTCGAAGACACTTACAAAGGCCCTCTCAACCTCATCTAAACTCTCCCATGGATACTTAAGGACTACAAGATCCTTTTGCCACCAAAGGGGGAAGGCGGGTTCTTTATTCTCATCCAAAATGAAAGGGTGAACACCCTTAACAGTCCAAACTTTGAAATAGAAGTTTTTAAAATCTCAGAAAGAGTCATCAAACATAGATAAGACTTTCTTTCCCTGAGTAGCCCAGAAAGAAACCCAAGAAGCCTTCTTCTTGGCCACCCCCGGTTTGGTCATCACAAGCAGATAAAGGAAAAGGGAAAGGGTAGGTCGGACACCCAGCTCTTGACATAACAACTGAAAACTCTTCATAAAAGCCCAAGAATTTGGGTGAAGCTGAGAAGGGGCCACGTTATAGTTCCACAGAATGTCAGTCTTAAACGCGGTGAAAGGAAAGGTAATACCTAATTGGGTAAAGAAATAGTCATAAGCATAAAAGAAGGGACACTCTGTCCAACTTAAGGGAGGGAAACTAACCCTCTCCTCGGGGTCGAGTGATACCAGCTTGTAGTTCTTTTCATCCTCCCTACTCCCACAAATCCTATGAAACCTCCTAAGCTTCTCACACCGAGTCAGCTACAGTAACACAAATTAACACTATGAAATCTAACCAGTCAGCCATACCAGGAGGGACCTTTGTAGACATCTCAATAATATTCTTACGAGAAGACATAAGAATCTACACCTACAGTAAGAAAATGAAATGAAAGGTCACTACCAAGTAACAGGGGCAGAAATAGAAAACAAAAAGCAACCAGCAGACAACAAAATGCAACAGTAAAAAGGGCGCCCCAAGGATCAAAGATCACCACCAAAACCTAGAGGCACCCTTTGGAGGCAATGCAGATACAGGAGGTCGAAAACCCTAGCTTTACCAACAAACAAGAAAGGCGCAAAATCAAAAAGCTTCAACCCTTCTTCAAACCAAAAAGCAAAGCAAGACCGAAACTTTAAAAGGAAAGCAGAAGCATGCAACAGAAAAAGCTAACACCAAAAATGCAGGAATCGTGACCATGAAAGGTTATACAAAAAAATTGAATTTCACGTATTAACTACCGGCAAGTATACCGGGTCGTATCAAGTAATAAAACTCACAAGAGTGAGGTCAATCCCACAAGGATTAGTGGATTAAGCAATTTTTAGTTAAATAGTGTTCTAGTTAGGCAGACAAATTGTGATTTCTTGAGATATTTAACATGAAAATAAAGTGAAAAAATATAAATGGCAGGAAATTGAAATGACTGAAAGTAAAAGAGAATGAATTAAATGGCTGGAAGTGTAAATAGAAAAAACTTAAAATTGCAGGAAAGAAGAACTAAAATATAAATAGCAAAAATGAAAAATTGCAAGAATATAAAAGCTGGAATATAAATGACTGAAATTCTAAATTGCAGAAATGAAATAGGGAAATGGGTTTGGGGTGATTAGAAACTAAAAAGAAATTGAAGTGTGTGGTTGGTGAGATCGCTAGGTATCAGAGGTGTTGATTTCTCATGAATTAATGTTGATCACTTCCTTCTCAATCATGTCTATAGCGGATTGTGAATAATTGGATCCCAATCTCTTGGTGATTCAATTTCTCTTGTCACAAAAAATTGCCAATCTCTAGATCTAATTGCTCATGAGAAGAGGTGAAGATCAATTGCTAATCCCAGATGCCACACAACTCTCAGGATTTCAATTCAGGGTGGTTACATCTCACATACCAACCCAGAATATATCAATCAAGAAAATCATGAGAGAATAAACTCCAAATTGAATTCTATGACTCATTTCTCAAGTTCATCACATAATTCAAATAGATTCAATACCTCTCTCGATAGTAATTGAATCTGTGAAGCACAAAAGTTTCGTCTTAGATGGATCACTTGAATAAAGAAGAAGAGAAGAATTATCAATTCATTAAAACCAACAGAGCTCCTCCCCCTAGTGAAAATGGGGTTTAGTGACTCATAGCAAGTTGCAAATTCAGAACTGGAAATTAAACTAAGCATAGAAAAGAAAAAGAGGAAAAAGATATCAACGACAGTGAAACTGAAAAAGAAGTAAAGTCTGAGTGCAGAAAGTAATATTCAAAAGTGCAAAAAGTAAAAAAGAGATCTAAAAAGAAAGGAAGCTGAAAGAGAGGATCCATAAGAAACCCTTTTTGATTCAATATGCCCCCTATTTATACTGGTTCAGTGGTTTCTTCATATGTACCTGCAAGTTGCTAAAATTGGGCTTTTAGTTGGTACAATATGGATGCTCCCAGGAGAACGTAGCGTTCTTGAGGATAGCGTAGTGCTCATGCATCCACACGAACACGTCACCCATGCGTGCACATCATCACCACCTTTAGTACTTGTCACGCGTACGTGTCTCATACAAGTGCGCGTCATCTTCAGCGCTCTCCAAGGGAGCGTAGCGTTCACGCCTAGAGCGCTGTCCCACGCATACGCATCATCCACGCGTACGCGTGGCTTTCAAAATATCACTTCCACACTGCTGCTTTATCCACGCGATCGCATGACCCTTCACAAATACCACTTCCACACATACGTGTCTCCCACGCGTACGTGTCGATACCCAAATTTTCAATCCCAACTTTTAAACTATCGCAAGCGCTCTTGGGTGAAGAACGTAACTCCTACCACACGTACGCGTGCCCTTCCAAAAATATCGCTTCCACGTGTACGCGTCACCCACGTGTATGCGTCACTAGTCAAGATTTGTAGCGCTCTTTGAAAGAGAGCGTAGCGCCAAGGGTTATGCTGCAGGGGAACGTAGCGTTCTTCAAGCAAGCGCATCGCTAAGGTTCTATCAACTGTGAGGTGTTCTTGAGGGACATTTGGTGCTTTTCTCCCCGATCATGATCACAAAACAAAATAGCACTACATCAAAGCTCTATCTCTTAAACAATTGCATGAAATTGAGCAGAAAATCACTTAGTCCTCGACATATGAGAACTTCATTCAATTGCTTGTCTATTTTTATAAAATGCATGAAATTAAGCTAAAACTACTTAAACAGACTAGCTAATTTAACCAAAATGCGAATGCATCACAACACCAAACATAAAATGTTGCTTGTCCTCAAGAAAAAGAGAAAAGAGTTTTAACAATAACTGAAATGCAAGGATTGAAAGAAACAACACAGAAGAAATTTCTACTTAGGGGTCTAGCATCATCATACTCAATGGGGTTTCTTTGTTTCATTCAATTAGACATAGCTCCTAAACTTATATGAGTTCTTTGCATAAAATGCTTATTCAAATACTACTTGGTTGATCCTGTGAGACTCCTTTCTTATTGCATTGTTATATCATCCTTAACTTATTCTTTTACTTATTTTCGGAGCTTGATTTTTTTTCATTTGAGCTTAGTATCTTGTCTTGAGGCAGCTTTTTATCTTAAGCTTTCAATCAACAATCCCAAACTAGTTGGTTTAAGTTGTTAGGTGTTCAAACACCCCTTCGGATTTACTTGCTCAAGCCTCATTCCTCAACACATTCATACTACAGGCATGTAACTTGAATTTGTCTTTGAATAGTAGTGTCCAGCACCTCTTTGGGTTACTAAACATTTTATTGCAAGGCTACTCTTGATAGTGGATTTTCAATCGATAATCCTGAGTTGTTAACTAAAGTTACCACGTGATGAAAGACTCTACAGATTTACTAACCCAAGTATGTCCTTGAACACAAACACCACAGACACATATTCAAAGTTTAGTCATTGATGCCTAGCCTCTTTATTTTGTTTTTCTCTTGTTCCTTTTCTTTGTTTTTGCTCTTGTCAAGGATCTTTGTTCACCATATTCTTAGAGTCTCATCATATCTAACCAGCAGTTCTCAAGCAAGCATCTTAATTTAATTGATTTCTTAGGCCATAATCGAATCATAACCACAAACTGTGCACCACCATGTTCATAGGATTTATTTAGTCCTCCTAGGCTAGACTTTTTTCTTTGTTTTTATTCATAGCAATCCTTTCATTGAATTTTTAAAGAACTTGAAACAAGCAAACATTTAAGGCAAATGAGTGATGCACAAATAAACAACCAATCATAAAAATGCATAACATGAATACTTATTCAAACATAAAAGTGCATAATATGAAAACTTTGAAGGCACATCATTTTTCAGATATGCATCTTCCTTATTTATTTAAAGCTATGAAAGTGACTCGACCACCTCTAATTTTTGTGCTCCTTCCCTTTGCTCGACTCTCCTTTCTTCTTTGGTTCTTGTTTCTTCTTCTTTCTTGTTTCTTGTTGTCTTCCAGACTGCTCTACCTCATCCCAAAGTCCAGCATCCATCATGCTTTGCCTCATTCTTTCTTCATTTTTTTTGCTCTGGCCGTTTGTGACTCTCATAATTTAGGACATTGTGGAAATGGTCTAATCTCCCGATTTAACACTGGCATGCTAATAGTTAGGTAGTTAAGCTTGGCTTGTGTATCTATGTCATATTCCACTCTATCCAAGTGCTTTGACTCTCTAGCTGTATGATATATGTTTTTCCAGCCCAACAGGTTTTGGAGATATCCTTCAAGCTGATCTTGTTGTTGAGATATTTTTTTGAAAGACTCTTGGAATTGATTTGATTGCTCTCTGTGCTAATCCAGTAGTCTTGCTTGAAAGTCTCTTTGTTGATCCATCATCCTTTGCTTGAAATTCTCTTGTTGTTCTATCATTTTCAGCTTGCAATTCTCATGCTGCTCTTGAGCTCTCATGTATTATTGAGACATTCCTTCAATGGCACTCTGAATTTGGCTCAGATCAAATGTGCTAGAAGCCTGTCCCTCTTCTATTTGTGTTCCCCTCTTTCTTCTCTGAGGTCTTCTTTCACTAAGAGTGTCAGTGGCACCTTCCATCCTTGTCTTGGTGATTGGCCTGCCTTCCTTCACCCAGTCTGTGTCTTGCTCCTCAAAAAGCACCCCTGCCCTATTGTACAGACATAATATAGTGCTTGGGTGGCCAAGTCTAGTTGATTTACTGCTATCTTCAGCTATTTCCTGAATGTTGTCTACAATAAGTTGTGGAAAATTTATTTCTCCCCCTTTGAGTATGCATTGTATCATGATCGCTCTCTTTATTATGATTTTTGAAGTGTTTCCAGTGGGGGAGATTGATCTTCTCACTATTTCATACCAACCCTTGCCCTCAAGTGAGAGATTAATCCTCTTCAAGTGGCATGGATTCCCATTTGAATCTCTCACCCAGTCTTTGCCATCCAAACATATATCATTCACTATTTCATCAGGGTCATTTTCGCCTTTCATTCTTTCTTTAAAACTGGGCTCTCTGAATAGTATTGATCTTATTTGTAGAACCCTCATGATTGTTGCTGGGCTGAAGTCTACTTCTACTCCCCTCACATAACTTTTGTAGGGGGGTTGATTTTGCTTTCCATTACGGCATTTGCATAGAACTCCCTTACAAGGGTTGCACTTATGTCTGTATAAGGTTCACACAGGAGTTTTCTTCTTCTCTTTTCAATCACTTTCCTCATTATAAGGTACTCACCTTCCTTTAATTTAAATCTGATATCTGAAATTACTTCTTTCTCTTCCATCCACCCATGATATTGAAGCTCGTGGAATTGAGATTTAAATCTCCTTTTATCATAGGTGGGTGGTTCAGCCAGTTGCTTCCCTTTTCTTCTTTTGGAACTTGATGAGGCCATTGAATGGAAAAGGAGGAGGCCGAATCCACAACACTAAACTTAGAATGGTGCTTGTCCTCAAGCATAAGAAAAATTGTGAGCAAAGCAAAGAATAAAGGACTGGAAAAATAAGGTGTATAAACACGGTTGGAAGTGATGAGGTAGGATTAAGAAGAAAATCTTAGACCGAGCAAGGCTTAGGAGGAAAAGGAGTGGAATGGGCACAGTATGATGTTCTTGGTTGGAAGAAAAGTGATGTAGATTGTATGAAAAGATTGTATGAATAAGGCAAAGGTATGTGAGCAAAGGAGGTGTTACTTGCCAATTTAAAGTAAGGAAATGAGTTATTGAAGCAGGACAAGGTGGATTATGTTTCGGTTACATGGAGTTGAGGGTGAGGATTGAGGGAGTGTAGTGAAAATGGATGGCTCATATGAGGAGGTGGGGTGAAGATAAGGATCCGGGCATGGCATTAGGAGTGTAAATCTTCTAGCTAATGCATGTCAAGTGCTCTTCCCAAGGCACAAAACTCCGAAGCATGTGACTCCTCCCTTTGCTCCCTTGTGGGTGCTGTCCGTTCCTTTCTTTTCCTTTCCTGCAAAATAAAACGAAACATCAACTACTTTGAACAAGTGGTGGTGAGAGACAAAATTAATTTTTCTTTAAAGGAATTAATAGAAAATAATTATTGTTGCTTTCTTCTGCTCAAGGAAACTTAAATTAGATTATGTTAAATTTTAATATTTAAATAGCTGGTGTGAACACCAAACTTAGGTTGTGACTATATGCTGCAAAATTAATGACTCAGATTACTCAAATAGATTCAAATAACACTTGACGTCTCAGGATGCTATCTTAGAGTGTCTTTGTTCACACCAAACTTGATGTTCGTCATAAACTTCATGTAAGTTCAGTGGCTTTCTCTTACAATTGATTTTTGTTTCCTTGAGTGCATATGAAGAAATATTTTATTTCTAACTACCAAAGCATAAAAATTAAAGGATACTATGCATGGGTTGCCTCCCATGAAGCGCTCTTTTATCGTCATTAGCTTGACATTGCAACTTCTTTGTTCATGCCAATAGATGTACACTTTCTTCCTTGTTCCATGGTCCACCAAGGTAGTGCTTCACTCTGTGACCATTGACTGTGAATGTTTCTTTTGAAGCTTCATCAAGTATTTTGAAGTAACCATGAGGTGTAACGACCCAATTTCTGGTACGTCAGATCATACTAGAAACTGAGCGCTACCAACTTATCTACCTAATTATTATCTATTATTTATTATATGAGCCTGATTCGTTGTTAAAAGCGTAGTTATTTTGCAAGGAACTTTTTTTTTTGAAAACGTTTGAATTAATAAACAGAATCATTTATAATCAATTCACAAATAATAACATATAAAACAGCTATATATAACCACACATAATACATCACAAGTAGTAGACAACATTCAGTGATTTAGCCTTTATTAGAGTATAGATTGTTAGTTAGAACACCCCTAGATTTAGCTAGATAATAACTATATACATATATATACATACAACATCCCAGGCCCTGACCTATTCAAGAAATCCCTATGCTGGCACCCAGGCTAGTCTAGACTCTATACTCACCTAGTCCGTCTAAACTACTAAAGCGATGGAAAGTACGTTCTAAGTCTTCAAAACTCAAGTCAGGTGGAACATCATCAAAAGGTAGAAGATAATTTGTTACTCCTCTACACGATCAGACATTGCCATATGGCGTCTCTCTGGTACCTCATCAAGTAGCCACACAACAGGAGTCTCGTACACAGGATTTAGGTTAAAGTTCACATACAAACGGGTGCAGACATTGGCTGGTCTCACAGTATATACATATAAATAGAAAATGAGATTCACCCTAGACTCAAAAGACTACCTAGGGCGAAATCCTTTTTGTGAACGATCGTTAGTGAACTATGGAAGGGTACTCATGCTTCCATCTGAAAGGGGAAGGGAGAGAGAAGGGGTAAGAACTGGGGAGTTCTTAGTAGGGCCGGGGTTATTAGTTATGTTTATTAATTCCGTGTTGTTTAGCAGATAAATAGCAGAATACCGAGAAGCAGTAGACAGAAGAAACAGATAAATAGAAAAAATAGAGAAAATAAAAAGCAAAACACAAACAAAAAAATACAAGAAAATAAAACAGAGACACAGGGAATAGAATAAAAACAAAGAAGGCATACATTCAAACAACAATCATAACAGAGGAAATGCGTAACCAAATATGATGCATGTCTAGCCCTAGTACAGGTAATGAGCTCATTTGTCGGTTTCTACCCGCTCTCGACGTAACCCGAAGCAGTTGAAACGGGTATGGTTTTCCAGTCAACATAGGTACAGTTCTCACTAACTGACGTATGCGTCATATCCTCTGTAAGCAGACTCTGCCTTACAGGTGACAACATTCCAGCCGTGTATGAAATCATATCCCCTGTAAGCAATCCTTGCCTTACAGGTGCGGCATTCTAGCTGTGTATGAATTAATATCGTCTGCAAGTGATCCCATGTTATCAGTTGCAGGTATAGCTCTCAATAGCTGTATAGTACTGGAAAACGTTATGTGGTCGTACCACTATCTATCTGATCGCCTTCATGTAGCAGATCATCACATAATCATTCTCATTACCACCATTCATTATCATTCTCATTATTCGTCATCACATTTACATTCTTATGCAATATCTCTTTCTTTCTCTATTCAATCATACTATACAAACTTTACATCTTTCACTTTTACAATATCTTGGCTCAAACCATTTCTCTTTATCATATTACTCTTTTCTCTTTGTATTTCTTTACTCTGTTCTGGTTACTCTATTCTTTGTATCTCTTTACTTTTCTATGATTACTCTTTTTTCTGTATCCATATCACTCTTTTTCTCTTTATCTCTTTAATTTACTCTGATTTCTCTGCTTAATGTATGTATTCAAAGCTTATGTAAATTTCGGCATGAATAGTTATTCTGCCCCAAGTATAGGTTCGTTAAGTCTATACTGAAACAGTTTAACTTTTCATATAATACCTAACCCTAGTCAAAACTCAAGGACTAACTATGTTGCCCTAGTTTATTTACTAGTTGATGCACGAAAACTTGTCTCTCAACAAATTTCCCTTCGGCAAGTATACTGAATTGTTGTAAAGTAAAAACTCACAATAGAGTGAGGTCAAATCCCACAGGGATTGATTGGTTAAGCAACTTTAGTTGGAAGAGTATCCTAGTTGAGCTAAATAGAGTATAGTTTGAGAATTGTAGAAAATTAAATGGCGGAAAAGTAAATAGCAGAAAATAAAGTGCAGAATCTTAAATGAGAATTTGGGGAAGTGAGCATGGAAATAAATGGCAGAAAGTAAAGAGAATGGGTAAGATTAGAAATGGGGAATTCATTGGGCTCAGGAGATGTTGTATTCTCTGGATCAAGTTCATTTTCATCTCTCCCTCAATCAATGCATCTATTGATCTCCTTGGCAATCTTAGGTGATTGGATCCCAATTCCTTGGCAATCCAATCTCTCTAAGCTTGAACAATTGCCCAATTCCTTGATTTAATTGCTCATGGGAAGAGATGAAGTATGGTCACTGATTATACCACATGTATTTCCAAATCAAAGTGTTGGGAGGATTACATGTCACTATATCCGCCCAGACCCCAATTTGGTCCAACATGAGAAAGCATTTCTTGCATGATCTCCTAATCCCTTTTCCAAGGCTCAGAGGAGACCCAATTATGGAGAGTTTCTTTTCCAAGACAACTAACCAATTGAATTAAGATCGAAAGCTTTCTAGTAAATCAAAAGAGAATAAAGAAGAAAAAGAATGAAAACTATAATTCATAGCTCTAGAAATGGAAAATGGCAGAAAAGAATACATGCTTCAAAATGCAGAAAAGTAAATATACAGAGGGTAGTTCTCTAAAGTGCCAAGCTCTCGTATAGTTCAAAACTACTCCTATATATACTACTCTTCTTGATCTTCTAGTGAGTTCTTCAAGTCTTAGATGTGGGCCTAAGATCTTGAGTTGAAGCAGTTACAATCTTTAGTGGGCTCAGCTTGCAGAAAGGTGTGAGTTAGGCATGGGCGTTAATGATGTTAACGTTAAGTGAAATTGTGGGTTCGAGAACATTAGTGGCAATCACCTTTTTCACTAACGTTCCAACCACATATAGTCCACGTTAACTTCAACGTTAGTGGCACTAATGTGACTACTAACGTTGCCTTATGAACCTTCACAAGCGTTATTAGGACTTACCTTTCCCAATAACGTTGCCTTATGCCCCTCTTTCCCTACGTTAGAGTTCACGTTAGTTTAACTAACGTGACTCTTAACGTGGGCATGCCTATCTTTGAGAGCATTAGTGACACTTACCTTTGTCACTAATGCTCCAAACGCCCCTACTCTCCACGTTAGAGTTCATGTTAAATAGGTTAACGTGGCCACTAACGTGGTAGTGAATGTCATCTCCAACAATAGTGATAATGGTGACTAACGTTGGCTCATCAATCTTAGCTCCACGTTAACTTTCACGTTAGTGGTCTTAACGTGACCACTAACGTGGGCAATGCTAGCTTGATCCAACGTTAGTGACAAAGGTGAGTGACACTAACGTTGGTATTGTTCCTCCCTTCCACGTTCACGTTAACTAAGTTAACGTGACTCTTAACGTGGCTCATTGCCAATTCTTGGAGCGTTAGTGGTGTTCACGTTTACCACTAAGGCTGGAGCTCTCTTTATCTCCACGTTAACTACCACGTTAACCTAGTTAACATGGCAATTAACGTGGGCTTATGATGGCTTCGCAAGCATTATTGGTGATCACTTTTCTCATTAACGTTGCAAGCTCATTCCCATTCCACGTTAGTGGTCACGTTAACTAGATTAACGTGGCTACTAACGTGGTTCTTCCTTGCTTCCTTTGTCCTAAAATCAAGCAAATAAAGTGCATCAAAGCTCTAGCCAAAGTCATGAGATTATGCATCATCTATTTGTCATTCAATTCACGCAAAATCCTCATGAAATCATGTAAAATTCACAATAGTTGCTTGAATCAAGGAGTAAGTGTATTTTCATCCAAAACTTGCCTTATTCACTAAGAAAATGCATTGAAACTACCCTAAAACAGTAAAGAAAAGGTCAGTGAAATTGGCCTAGATGCCCTGGCATCACTAGCCTCTGTCTGTTTTTTGTCATTAAAACTTTACAGATTTTTTTTAGTTTTCATCTTTTATTTAACTTTTTATCTTTCCTTTATCTTTGCCTCACTGATATGTTTTTACCACTCCCTAAGTATTTTATGAAGGTAATTATGAAATTCTGCGCTTAAAGTTGTCTTTCTAAAGCTTTTACAGAAAACTGTCTTTTTTTGCATTATTTTATTATTTTTATTAAAATATTATTTTTAATTAAATATTATTATTTAATATTTTATTATTATTTATTATTTTATCATTAATTTTCGAAAATTGCCTTACTTTTACTTTTAACCTTTAAAATTTACTTTTTACCACCCGTAACTTTTAATATTTCGAATTTAACCACCCTAACTTTCATAAATTACCAAATAACTCCTCAAACACCAAAATAAATACAACCTTGCCCTTTTTAAGATCTAAAAGGTGTTCTTCATTGTTCTTCACTACACTCAAAGTGTTCTTCATGTTCTTCATAAATTTTTCAGATTCATTCTCTGTTTTTACCCATTTTTCAGTCTTTTCAACAATTGATTTTTACCATAATTCATAATAAATTAGCAGCCACTAAAACCCCATCTTTTCTACATGATTTTAACACAAATTGAACCCTAATTTAAGGGTTAGGGTTTCGTTTTCCAGCAGCCACAAGAACAAAAGTTCATAGCTTGAATTTCATCAAATTTCATCAAAATTTCACCAAATTTTCAACAAGAATCACTCATATAAACAATCAATTTCAAGCACATTCAGATCATATCATAATTACACAACTCAAACACAATCAATCAAGATTAAATTCGTCAAACCCTACCTTGATTTGCTGCTCCAAATCCGGTTACTCTTTGAAGTGTTCTTAAAGCACTTTTTCCTCCTAAATCACATCAAGAACAACTTTAAATCCATAAACCCTCAACTGACCAAATCTCTCTCAGCACATTAGAAAGGGATACCTCACCTTAGACTTTCTAGAAATTAACGTTTCTTGGCCCTCAAGTCAAGTTAAGCATGATTCCTAAGGAAGAATATCAAGAAAACACATGTTTAAGCATGTTTCCTTGAAAACCAAATTGAAAGGGGAAAGGAACAGCCATCTCACCTTATTTTCAACCTTGATAAGTTACATGGTTATGTAGAGGAAGAAGAGAGGATCATTTTGTTGAAATCGGAATTTTGATTTGAGTTTTAGTTTAGAAGAAATCAAGCTTTGAAGATTAAGTGTTCATGAAAGTTTCTCTCTTTTCTCTCTTGTTATTTTTGGCCAAAATGATGAAATGAGATAGCCTTGGATGTCTTGGGGTGTAAGGTGAGTTGTGATTGGTTGGCTTGGAGGTGGATTAAAATAATATTAAAATATCTCAGGTGTAAAAACATCTCTAAAAATAATAACATCTCTAAAAACTATTTTCTGAGCTACTTGATGCGCGTGCATCATTGCCTACTTTTAGTAGTCATTTCAGTAGATTTTTGTTTAGTTTTCATACAAATTTTGCCAATATATGAGTAATAGCATGAAAAATCTCTGTATGAAACAAAATCTCAAGCATAGGTGAATTTTAGCTAATATACAGGGTAAATATGATAAAATAGATCACACTAAGTGAAGTTTTGATTTTGAGTATTATTAGCACACTTAGTATATAAAGATCATCTTGTATGTTACCTTGATGCACTTTGTTTGTTTGATTTCAGGCCAAAAGAAGCAGAGAAGAGCCACGTTAGTGCTACTAACGTGGAAGGAAGGAAAGTTGGAACATTAATGGGAACGTTAATGGCATCAACTTTGAAGAAGGAGCAGCGTTATTGGAAAAAGTGAGTGCCAATAACGCTAGCGAAGGGCAAGAAGACCCACGTTAGCTTCCACGTTAGTTACATTAACGTGGGAACTAACGTGGAAAGAAAGGGAGACGCCAACGTTAGTGGAAAAGGTGAACGTCACTAACGCTAGCGAAGCAAAGGAAGACCCATGTTAATGGCCACGTTAGTTACACTAACGTGGACACTAACGTGGCAAAACTCTCAACTGGCAGCCTGACCATGCCTTCTTCAAACAAGAATAACTTGAGCCACAAAGTTCCAAATGAGGTGATTCTAGTGGCATTGGAAAGCTAACATTCTGAGATTTCCAAAGATATATAATAGTTTATAGTGGGCATGAAATTGGAGCACAAACAAGAGGCATCTTTTAAGCTCCAAAAACACAAACTTGGTAGCAAGTGTAACGTTAGCCACAATAACTTTAGCACTAACGCCACACTTGTAGCGTTAGTGTGGCTAACGGCAGCATTAATGCTAAGCACCTGGACCTCAACTTGATTCACTTCTTTCTCAAGTCCACTTCAAAGCTCAAGCAAGCAAGCCCACAATTGTCAACTAATCAAGGCCACAAGAAGCATCTAGAATAGGAATTTTCATTTAATTGTAATTTGCTTTTAATTTAATTTTGTAATTTAAGAGAGCCTATATAAAGGCCTTAGTCTTTTTATTCAAAAGAAGATTATTCTGGAATGGAGAATTGAAGGAAACAAAAGAGAGTGAAGACCAATTCGAACTTCTGTGAATTGGCACACTCCAAGGGGAATGGATCTTCGGACCCCTCCCCTCAACCACTCTTCTTCCTTTTCTCTTTTTTTCTTCCTTAGGAGTAGTTTCATTTTAGTTGTAATTTTCATTTATGAACTTTGAAGTTTTATTTTCAGTTTTAATCTTCATCTTTATTTTTTTGCACTTTCTTTCTTTTTTATTTTGGTAGAGCAATGATCAACTAACTCTTTTCATTGGGTTAGAGAGCTCTATTGTGAATCAAGGGATCAATTGTAGTTCTTATTCTTCTTCTTCTTTTCTTCTTCTTGATTTTACTAGAAAGCTTTCAATTTTCATCCAATTGGTTATTTGTCTTGGAAAAAAAACTCTCCATAATTGGATCTCCTCTGAGCCTTGGAAAAGGGATGAGGATATCATGCTAGAAATGCTTTCTCATGTTGGACCAAATTGGGGTCTGGGCAGATATAGTGACATGTAATCCTCCCAACACTTTAATTTGGAAATACATGTGGTATAATCAGTGACCACACTTCATCTCTTCCTATGAGCAATTAAATCAAGAAATTGGGCAATTGTTTAAGCTTAGAGAGATTGGGTTGCCAAGGAATTGGAACCTAATCACTTAAGAATGAACTTGATCTAAAGGATTGCAATATCTCTTGATCCCAATGTTCATTTTATTTTTAGTTCTTACATTTACTTTTCTTGTCATTTTACTTTTCTGCACTTTATCTCTTTCTTTACTTTTGTGCTATTTACTTTTTTTGTTGCTCCTCACTCCTTAATGATTCTTCTAACTAGAATAATCAATTAACCATTGATTGCTTAATCCGTTAATCCCTGTGGATTCGACCTCACTCTATTGTGATTTTTTACTTGACGACAATTCGGTATACTTGCCGAAGGAAAATTTGTTGAGAGACAATTTTCCGTGCATCAAGTTTATGGCGCCGTTGCCGGGGATTAATTGTGATTAACAAACTACCGGTTGGTTGATTACCTAGATTATACATTTTCCTTTGTTTTGGTTTGTTCATGTAATTGCTTTTGTTCTTTATTTTCTATGCTCTGAAACTGTTTGTGTTAATGCCTCACCAAGAAGCGCCTGTTCGTGACAGCTCTGGCTCTTGGTGATTTTGTTATTAATATAACAGTTTCTTTTATTTAGCTTCTTTTCAAATAAAATTGGCATATGATCACATTCTAAGTTTGGTGTTTCCCTGCAACAATTTGTTTTCAATCTTTCTGGATACTTGCATCAATTCCAAGAGAAAGTGTCACACTAAGTTTGGTGTGCCACTTATTTTTCTATGCAATGTAACCAGCAACACCACTTGTTTGTACAATTATAATGCCTTTGCTTCTTAGGCCTGTAGTGTCATTTTTAACCAAGCTTGCTTAATTTTATGCATTACTTATATCTTGTTTCTCTTTTTTGATATTCATGGTTGAATCACAATCTCAACACCACTGCTCCTACTTGTTGCTTGCCAGCAAAGCACTTATTCTAAGATGGTGATTGGAGGGAGGAAGTCTGCAGGAAGGGACAACAAGAGCGAAGATGAGCTACAAAGGTTGTAAAGTTCCTTTCCTTCTCATTTACTCCCTATAGACTTCATGGCAATCATGAATGTCTCTTGTTTTGAATTCTGTGGTCTACCTCTGTTCTGTTATGTTACTTTTAGTAATAAGCATGGTTCACTGCTTATCATTGCACCTTCATCTTTAATCTGCTTGCACCCATTATACTTAAAATGCATCAAAGAAATCATTCTTTTGAAAGGAAAGTGTTGAGGAATTTTATCAACATTGAGGCAAGCTAAAGATTAAGAGAAATGGATTGATTGTATGATTGTGTATTGAGGTTATATGTTTGTGAAAACTTTCATGGGAGCTCATAGACATGAATTGAAATTAGGAGAAGTGTTATGGAAATTCTCAAAAATCTATTGAACCAAGAAGCAATAAACAAAAGAAAACAAAAGAAAAAGAAAAACAAGGAAAAAGCCCAAGGCTCTGAGCATCAATTACTAGGACGAAAAAGAAAGATACAAAAAACTCAAAGAGTTATTGTCCTAGTTACATGCTTGTGGTGAATTTGTGTCAAAGAAAGAGGCTTGAGCAAGTAAATCCTAAGGGGTGCTTCATCTCCTAACACCTTAACCCAACTGGGTTGGGAGTATTGTTTGAAAACTTATCCTAAAGGGCCGCTTTGAGACATGACAGCTAGAGTCGAGGCCAAGACAAATAAATATTGCTTCAAGGTGATAATCTATAAAGAAGACTCCATAATGCCATCTGAATGACACTCCTAAGATCTAAGACTTCCAAGATGTAAGGACTAATGAACACTGGAACCCTTGCATAAGCATATAATTGGAGTTGACCCCCATTATCACTTAATCACTTCACTCACCAAGGCATCATAAGAAATTCTTCAGCATACTCCAATAAAAAGAATCCTTTGTGCATAATTCTTCCCTTGCTTGGGGACAAGCAAGATTTAAGTTTGGTGTTGTGATGCGCGTGCATCATTGCCTGCTTTAGTAGTCATTTCAGTAGATTTTTGTTTAGTTTTCATACAAATTTTGCCAATATATGAGTAATAGCATGAAAAATCTCTGCATGAAACAAAATCTCAAGCATAGGTGAATTTTAGCTAATATACAGGGTAAATATGATAAAATAGATCACACAAAGTGAAGTTTTGATTTTGAGTATTATTAGCACACTTAGTATATAAAGATCATCTTGTATGTTACCTTGATGCACTTTGTTTGCTTGATTTCAGGCCAAAAGAAGCAGAGAAGAGCCACGTTAGTGGCTACGTTAGTGCTACTAATGTGGGCACTAACGTGGAAGGAAGGAAAGTTGGAACGTTAGTGGGAACGTTAATGGTATCAACTTTGAAGAAGGAGCAGCATTATTGGCAAAAGTGAGTGCCAATAACGCTAGCGAAGGGCAAGAAGACCCACGTTAGCTTCCACATTAGTTACATTAACGTGGGAACTAACGTGGAAGGAAAGGGAGATGCCAATGTTAGTGGAAAAGGTGAATGCCACTAACACTAGCGAAGCAAAGGAAGACCCACGTTAATGGCCACGTTAGTTACACTAACGTGGGCAAAACTCTCACCTGGCAGCCTGACCATGCCTTCTTCAAACAAGAATAACTTGAGCCACAAAGCTCCAAATGAGATGATTCTAGTGGCATTGGAAATCTGACATTCAAAGCTTTCCAAAGATATATAATTGTCCATAGTGGACATGAAATTGGAGCACAAACAAGAGGCATCTTTTAAGCCCCAAAAACACCAACTGGGTAGCAAGTGTAACGTTAGCCACAATAACTTCTGCACTAACGCCACAATTGTAGCGTTAGTATGGCTAACGGCAGCACTAATGCTAAGCACCTGGACCTCAACTTGATTCACTTCTCTCTCAAGTCCACTTCAAAGCTCAAGCAAGCCAGCCCACAATTGTCAACCAATCAAGGCCACAAGAAGCATCTACAATAGGAATTTTCATTTAATTGTAATTTGCTTTTAATTTCATTTTGTAATTTAGAAGAGCCTATATAAAGGCCTTAGTCTTTTCATTCAAAAGAAGATTATTCTGGAATAGAGAATTGAAGGAAGGGGGAGAGAGTGAAGACCAATTCAAACTTCTGTGAATTGGCACACTCCAAGGAGAGTGGGTCTTCGGACCTCTCCCCTCAGCCATTCTTCTTCCTTTTCTCTTCTTTTCTTCCTTAGGAGTAGTTTCATTTTATTTGTAATTTTCATTTATGAACTTTGAAGTTTTATTTTCAGTTTTAATCTTCATCTTTACTTTTTTGCACTTTCTTTCTTTTCTATTTTGGTAGAGCAATGATCAACTAACTCTTTTCATTGGGTTAGAGAGCTCTATTATGAATCAATGGATCAATTGTAGTTCTTATTCTTCTTCTTCTTTCTTTCTTCTTGATTTTACTAGAAAGCTTTCGATCTTCATCCAATTGGTTAGTTGTCTTGGAAAAGAAACTCTCCATAATTGGATCTCCTCTGAGCCTTGGAAAAGGGATGAGGAGATCTTGCTAGAAATGCTTTCTCATGTTGGACCAAATTGGGGTCTGGGCGGATATAGTGACATGTAATCCTCCCAACACTTTGATTTGGAAATACATGTGGTATAATCAGTGACCACACTTCATCTCTTCCCATGAGCAATTAAATCAAGGAATTGGGCAATTGTTCAAGCTTAGAGAGATGGGTTGCCAAGGAATTGGAACCCAATCACTTAAGATTGCCAAGGAGATCAATGAATGCATTGATTAAGGAAGAGATGAGGATGAACTTGATCTGAAGGATTGCAATATCTCTTGATCCCAATGTTCATTTTATTTTTAGTTCTTACATTTACATTTCTTGCCATTTTACTTTTCTGCACTTTATCTTTTTCTTTACTTTTGTGTTATTTACTTTTCCTATTGCTCCTCACACCTTAATGATTTGTCTAACTAGAATAATCAATTAACCATTGATTGCTTAATTCATTAATCCCTGTGGATTCGACCTCACTCTATTGTGACTTTTTACTTGACAACAATTCGGTATACTTGCCGAAGGGAAATTTGTTGAGAGACAAGTTTCCGTGCATCACTACTAGCATAAATGACACTAGTAACATATTTATTATGAGAATAAAACATGTATAATGAAACCTTAGCATTGCTAAAGTCATTAGAGAGTGCTGGTGCTAAGCTGCACTAGTAAACTGTGAACTCGGTTAAACTGATTTTTTATTTTTAACTAAAACAGACCAGCTAACCTTATAATATCATTCAAGAAGCTTCTAATACTAATGTAATGATAATATTATCCTATTATCTCTCTTATCTCATGAATCGAGTCTGGTTCGTCAAACTGAGACTTTTTACGAAAAACAGAATCAAAACTCCTAACCGATACGGTTCAAAAACTAGGTTCCTCGTGATTGTGTTGTCAAGTTTTCCCCAAAAGAGGTTATAGCTTAAGGATGACATAATGATAATGAGGATTGAGATGCTTGATGATATAACAGAGGTGTTCCCTTTACTGATCTTCCGAAGGAATCCGTACTTTCAGAAAATATCTCACGTACTCGAAAATCGGGGTTGTTACATTCTACCCTCTTAAAAGAAAATTTTGCCCTCAAAATTCAGTTACCTGGGAATAAATGCGGGTAATCAGCTTTTATTTTATCTTCCAATTCCCAAGTGTCCTCTTCTTCTTCTCTTTGTCCCCAAGCTACTTTGACCAAGCGAATAGTCTTACCTCTCAACTTCTTATCACTTCTTCCTACGATCTGAACTGGTGATGCTTAATATGTCAAATCATTTCGTAACTGTACTGTTTCTGGTTGTAAAATGTGACTCTCATCGGGAACATATTTCTTAAGTTACAAGACATGAAAAACATCATGAAGGTTTGATAAATAAGGAGGATGGGCTATTTGATAAGCTAATAGATCGACTCTTTTTAAATATTTGGAAAGGTTCTATGTATCGTGGGTTAAGCTTTTTAGTCTTAAGGGCTCTACCTATTCCAGTAATCGAAGTTACTTTTAAAAAGACATGGTTTCCCTCACTAAACTTTAAGGGTCTACGTCTATTATCGGCATAGTTCTTTTGACGGCTTTGTGCTGTCCGGATCTTCCGACGAATCTCCTTTGTCTTCTTAGTAGTTTCTTACACTAAGTCTGGACCTAAGACACTAGCTTCTCCATCGTCATTTCAACACAATGGTGTCCGACATCTTCTTCCGTAGAGAGCTTCATATGGAGCCATCCCGATACTTTATTGGTAACTGTTCTTGTAGACGAATTCGACCAACAGTAAATACTTATCCCGGCTGCTTTGGTTGTCTATCATACATGATCGTAACATGTCTTCTAACGTCTAAATTGTCTGCTCTGATTGTTCGTCTATTTGAGGATGGTACGTTGTACATGTGTGCAATTATGTTCCCAACGCTTTCTGAAAAGCTCCCCAGAATCTAGTAGTAAACCTTGAAACTCGATCTGAGACAATTTACGAAGGTATCCCGTGCAGTCGTACGATTTCTTGAATATATATTCATTCCAGCCTTTCTAAAGTATAGTCAACTAGAATCGGAAAGAAACACGCCGATTTTGTCAACCTGTCAAAGATCACCCAAATGGCATCACGTTCTGTTGAGGTTCTTGGCAATCTCGTGATAAAATCCATAGTGATCTGCTCCCATTTCCATTGTGGTATTTCTAAGGGTTGCATGGTTTCTGACAACTTCTGATGTTCCACATTCATCTTTTGGTAGGTTAAACATTTTGAGGCATAACCAACTACCTCTTTCTTTAAGCCCAACCACCAGAACATTCGTTTCAAATCTTGATACATCTTTGTCACTCTAGGATGCATAGAAACTCTACTTTGGTGAGCTTCAGTAAGAATCTATTGTCTAAATTCTCCAGAGTTAGGCACACAAATTCTGTTCTTGTATCTCCATAGGCTACTATGATCCTGCCTCACAACTTTGGGTTCCTCTACTCCCACACGACTCAGCATCATCATCATTTTTGAGTCCTGAATATCGTCATTGGTATATCTAGCTCACTTATTCGAATTTGGTGATGACCTGATCGCAAATCTCTCTTTGAGAACACAGTTGCACCTTTCAACTGATCCATCAAATCATAAATCCATGGAAGTTGATATTTGTTCTTGATAGTAACTTTATTTAATCGTCAATAATCCACGCAGAGACTCATTCCACCATCTTCTTTTTTTTTACTAATAATATCGGAGCTCCCCATGGTGACGCACTGGGACGAATAAACTTCGTTCCAAGTAGGTCATCCAACTACTTCTTCAACTCTGCAAGTTCTAGTGGTGACATCCGATATGGTGCTATAGATATTGGTCTGGTTCCAGGTACTAGATCAATGCTGAACTATATCTCTCGTTGAGGGGAAAACTCAGGTATGTCATCTGGGAAAACATCAGGAAATTCCTTCACCACTCGGATCCGTTATAGGCTTAATTCACTATCATTTGAGCTAGCCGCCAACAGAACGTACCCCTTACAATCACTTCCGTTCAAGGTAACTCTTACAGAATTCAGATATAAGGTGTGGAATAGAAACGATTTTGTATGTAGACTGTCAGATGGAATAACAGCAGTTCTTTTAAAATAATAAAGGAAAACATGATACTTAGATAACCAATCTAATCCTAAAATAACTTCTAAACCACATTGAGGGAAATAGATTAGATCATGTATAAAAGTTCGATTCCTAATAGCATATGGTACTTGCAGGTACATTAAACTGGTCAAAGCATTTTGCAATGCAGGTGTATGAACAATCAAGTGAAAATTCAATTTAAAGAAATATAATCCTAACTCATGAGCAACAGTTAGAGAAATAAAGAATGCGATGCACCTAAATCCTACAATACAGTTAGAAATCGATTCTTGACATAACACTGACCTTAAATGAGGGCGTTTGATTGCACAACATCGTCAATAGTGATAGCAAACACTCGTCCTTGTTGCTGGGTTCTGACTGAATTTCGAGTAAATCCCTTTTGACAATCCTTGGCAATATGTCCAAGTTCTCCACAAGCATAGCAGTTAGGTGATCCAAACTGGCAAGACCTGTTATCATGCTCTTTTCTGCATTGCTTACATGCAGTGTTTATGTAAGCCTGATGGGCTCGTTTACCATTGCCTTGCCTTACTTTAACTCCATTCTTACCCGTATGGCAATCAGTAATGTTACCAACCTGTAGGTTCTTATGTTGTCATATGCCACGTGCTTTAAAATGCACCCTTCTCCCAGCTGCCTGACGATTGCTAAGACGCCTTGGTGGAAATCCTTGGCGAATCACCTTGGCCACAGTCACTTTCTTAATACATTCCTCCACTAACTTTGTCTTGTTGACTAATTTAGCAAAATTACGTATCTCTAGTGGAACTATTGAACTCATCAGATCATCACGAAGGCCTCCTTCAAACTTCAAGCACTTCCATTCTTCAAAGTCAACAGGATTCCCTTGACAAATCTTAGAGAAATGACACATGACATCAAAATTACGAGCATACTCAGCAACAGTCATATCCCCTTGCCTCAGCTGCATAAGCTCTATCTCTTTAGCATCACGCTCTGCTCTTGGGAAATATTTCTTGTATAATTCATCTTTAAAAATATCCCAAGGAATGTCACCTTCATTACATTGTAGCAGCCATTGTATCCCTTGCCACTAGTACTCAGCTTCTCCCTTGAGCATATAAGTAGCAAACTCCATGTGTTGTCCTTCTGGAACATGCTGCACTCTTAGTGATCGTTCAATACCTCAAAATCAGTTATCAGCATCAGTCGCAATGAGTGTACCCTTGAACTTAGGCTGGTTAACTTTCAGAAAGGTCGCAAGGGTCATAGGTCTTTCAGGATGCCCTAAGTTATTCTCATCATTCCCATTATCTTCTTTGTATTCATTCTCATTCCCGTTTCTCACTCCAAGATGTTCAACAACTCTAGCCGCTACTACCGCAGCTTCATGCATTGCTTCAGCCACGTTGTTCATGGTAGCCATAAACGTTTCATGTTCCCCCTCGTAGTTAACATTAGGAATTCCTTCCCGTATGCCTCATCTTCGTGAACCCATTATGGTCCTGCTCACCCCAAACAATCATTGTTAAGGTGATCAGTCTTAACACTTCAAGTCAAGTGTGAACATTCCCAAACTGAAAACACAGAAATAATCATGCAACATATATCACTGGGATATCCTATACGCATGAGACACACAACAGAGTATGCAATGAAGCATAATTAGTCCACTCCTAGGCTCTATTGGGAATGAACTGCTCTGATACCAAATTATAACGACCCAATTTCTGGTACATCATGATCATACTAGAAACTGAGCACTACCAACTTGTCTACCTAATTATTATCTATTATTTATTATAAGAGCCTGATTCGTTGTTAAAAGCGTAGTTATTTTGCGAGGAACTTTTTTTTGAATATGTTTGAATTAATAAACAGAATCATTTATAATCAATTCATAAATAATAACAGATAAAATAGTTATACACAACCACACATAAATACATAACAAGTAGTAGACAACATTCGGTGATTTAGCCTTTATTAGAGTATAGACTGTTAGTTAGAACACCCCTAGATATAGCTAGATAATAACTATATACATATATATACATACAACATCTCAGGCCCTGACCTGTTCAAGAAGTCTCTAAGCTGGCACCCAGGCTTGTCTAGACTCTATAAACACCTAGTCCCTCTAAACTACTAAAGCGAGGGAAAGTGCGTTCTAAGTCTTCAAAACTTAAGTCAGGTAGAACATCATCAAAAGGTAGAACATCATTTGTTACTCCTCTGCACAATTAGACATTGCCATATGACGTCTCTCTGGTACCTCATCAAGTAGCCACACAACAAGAGTCTCGTACACAGGATTTAGGTTAAAGTTCACGTACAAACGGGGTGCAGACATTGGCTGGTCTCACAGTATATACATATAAATAGAAAATGAAATTCACCATAGACTCAGAAGACTACCTAGGGCAAAATCCTTTTTGGGAATGATCATCGGCGAACTACGAAAGGGTACTCATGCTTCCATCTGAAGGGGGAAGGGAGAGAGAAGGGGTAAGAACTGAGGAGTTCTTAGTAGGGTCAGGGTTATTAGTTACGTTTATTAATTCCGTGTTGTTTAGCAGATAAATAGCAGAATATCGAGAAACAGTATAAATAGAGAAAATAGAGAAAACAAAAAGCAAAACACAAACAAAAGAATACAAGAAAACAAAACAGAGACACAGAGAATAGAATGAAAACAAAGAAGGTATATATTCAAACAACAATCATAACGAGGAAATGCGCAACCAAATATGATGCATGCCTAGCCCTAGTGCAGGTAATGCGCTCATTTGTCGGTTTCTATCCGCTCCCGACGTAACCCGAAGCAGCTGAAATGGGTATGGATTTCCAGTCAGCATAGGTACAGTTCTCACTAACTGACGTATGCGTCATATCCTCTGTAAGCAGACTCTACCTTACAGGTGACGGCATTCCAGCCGTGTATGAAATTATATCCTCTGTAAGCAATCCTTGCCTTACAGGTGTGACATTCTAGCCGTGTATAAATTAATATCCTCTGCAAGTGATCCCAGGTTATCCATTGCAGGTATAGCTTTCAATAGCTATGTAGTACTGGAAAACATTATGTGGTCGTACCACTATCTATCTGACTGCCTTCACGCAGCAGATCATCATATAATCATTCTCATTACCATAATTCATTATCATTCTCATTATTCGTCATCGCATTCACATTCTTATGCAATGTCTCTTTCTTTCTCTGTTCAATCATACTATACAAATTTTACATCTTTCACTTTTACAATATCTTGGCTCAAACTATTTCTCTTTATCATATTACTCTTTTCTCTTTGTATCTCTTTACTCTGTTCTGGTTACTCTGTTCTCTTTATATCTTTACTTTTCTATGATTACTCTTTCTTTTGTATCCATATCACTCTTTTTCTCTTTATCTCTTTACTTTACTCTAATTTCTCTGCTTAACGTATGTATTTAAAGCTTATGTAAATTTCGGTATGAATTGTTATTCTGCCCCAAGTATTCTGTCATTAAAACTTTACAGACTTTTTTTTAGTTTTCATCTTTTATTTAACTTTTCATCTTTCCTTTATCCTTGCCTCACTAATATGTTTTTACCACTCCCTAAGTATTTTATGAAGGTAATTATGAGATTCTGCGCTTAAAGTTGTCTTTCTAAAGCTTTTACAGAAAACTGCCTTTTCCGCATTATTTTATTATTTTTCTTAAAATATTGTTTTTAATTAAATATTATTATTTAATATTTAATTATTATTTATTATTTTATCATTTATTTTCGAAAATTACCTTACTTTTACTTTTAACCTTTAAAATTTATTTTTTACCACCCGTAACTTTTAATATTTCTAATTTAACCACCCTAACTTTCATAAATTACCAAATAACCCATCAAACACCAAAATAATTACAACCTTGCCCTTTTTAAGATCTAAAAGATATTCTTCATTGTTCTTCACCACGCTCAAAGTGTTTTTCATGTTCTTTGTAAATTCTTCATATTCTTTCTCTGTTTTTACCCATTTTTCAGTCTTTTCAGCAACCGATTTTTACCATAATTCATAATAAATTAGCAGCCACTAAAACTCCATTTTTCTACACGATTTTAACACAAATTGAGCCCCAATTTAAGGGTTAGGGTTTCGTTTTCCAGCAGCCACAAGAACACAAGTTCATAGCTTGAATTTCATCAAATTTCATCAAAATTTCACCAAATTTTCAACAAGAATCACTCATATAAACAATCAATTTCAAGCACCGCCAAACCATATCATAATTAAACAACTCAAACACAATCAATCAAGATTAAATTCGTCAAACCCTACCTTGATTTGCTGCTCCGAATCCAGTTACTCTTTGAAGTGTTCTTAAAGCACTTTTTTCCTCCTAAATCACATCAAGAACAACTTTAAATCCACAAACCCTCAACTGATCAAATTTCTCTCAGCACCTTATAAAGTGATATCTCACCTTAGACTTTCTGGAAATTAACATTTCTTGGCCCTCAAGTCAAGTTAAGCATGATTCCTAAGGAAGAACATCAAGAAAACACATGTTTAAGCATGTTTCCTTGAAAACCGAATTGAAAGAGGAAATGAACAGCCATCTCACCTTATTTCAAGCCTTGATAAGTTACATGGTTATGTAGAGGAAGAAGAGACGATCATTTTGGTGAAATCAAAATTTTGATTTGAGTTTTAGTTCAGAAGAAATCAAGCTTTGAAGATTAAGTGTTCATGAAAGTTTCTCTCTTTTCTCTCTTGTTATTTTCGGCCAAAATGATGAAATGAGACAGCCTTGGATGTCTCAGAGGTGTAAGGTGATTTGTGATTGGTTGGCTTGGAGGTGGATTAAAATAATATTAAAATATCTCAGGTGTATAACTACTAAAACTATATGTATCGGAACACTTGTAAAAACATCTCTAAAATTTATTTTCTGAGCTACTAGCATAAATGACACTAGTAACATATTTATTGTGAGAATAAAACATGTATAATGAGAACTTAGCATTGCTAAAGTCATAAGAGAGTGCTGGTGCTAAGCTGTACCAGTAAACTGTGAACCCGGTTAAACCGATTTTCTGTTTTTAACTAAAATAGACCAGGTAACCTTATAATATCATTCAAGAAGCTTCTAATACTAATATAATGATAATATTATCCTATTATCTCTCTTATCTCATGAATCAAGTCTGGTTCGTCAAACTGAGACTATTTACGAAAAACAGAATCAAAACTCCTAACCGATACGGTTCAAAAACTAGGTTCCTCGTGATTGTGTTGTCAAGTTTGCCCCAAAAGAGGTTCTAGCTTAAGGATGACATAATGATAATGAGGATTGAGATGCTTGATGATATAACAGAGGTGTTCCCTTTACTGATCTTCCGGAGGAATCCGTACTTTCAGAAAAGATCTCATGTACTCAAAAATTGGGGTTGTTACATGAGGAGACACTCTGGTGATGGTATAAGGACCAGTCCACTTGGATCTAAGCTTCCCAGGAAAAATTTTCAATCTTGATTTGAAAAGAAAAACATTTTGGCTGGTTCAAATGTCCTGGGTGCAATCCTCTTGTCATGTCATTTCTTTGCTCTTTCTTTGTATATCTTGGCATTCTCTTATGCTTTAAGTCTAAACTCTTCCAATTCATTGAGCTACAACAATCTCTTCTCCCCTGCTACTTGAGCATCCAGATTGAGGGGTTTTGTGGCCCAGAAAGCTTTATGCTCAAGCTCCACAAGGAGATGGCAAGCTTAACCATACACTAACTGGAAAGGAGACCTTCCAATAGGAGTCTTAAATGCTGTTCTGTATGCACAGAGGGCATCATCTAGTTTCCTTGCCCAGTCTTTTCTTGTAGCTCCCGCAGTTTTCTCTAGAATCTTCTTCAGCTCTCTGTTTGCAAGCTCAGCCTAGCCATTGGTCTGTGAGTGATAAGGTATAGGCACCTTATGGGTCACTCCATATCTATGAAGAAGGGTGTTCAGATGTTTGTTGCAGAAATGACTCCCACCATCACTTATAAGCCCATTTGGTACTCCAAACCTGGTGAAAATGTTCCTTCTGAGAAATTACAAGACCACATTGGCATCACATGTAGTGGTGGCTATAGCCTCCAACCATTTTGAAACATATTCAATAGCCACCAATATATATTTGAATGAGTAAGATAGGGGAAATGGCCCCAAGAAATCAATTCCCCATATGTCAAACAGTTCCACCTCCAAAATGTACTTCTGAGGAATTTTATTCTTTCTTGTCAAGCCCCCTATCCTTTGGCATTCATTGCATTGGCTTACAAACTCTCTGGCATCCTTGAAGATAGATGGCCAATAAAATCCACTTTGGAGGACTTTTGCAGCTGTCCTCTCAGCCCCAAAGTGGTCACTATAGCTTGAATTGTGACAGTGCCATAAAACATTCCTCATTTTCTCCTCTGGTACATATCTCCTAATCATTCCATCTGGGCACCTTTTAAATAGAAATGGCTCATCCCACAAGAATAACTTGGCTTTAGTGAGCAACTTTTTTACTTGCTGCCTTGTAAAATCTTGTGGGATACTTCTTCCTGCCTTGTAGTTTGCAGATCTGCAAACCAAGGAGCTTGTTGGACTTGCAAGAGGTGTTCATCTGGAAATTTCTCATTCACTGGTTGTGGAGATTCTTGGTTAGTCCCTTGTGGTAGTCTTAACAGATAGTTTGCAACTTGGTTCTCACTTTCTTTCCTATCCCTTACTTCAATATCAAACTCTTGTAGTAATAGCACCCACCTAATAAGCCTTCACTTGGCATCCTGTTTAGACATGAGATACTTAAGAGCAGCATGATCAGTATACACTATAACTTTTGAACCAATCAAGTATTGTCTAAATTTATCAAATGCATATACAATTGCCAAGAGTTCTTTTTCTGTGGTGGTGTAATTTTCTTTGCTTCATTTAACACCTTGCTTTCATAGTATATGACATGATGAAGCTTATCCTTTTTTTGTCCCAATACAGCACCAATTGAAAAATCACTTGCATCACACATGAGTTCAAAAGGCAGTTTCCAATTTGGGGGTGTGATGATTGGTGCTGTAGTGAGCTTATTTTTTAAAGTTTCAAAAGCATGCTTACAGCTATCATCCAAGACAAAAGGATTGTCAACCACCAACAAGTTACTTAGTGGTTTAGCTATTTTTGAAAAGTCTTTGATGAATCTCCTATAAAAACCAGCATGCCCCAAGAAGCTTCTCACTGTTATCACATTAACTGGTGTTCGGTTGTCGGGTCCCGGACTGGTCGGATTCGTAGGTGAAGGGGAGAGGATGCCTTAACTTGGGCCGCGCTGGTTGCGGGTTTGCCGAGCAGACGAGCAGTTGCCTTGGAGAGGTGCGAGGGGGGTGCCACCTGCAAAGACACTCCGACGCTCAAGTCAGCTAGTGTGCAGGTAGGGGAGAAACGATATGGAAAGGTGACGTACCTTGGGAAGGACAGGTCTTTCCTTATTTATATTGTGTCAGAAGTGGGCCCGGAGGGGAGGAGCCCAATTTCCGCGAAGCTTCCTCCCAGCTGGCGTTATGGTAGGATGAGGACGCGTGTCCTGTCACCATGGCGAACGCAAGGGGCTCGGTCGCCCGGGTCGGGTATCCCACGGGTCGGGTAGACCCGGCCGTGGCTTGGGCCAGGCCGCAACAGTGCCCCCACGCGCCGTTAATCTGCCGTATAGGCTGTTGACGGCGTGCATCCCCTCATCGTTGTCGTCTGGTCGGCCGTTCGTGTGGGGAACGCGCTGCTCGCACGCGTGCCCGTTCGCGGTTCGGGGCGTTCTATTTCCGCCTTGTTCTTCGCGCGGGGCATTAAATGCCCATAAAAGATTGAAAAAACCCTGTGTGTGCAAAGACAGTTCTGCCCTTAAGTCTTTCGCGCTCCCACTAGAGCGGTTTTGAACAGTTTTATGCTTCTCTTGTTCTACCATTTATTTACTTCTCTGATCTTATTGCCCATTCGTTCCCTCTCTGCTCCCATCACACCAAAGCCGCTTCCATTGCTCTAGCACGCTCTGTCTCTGTTCAAACTTCCACAATTCTTCCAGGTAATTGCTCCATTTCCCTTTGCTTCTAGTAATTGCTTGCATGTCTGTCACGATCATGTTTTTTGCTTCTTGCTCTTTCTGGTTATTTTATGGGCGCGTTTGTGAGTGCACTTCTTTGTGGATGCATTTTCTTTTCCTTCTATTGGTCATGGGGGGGTTTATACTTCTGTTTAGTCTTGGTTTGTTTGGTCTCTCTTGTGGACACGGCATAGGGGGTTTCTTTGGGTTTTTCCCGGATTCCGGCCTCACGGACTAACCGCGCGGTGCCCCCCACTGTAGGTATGCCTCGTGTCGTTAGCCGAGCTTCGACCTCCGCCGCGGGTTACGACCCGTACGCGTGGGTGGTTTCCGACCTCAGGAACTCTCCCAATCAGATGGGGAGGATGAGCTAACGGAGTTTCGCCAGGCCGAATATCTTTGTGGGGGTACCGACGAGGAGGCAAACTATGACGTATATGTCCCCGTCCCTCACGAACGGCTTTATGAAATTAATTTCAACGCCCCCGGGTTGCCGACTGGATTTGGTTCTACAAGGCCATGTTCACGCAGGTCGGGGTCCGCATCCCCTTTTCCCCCTTCCAGATGAGCCTTCTTGGTCGGATATCCGTGGCACCATCTCAATTGCACCCGAACAGTTGGGCATCTATTCGTTGCTTTGAAATGGTGTGCGAATACCTAGAGCTGCCGACCTCTGTCGACGTCTTCCTTTTTTTCTTCACCTTAACTAATCCTTCCAAGGAAGGGAAACATAAGAAGGGATTCATGTCCTTCCGGTCCGCCCAGGGTCGGAGGATCTTTAGCTTGTTCGAGGACTCGTATCATGGGTTCAAGGACAAGTATTTTAAGGTCCGTCCGGCTAAGGGTCGCCACCCTTTTTGGCTATCCTTGGAAAAGGAGCGCCTCATCCCGACGTATTGGAGTTTCGGGGCGGGGTCGAATCCTTTTATCAAGGTTACTTATAAAGGGATGTCGGCCGTGGATCGGCGGATAGCCGACATCTTGTTGGCCGTTCTTGGAAGGAATAACGTGAATCCCCATCTCCTCATGGGAAATCGTGAGGTCGCCAGAGATTATGTCTGTGAGTTCCTCTTGCCGTGTAGTCGCTTATTTAAATTTCCCTGTTGTTTCTTTTGTTTGACTTGTTCGTTTTCCAAATTGTTTTGTAGTGGGACTTTCAGCCGAGGTAACCAGCATGGACAATTTGTTTCATACTTTTCTTCAAGATGACGAGGGTGAGGAGACCACAACACAACAGGCAACTGTTCCTCCAGAAGCGCCTGCTGCCGACGTCGATGCCTCCGCAAAAATCGCCACGACGACTTCCGCTGCCACCCCGACTTCCACGACTCAGGTTCCTCCCGAGGTTGCCATTCCTGGGCACTCTTCTTCCTCTCGCCAGGAGGAGGAGGAAGAATTGTCCGTCATCCCTACTCCCAAGAGACAGAGATCCCAGTCTAGTCCTGAGGGTGTCTTAACCGTTATGGAAAGGAACTTTGATGCCGGGATGTTCATAGACGCCCAACTGCTTCCGGGTACAGAGGACCATTTCCACGGTACCGACCTCTCGGGGCAGGCTCGATGGATGTACCGCACTCTTCTTCGCGGCGCGGCCATAGCCAGGAAGGCGGAGTTCGAGCTTTCTGGCATGGCCTCGCTTCGTCGGAAGCTCGAGAGCTCAGTTAATGCCAACAACAAGTATAAAACTAAAGTTAAGACACTTCAGGATCAGCTGGTCGAAGCGGGGAATAAGGTTGATGCTGCTGAGAAAAAGGCTGCCTTGGCAGAGGAGAAACTGAAAACTGCCAATGCCTCTGTATCCCGTCTTACAGAGCAGGAGACAACCTTGAAGAGCCAATTGAGTGCCGCGCAGAGTCGGTTGTCCGCTCTAGAGAAAGAGCGGAACGAAGCGGTGGCGGCTGCCAAGGTTGCTCGGGAGGAGGCCGACTTGTTCAAGCAAAAGCATAAAGAAGTCAAGGAGCAGGGTAAGAATGCAATTTTCATGACTGAAGAAGCCCTGAAGGCTCAGGTGAAGGTCGTCTCCCCGGATTTTGACGTGTCGGCTATCGGGGTCTTCAAGACCATCAAGGATGGCAAAATTATTGATATGCCGAAAAAGTGATGTTTGTGTTGTTTGTACTTTTTGTCGACTGTTATTGTGACTCTGTTGCCCGTTAGTGGGTTTGTGGGCTTGTTTGCCCGTAGGATTAACTTTACTTGTTTTATTCGCCCTTGATTCACTTCGTGTTTCCGTTTACTCACGTTAGCCGTTTATGGCACGCGTTCTTGTTGTGGTCGCTCTTCGCATTTTTTGAACTGAGGGGTTCCCGGGGTGATCAGTCCCGGGACCTCACATCATCGTTCTTATAATGGTTCGCTTAGAGTTAGCATTTGGAGAACGGCACAGGCAAATATAGAATGTAAAAAGTTAAGAGTTTAGAGAATATCACAGGCAAATGTAGCATGTAAGGAGCTAGGAGGGTTTAATCATTATATCAAAGAGACTGAAGTGCTATTATGAAATAGATGACTTATGAATAAAACCTCCTTAAGTTGTCGGCATTCCATGTTCTTGGGACCTCCTTGCCGTTGAGCCTTTCTAGCTTGTATGCTCCTCTGCCGATTACCTCCTTGATTCGGTATGGTCCTTCCCAGTTCGCTGCGAGTTTCCCTTCTCCCGGGGTAGGTGGGCCGATGTCGTTACGCCTCAGGACGAGGTCGTTTTGTTCGAACTTCCTTTTGAGCGCTTTAGCGTTGTAGCGCAGAGCTATCCTTTGTTTTAGCGCTGCTTCTGCCAAATGGGCCATTTCCCTGGTTTCTTCTATCAGGTCTTTCTCGACGGCTTCGGCTACTCCCTTCAGGAGTAGACGTGGACTCGGCTCTCCGATTTCTACGGGTATCACTGCGTCTAAACCGTAGGTCAGCCGGAAGGGTGTCTCTTTGGTGGAAGATTGTTCGGTTGTTCGGTAGGACCATAAGACCGAGGCCAGCTCGTCGGCCCATGCACCTTTCTTGCTATCTAACCTCTTCTTGAGCCCTTGCAGGATGACCTTATTTGCGGACTCGACCTGCCCGTTTGTCTGTGGATGTTCTACCGAGGAGAATCTCTGCTTTATGCCCAGGCCGGTGAGGAATTCTGTGAACTTCTTGTCGGTGAATTGTGTTCCATTGTACGAGATGACGACCTCCGGGATACCAAACCGTGTTATGACTTGTCTCCACATGAATTTCCTGCAATTAGATGAGGATATGCTGGCCAGTGGTTCAGCCTCTATCCACTTTGTGTAATAGTCGATAGCGACTATGAGGTACTTGACCTGTCCCGGGCCGACGGGAAAAGGTCCCAAGAGATCGACTCCCCATTGCGAGAATGGTCGAGAGGCCGTTAGCAAGTTGAGCTCAGAGGCGGGTGCACGATGGAAACTGGCGTTTTCTTGGCACTTAACACACCTTTTGACGAACTCCTTGGAGTCAGCCATCATGGACGGCCAGTAATAACCTGCTCGGATTAACTTCCTCGCCATGGCTTTGCCACCTATATGGTGGCCGCAACATCCCTCATGGACTTCCCTGAGGACGTAGTCCGTCTGGTCGGGATGCAAACACTTCAGCAGGGGATGATTGAATCCCTTCCTGAAAAGCTGATCCTGGATGATGGCGTATCTGGCGGCTTCCCTTCTTAGCTTTTTGGCGTCCTTTTTGTCGTCGGGGAGCTTACCGCTTTCTAAGAAGTTGATAATGGGATCTAGCCAGGAGGGGCTTAGCTTCGAGAGGTGTAGTGTGACTGCCGGCTCTTTCAATTTTCCTTGGATCAGAGACCGGTTACCCTCTCCCGGTTTGGTGCTAGCCAACTTTGACAAGAGGTCAGCCCGTGTGTTCTTTTCTCTCGGGACGTGCTGGATCGAGACTTCTTCAAATTTTCGGCTCAAGTCCTTGACTTTTTCCAAGTATTTCTGCAGCAACGAGTCCCTAGCTTGATAGCTCCCGTTTACTTGGGAGGTGACGACTTGCGAATCGCTGCATATCTCCAGCCTTGTTGCCCCGACCTCTGCTGCTAAGGTTAGGCCTCCTATGAGGGCTTCGTACTCCGCTTGATTGTTTGAAACGGGAAAATCGAACTTAATAGATTGTTCGTATACGACTCCAGCCGGGCTTTCCAGGATAACCCCGGCGCCCCCGAACGTCTGGTTGGAGGCTCCGTCTACGTGGAGCCTCCACCGTGTGTTCGTGTCTTCGGCTGGGTCCCCCGCTACTTCCACTAGAAAATCCACCATTGCTTGCGCTTTGATGGCCTGCCGGGGTTCGTATTGTATATCGTATTGAGAGAGTTCGATCGACCAGGTCATCATTCTGCCGGCCAAGTCGGGTTTTTGGAGAACTTGTCGGATCCCCTGATCTGTTCTCACGACGATCCGGTGGCTTTGGAAGTACTGCTTTAATCTCCTCGAAGAGGTCAGGAGTGCTAGAGCTAACTTCTCTAGTTTGTTATACCTCAATTCTGCCCCTTGTAAGGCCCTGCTGACAAAATAGATTGGTTGTTGAGTCCTTCCTTCTTCTCGTACTAAAACTGAGGCCAAGGCTTCTCCTGTTATTGCAAGATATAGGTACAGTGGTTCCCCTTCTTTAGGCTTCCCGAGGACGGGTGGTGTCGCCAGGATTTCTTTAAAGTGTTGAAAGGCTTCTTCGCATGCGGGTGTCCATTCGAACGCTATTCCTTTCTTCATGAGGTTGAAGAATGGTAGGGCCTTTGTTGCCGATGCTCCAAGAAACCGTGACAGCGAGGTCAGCCGACCCGCCAACCTTTGGACCTCCTTGATACTGCCCGGGCTCTTCATTTGGAGTATAGCCTGGCACTTCTCCGGGTTGGCTTCTACCCCTCTTTGGGTTATCATGAACCCGAGGAGCTTTCCTGCTTCCATGGCGAAAGCACACTTGAGGGGATTTAGCCTCATACCGTGTCGTCGGAGGGACGCGAACACATTTGCCAAATCACTCAGAAGGTCGTCAGGTCGTGTTGTTTTTGGCAGGATGTCATCCACGTAGACTTCCACTGTCTTTCCTATGAGGTCGTGGAATATCCGGTTCATCAGCCTCTAATACGTTGCCCCGGCATTTTTTAAGCCGAATGGCATTACCTTATAGCAGAAAGTTCCTCCCGGTGTTATGAACGCCGTCTTGTCTTCGTCTGGGCGGTGCATCGGTATCTGGTTGTAACCGGAATAGGCATCCATGAAACTCAGATACCGGTATCCTGCCGCAGCGTCGACGAGTGCATCTATGTTAGGGAGGGGGAAGCAATCCACATTTTTACTAATACCACATTTTGGTTGGGACATGCTTTGTTGAGGTCGGAATAGTCCACACACATTCTCCACTTGCCATTGTGCTTTTTTACTAATACCACATTTGAGAGCCATGTCGAGTAATCCACTTCCCGTATGAAGCCTGCTTCTAGGAGGCTGGCCGTCTGTCTGGCCACCTCCTCCGCTCTCTCTGCCGACATCTTTCTTCTTCGTTGGGCCACTGGGCGCGCACCCGTTTTGACGGCTAGATGGTGCGAGATGATGTTTGGGTCTATGCCCGGCATGTCGGCTGGTGTCCAAGCGAATAAGTCACTGTTGGCTCTTATCATTTCGACCAAAGGTTCCTTCAACTCGTGTGGGAGGTTCTTGTTAACAAACGTGAACCTTTCCTCTTCATTGTCGAGTCTGAACTTCTCCAGATCTCCTTCCGGCTCTGGTCTAGGCTTGTCATCTACTCTGGCGTCCAGGTCGGCTAGGAACACACCGGATGCCTCCTTAGACTTCTTTCTGAGGGAAAGACTGGCATTGTCGCAGGCAACTGCCGTCTCGAGGTCTCCCCTTATGGATCCTATGGATCCCTCATCGGTAACGAACTTCATGATCAGCAGCTTTGTGTTGATTATGGCTTCGAAATCATTGATCGTTTTCCTTCCTAGAATGATATTATAGGCGGTGGAGTCTCGGAGGATCACGAACTCGGCCATCGCCGACCTCCTGCCCTGGGGTTGCCCTATTGAGATTGGCAAGGATATTATTCCATCCGGTTTGATGAAGTGGTCACCCAATCCTATCACCCCGTGTTGATGGGTTGCCAGATCGGCATCTTTTAAGCCCAGCGCGTCGAACACGTTGCGGAACATGATGTTTGAATCTGCTCCTGTGTCGACAAGGATGCGCTTGACGAGGCCGGTCCCTACTCTGGCCGTTATGACCATGGGCGGGTTTTCCGGTAAGTCATCGAACCATTGGTCTTCTGGGCCGAATGAAATGAACGGAGGCTTCTTGGAGCTCCGCGTCGACGGGGAGGAGATTGACAGTATCTTGGTGTCCTTCTTGTGTGCGGATCTGGATCTTGGTGCGGTGTTTTTGGCCGTCACTACATTTATCACCGTGAGGCCGTGTTCTCCGCTTTCTGGCTCTTGTCGCCTTTTTGCTGAACGGGTTTTGCCTTCCTCGTCTTGGTCGCGGTAGCGCCTCCTTGGTTCCCTGATCAAGTGGGAGAAGGCCGCCAGTTTACCTTCCCTTATCGCTTGTTTCCAATGCATCCTTCAAGTCGAAACAATCCTGCGTTAGGTGACCGTAACCCTTGTGGTAATCACAATAAAGGTTCTTGTTCCCTCCGGTACGGTCTTTGAGTGGTCGAGGTTTCGGCAGGATTCCTTTCTCGGCTATTTGTTGGTAAACTTCCACGATGGGGAGATTAAGTGGGGTGTAGTTGGTGAATTTCCCGACTCGGGGGAATGCCCTTGGTGCCTTGCTAAGCACCTCTTCTCTGTTTTGTCCCTTTGGTCTTTCCCCATTGCCCTGTTGCCGGGCTTGATTGTAGCTGGGTTGCCGTTTATTGGCGGCCACAACTCGGCTGACTTCCTCGTCGTTTATGTACTCCTTAGCCACCGTCTGGATTTCATGCATCGTCCAAACCGGTTTCGTGGTAAGGTGTTTTCGGAAGTTCTCGTTGAGGAGACCGTTTGTCAGACAAAGGCTGGCCACCGAGTCGGTTAAGCCGTCGATTTCCAAGCATTCGTCGTTGAACCGATCTAAGTACCTCCTGGTCGGCTCCCCTAGTCTCTGGGTTACCCCTAGAAGGTTGATAGGGTGCTTGGCCTTTGCTATCCGCGTTGTAAACTGGGCCAGGAATGCGCGGCTGATGTCCGAGAAACTGTAGATGGAACCTTGTGGGAGGCTGTTAAACCATCTTATCGCTGGCCCTGCTAAGGTTACCGGGAAGGCGCGGCATCTTACTTCGTCACCCACTCCCTCCAGATTCATCCTGGCCTCAAAGGCCGTGAGGTGTTCTAGAGGGTCTTGAGTTCCGTCGTACCTCATGTCCGTTGGTTTGTCGAAGTGTTTCGGCAACCGGACCTCGAGGATAGATCGGTGGAACGGGGTGACGCCCATTATGACATGTTGTCGTGTTCTCTCGGATCTCCCTTCCCCGTCCTCGCGGCCTCTTGCTGCTCAGCGGGTTTCTTCTTCTCATTATTGGTGACTCCTTCCGCGTGCTCTCCGCTTCCGTCCGGGATGCGGATGTACGCCGCGGGCGGCTTCGGTGAGAGTCTTCCTCCTCGCTCCCGGGAGACGGGGTGTAGCTGGGATCGGTAGACCGTCCATCCCGCTCCCGGTCGGCCAGCTGTCGTTCTAAGTTCTGGACTCTGTGGCGTAGTTCCTGCATTATTATGGCGCTATCGCCACCCGTTCCTCCGAAGGGTCGTGTTCTCGTGTGTTGTTGGGGGGACCTCCGCCGCCCCCTCAGCGAGGCGACGGAGGCGGCCCCCTCCGCTCCGGCTGCTCGAGCTTGGTCACCGGGACCCAGCACGACTTCCATTTAGGCAGAAGTCCCCACAGACGGCGCCAATGTTCGGTTGTCGGGTCCCGGACTGGTCGGATTCGTAGGAGAAGGGGAGAGGACGCCTTAACTTGGGCCGCGCTGGGTGCGGGTTTGCCGAGCAGACGAGCAGTTGCCTTGGAGAGGTGCGAGGGGGGTGCCACCTGCAAAGACACTCCGACGCTCAAGTCAGCTAGTGTGCAGACAGGGGAGAAACGATATGGAAAGGTGACGTACCTTGGGAAGGACAGGTCTTTCCTTATTTATATTGTGTCAGAAGTGGGCCCGGAGGGGAGGAGCCCAATTTCCGCGAAGCTTCCTCCCAGCTGGCGTTATGGTAGGATGAGGACGCGTGTCCTGTCACCATGGCGAACGCAAGGGGCTCGGTCGCCCGGGTCGGGTAACCCACGGGTCGGGTAGACCCGGGCGTGGCTTGGGCCAGGCCGCAACAACTGGTATAGGAATCTTTTCTATAATCTCTATCTTAGCTTTGTCAACTTCTATACCCTTGTTTGAAATGGCACTTTTCCCAATTTTAAACCAAATTTGTTTCTTGGCTTCTTTTCATGACAAGGGTTAGATAATGCAAGCAAGTATCAAAGGAATTGCCAAAGACAGAAAAATCATCCATAAAAACTTCTAAAATTTTTTCTACCATGTCAGAAAATATGGAGAGCATACACCTTTGAAAGGTTGCAGGGGCGTTGCACAACCAAAGCGCATCCTTCTGTAGGCAAAGACTCCGAATGGGCATGTGAAAGAAGGATATTTTCTTGTTCCTTGGGCTCCACCACTATTTGATTATATCTAGAGTATCCACCCAAGAAGCAGTAGTAAGCATGGCCAGCCAATCTTTCTAGCATTTGATCAATGAAGGGGAGAGGGAAGTGGTCCTTCCTTGTGGCATCATTCAGCCTTCTATAATTAATACACATCCTCCACCCTGTCACTGTCCTTGTAGGAATGAGTTCATTCTTCTCATTAAAGATGACAGTCATGCCTCCCTTCTTTGGCACCACTTGAACTGGACTCACCCAAGAGCTGTCAAAAATTGGATAAATGATTCCAGCATTCCATAACTTCATCACCTCCTTCTGAACTACTTCCTTCATGGTTGGGTTAAGCCTCCTTTGAGGTTGTACCACTGGTCTTGAGTCTTCCTCTAGCAAGATTTTTTGCATGCAAATAGCTGGGCTTATACCCTTGATGTCATCAATTGTCCACCCTAAAGCTGTCTTGTGGGTTTTCAACACCTCAATCACTTTGGCTTCATCTTGTGTTCTCAAGGATGAATTAATGATGACTGGAAGGTTATCCTCTCCATCAAGGAACACATACTTGAGGTGAGGATGGAGAGGTTTCAACTCTTATTTTGGTGCCCCTTCCTCCTTAACTTCATTTGAATTTTCCAGTAATTATGTCTTTTTTGAATCTTCCTCTTGTATGTCTTGAGCTTCTTCATCATGGTCTTCATATTACTCCACTTCAAGTTCTTCTTCAACCAGAGTGTCTACCATGTCAATCCTCATGCAATTTTCTTTCTCAATAGGATATTGCATTGCTTTGAAAACATTGATAACCATTTGTTCCTCATGCACCCTGAGAACCATTTTTCCCTTCTCAACATCAATGATTACCCTAGCAGTAGCCAGAAAAGGTCTTCCAAGAATAATTGAGTTATTTCCTTCCTCATCCATGTTCAGGATCACAAAATCAGATGGGAAAATGAATTTTCCAACTTTCACTAATAGGTTCTCCACTACTTCATTTGGTATCTTGAGAGATATGTCAGCAAGTTGTAATGACATCCTTATAGGCTTAACCTCTTCTATCATTAATTTTTTCATCATGAAAAGAGGCATTAGATTAATACTTGCTCCCAGGTCACAGAGTGCTTTATCAATAGCCATATTTCCAATAGTGCATGGTATAAGGAAGCTTCCTGGATCTTTCAGTTTTGGTGGAAGTCCCTTTTGAATAATTGCACTACACTCTTGGGTAAGGACCATAGTTTCTTTCTCCTGCCAGCTTCTCTTCTTGGAAATTAGCTCTTTAAGAAATTTTGCATACAATGGCATCTGCTCCAGAGCTTCAGCCAGTGGAATGCTGATTTCAAGTTTCCTAAAGATTTTCAAGAATTTAGGGAACTGTTGGTCCCTTATTTCTTTGTGTAGCCTCTATGGGTAGGGGAGTTTGGGTACATAAGGCTTCACTCCTCCTTTCCTTTCCTCTGGTTATGACTTCATGACTTCCTTGCCTTTCTTAGAGGGTTGTGCCTCTTTATCATTCTTGTAGTCTATTTTGTCATCTTCTCTTGGCTTTGTTGCCTCCTTATTGATGTCCTTAATGTATTCTCCAACTATCTTGCCACTTCTCAATTGCACAGCTTTACATTCCTCCCTTGGGTTAGGGATTGTATCACTTGGAAAAGCATTAGTTGGCCGTTTAGCTAGTTGTCTGGGCAATTGCCCCACTTGTCTTTTAAGATTTCTCATTGTGGCATCTTGTCTGGCCATATTGGCATATTGTCGTTCTTGTCCTTTAACTAGGATGTCTTGTCCTTAGGTTAGACTTTGTGTGGACTAAGCAAGTGTTTGTGAGGTTTGGTTAAGAGCATGCAAGGTTGCTTCAATAGTTGAGATCCTGGCTTCTGATGAGCGGCTAATTTATACGCTTTTTGGCATTGTTCTTTGGTAGTTTTTAGTATGTTTTAGTTACTTTTTATTATATTTTTATTATTTTTTATGAAAAAATCACATTTTTGAACTTTACTATGAGTTTGCGTGTTTTTTTGTAATTTCATGTATTTCTGGCTGAAGTTGAGGGACCTGAGCAAAAATCTGATTTAGAGGCTGAGAAAGGACTGCAGATGCTGTTGGATTCTAACCTCCCTGCACTCAAATGCGTTTTTTTGGAGCTATAGAAGTCCAACTGGCACGTTCTCAATTGGGCTGGAAAGCTAACATTATGGGCTTTCTAGAAATGTATAATAGTTCATACTTTGCTCGAGATTTGATGGCCCAAACTGGCATTCAATGCCAGCTAGAGACCCTTTTCTGGCGTAAAATGCCAGAACTAGAGTTAAACACCCAAACTGGCATCCAAGCTTGCTTTTAACTCTAGAAAAGGCCTATGCACGTGTAAAGCTCAATGCTTAGCCCAAGCACACACTAAGTGAGCTTCGGAAGTGGATTTCTGCACTATCTGCACTTAGTTACTTATTTTTTCTGTAATCCTTATTAACTAGTTTAGTATAAATAGCACTTTTTACTATTGTATTGGGGTTTATGCCATTTTTCACATTTGGGAGGCTGGCCATTCGGCCATGCCTAGACCTTTTTCTCTTATGTATTTTCCAACGGTGGAGTTTCTACACCTCATAGATTAAGGTGCAGAGCTCTACTGTTCTTCATGAATTAATGCAAGTACTATTGTTTCTCTCTCAATTCATGCTTACTTCTTCTCGAAGATATACTCTCGTACTTAATTCAGTTAAGTCAGAATGAAGTTGTGACCTGTGACAATCACCCACTATCTTCGTTACTCACTTAGCCAAGATCTGCGTGCTTGACAACCACAAGCGGTCTACACGATATTCAACGTAGTCATTGGATGACAGTCAGAGTATATTCTCTTGGGTCTCTGATCCACGGATTTCACTTGCCTCTCCTGACAACAGAGCATTCAAGTCCGTAAGATTAGAACCTTCGTGGTAGAGGCTAGAACCAATTGGCAGCATTCCTGAGATTCGAAACGTCTAAACCTTGTCTGTGATGACTGTGATGAGCTTTAAACTCATAAATGTTGGGCGCAGTGACAGTGTGCAAAAGGATAAAGAGATACTATTCTGACACAACTGAGAACCGACAGATGATTAGCTGTGCAGTAGCTGTGCCTGGTATTTTTCATCCGAGACGAGAGATCTGATAGTTGATTAGCCGTACAGAAACCGTACCTAGACCATTTTCACTGAGAGGACGGATGGTAGCCATTGACAATGGTGATCCACCAACATATAGCTTGCCATGGAAGGGAGCATGCATGATTGGATGAGGACAATAGGAAAGTAGATGTTCAGAAGCAACAAAGCATATCCAAATGCTTATCTGAAATTCCCACCAATGAATTACATAAGTATCTTTATTTTAATTTACATTTTATTTATCTTTCAATTATCAAAACTCATAACAAATTGAATCCGCCTGACTAAGATTTACAGGATGACCATAGCTCGCTTCAAGCCGGCAATCTTTGTGGGATCGACCCTTACTCGCGTAAGGTTTTATTACTTGGACGACCCAGTACACTTGCTGGTTAGTTGTACCGGAGTTGTGAAAATTGTGATCACAATTCCATGCACCAAGTTTTTGGCGCCGTTGTCAAAGATTGTTTGAGTTTGGACAACTGACGGTTCATCTTGTTGCTTAGATTAGTTAACCTTCTTTCTTGTTTCAATCTTTATTTTCCTTTCAAAAATTTTTAAAAAAATAAAATAAAATAAAATAATACGAAAAAAATTTAACAAAATCATAAAACCAAAAAAGTTTTGTGTTTCTTGTTTGAGTCTAGTGTCAAATTTTAAGTTTGGTGTCAACTACATGTTTTTAATTTTTCTTAGATTTTCGAAAATTCATGCATTGTGTTCCTTATTGATCTTCAAGTTTTTCTTGATGATTTTCCTCGCTTGATCTTTAATTTTTCTTGTTTTGTGTCTTTTTCTTGTTTTTCTGGTGCATTTTCGAATTGTTAGTGTCCCTAGTACAAAAGTTCTTAAGTTTGGTGTCTTGCATCTCTTTCTCTTCTTAAAAATTTTCAAAAATATGTTCTTGATGTTCATCATGATCTTCAAAGTGTTTTTGGTGTTCATCTTGACATTCAAAGTGTTCTTGCATGCATTATTTGTTGTGATCTTAAATTTTTGTGTTTCATTTCATTTTGTTGTTTTTCTCTCTCCCCATTAAAAATTCAAAAGTCAAAAAATATCTTTTCCTTATTCCTCTCATAATTTTCGAAATTTTGAGTTGACTTGGTCAAAAATTTTTAAAATTTAGTTGTTTCTTGTTAGTCAAGTCAAAATTTTAATTTAAAAACTTTCTCTTTTCAAATCTTTTTCAAAATCAATTCTTTTTCCTTTTTTTATGATTTTTGAATTTCATTCTTAAAATTTTTCAAAATCTTTTTCTTAATTTTATTTCATATTTTCGAAAATCCTTGCTAACAATTAATGTTTTCATTCAAAAATTTCAAGTTTGTTACTTTCTTGTTAAGAAAGGTCCAATCTTTAAATTCTAGAATTATATCTTTTAGTTTCTTGTTAGTCAAGTCATCATCTTTAATTTTAAAAATCAAATCTTTTTCATTTCTTTTTCAATTTTTTTCAATATAAATTTCAATCATATCTTTTTAAAATTTTAATTTCAAAATCTTTTTCTAACTTCTTATCTTTTCAAAATTTATTTTCAAATATTTTTCAACTAACTACTTGACTTGTTTGTTTTAATTTTAAAAAAGTTTACTATTTCTTATCTTTTTCAAAACCACCTAACTACTTTTCCACTTCTAATTTTCGAAAATTACTAACCACTTTTTAAAAAATCTTTTTAATTAACTAACTGTTTTAGTTTTTAATTTTCTTGTATTTCTTTTTTCAAATTTTTGAAACTAACTTGATTAATTAAATAAAAATAAAAATATTTTTCTTTTCCTTCTTCTTAAAATTTGAATACTCTCTCTCATCTCTTTCTATTTATTTTATTTATTTACTAACATTTCTCTTTTACTCATCTAATAATTCGAACCATCTCCCTCTATCTGTGTTTGAATTCTTCTTATTCTCTTTCTACCTCATTCTTCTATTCTTCTTTTCCTCTGACACATAAAGGAATCTATATACTGTGACATAGAGGATTCCACTACTCTCTTTGTTCTCTTATTTTTCATATGAGCAGGAACACGGATAAAGACATTCTTGTTGAAGCTGATCCTAAACCTAAAAGGACTCTAAAGAGGAAGCTAAGAGAAGCTAAAGCACAACACTCCGGAGAGGACCTTACAACAAATTTTGAAAAAGAGGCAAACATGGTAGCCGAACCTGAGAACAATGGTGGAGATGCAAGAAAGATGCTTGGTGACTTTACTACACCAACTTCCAACTTCTATGGAAGAAGCATCTCAATTCCTGCAATTGGAGCACACAACGTTGAGCTTAAGCCTCAATTAGTTTCTCTAATGCAGCAGAATTGAAAGTTTCATGGACTTCTATTGGAAGATCCTCCTCATGGACACTATTAAGACCAATGGGGTTGATCCCGAGGTCTATAGACTTATGCTTTTCCCCTTTGCCGTAAGAGACAGAGCTAGGATATGGTTGGACTCACAACCTAGCAAAAGCTTGAACTCTTGGGAGAAAGCTTAAAGTTAAAGTCCAAACCTTCAGACAGAAGGAAGGTGAATCCCTATATGAAGCTTGGAAAAGATACAAGTAGTTGATCAGAAGGTGTCATTCTGACATGCTTTCAGATTGAAGCATCTTATGTATATTCTATGATGGTCTGTCTGAATTGTCCAAGATGTCATTGGACTACTCTACTGGTGGATCTCTTTATCTGAAGTAAACCCCTACAGAAGCCCAGGAACTCATTGACATGGTTGCAAATAACCAGTTCATGTACACTTCTGAAAGAAATCCTGTGAATAATTGGATGACTCAGAAAAAGGAGTTCTTGAGATTGATACTTTGAATGCCATATTGGCTCAGAACAAAATATTGACCTAGCAAGTCAATATGATTTCTCAGAATCTGAATGGATTGCAAGCTGCATCCGGCAGTAGTACTAAAGAAGCCTCATCTAAAGGAGAATCTTATGACCCTTAGAATCTTACAATGGAAGAGGTGAATTACATGCGAGAATCCTATGGAAACACTTATAATCCTTCATGGAGAAATCATCTAAATTTCTCCTGGAAGGATCAACAAATGCCTCAACAAGGCTTCAATAATAATAATGGTGGGAGAAATAGGTTTGGCAATGGCAAGCCTTTTCCATCATCTTCTCAGCAACAGACAGAGAATTCTGAGCAGAGCCTTTTTGACGACTTAGCAACCATAGTCTCTGATCTATCTAAGACCACTCTCAGTTTCATGACTGAAACAAGGTCCTCCATCAAAAATTTGGAGACACAAGTGGGTCAGCTGAGTAAAAGAGTTACTGAAATCCCTCACAGTACTCTCCCAAGCAATACAGAAGAGAATCCAAAGAGAGAATGCAAGGCCATCAATATATTCAAAGTGGCCAAACCTATAGAGGAGGAAGAGGTAGTGATTTCCAGTGAGGAAGACCTCAATGGACGTCCACTAACCACTAAGGAATTCCCTAATAAAGAACCAAAGGAATCTGAGGCTCATATAGAGACCATAGAGATTCCACTGAACTTACTATTGCCATTCATGAGCTCTGATGAGTATTCTTCCTCTAAAGAGGATGAAGATATTGTTAAAGAGCAAGTTGCTCAGTATCTAGGAGCAATCATGAAGCTGTATGCCAAGTTATTTGGTAATGAGACTTGGGAGGATGAACCTCCATTGCTCATCAATGAACTGAATGCCTTGGTTCAGCAGAAATGACCTCAGAAGAAATCGGATCCTGGAAGGTTCTTAATACCTTGTACCATTGGCACCATGACCTTTGAGAGGTCTCTGTGTGACCTGGGTCAGGTATAAACCCCATGCCACTCTCTGTAATGGAGAAACTAAGGATCTTTGAGGTACAAGCTGCAAGAATCTCATTAGAGATGGCAGATAAAACAATGAAACAGGCTTATGGACTTGTAGAGGATGTCTTAGTGAAGGTTGATGGCCTTTACATCCCTACTGACTTCATAATCCTAGACACTGGGAAGGATGAGGATGAATCTATCATCCATGGAAGATCCTTCCTAGCCACAGCAAGGGCTATAATTGATGTGGACAGAGGAGAGTTAGTCCTTCAATTGAATGAGGACTACCCTGTGTTTAAGGCTCAAGGATCTTCTTCTGTAAACATGGAGAAGAAGCATGAAAAGCTTCATCCAATTCTCTCCATACAGAGTCAAGCAGAGCCCCCACATTCAAACTATAAGTTTCATGCTGCGAGGCCACAATCATGCTCTGAGCACCTGTGAAGCTCTGTAAGAGCTTCCTGTCAAGCTATTGACATTAAAGAAGTGCTTATTAGGAGGCAACCCAATCTTATTTATCTATGTTAATTACTTTTTCATTTTATTTTCCATTGTTAATTTATGTTTTTTTTAGGTTGATGATCATGTGGAGTCACAAAAACAGCTACAGAATTAAAGCAGAATCAAAATAGCATCAAAAATAGCACACCCTGGAGAACAGGTAAGGATAGCAGAATGGGCGTTTAACACCAAAGATGGAAGCATTCTGGGCATTAAATGCCAAAGTTGGCTGTCAGACTGGCGTTTAATGCCAGAAAAGGGTGTCTGGCTGGCATTAAATGCCAGTAAGGTGATGCATGAAAACTTTTCTCTCAACAAATTTCCCTTCGGCAAGTATACCGAATTATCGTCAAGTAAAAACTCACAATAGAGTGAGGTCGAATCCCACAGGGATTGATTGATCAAGCAATTTTAGTTGGAAGAGTATGCTAGTTGAGCTAAACAGAAGGTAGTTGGTATTGCAGAAAATTAAATGGCGAGAAAGTAAATGGCAGAAAATAAAGTGCAGAATCTTAAACGGGGATTTGGGGAGATGAACATGGAAATAAATGGCAGAAATTAAAGAGAATGGGTAAGATCAAAAAAGGGGAATTCATTGGGCTTAGGAGATGTTGAATTCTCCGGATCAAGTTCATTCTCATCTCTTCCTCAATCAATGCATTCATTGATCTCCTTGGCAATCTTAAGTGATTGGACCCCAATTCCTTGGCAATCCAATCTCTCTAAGCTTGAACAATTGCCCAATTCCTTGATTTAATTGCTCATGGGAAGAGATGAAGTGTGGTCACTGATTATACCACATGTATTTCCAAATCAAAGTATTGGGAGGATTACATGTCACTATATCCGCCCAGACCCCAATTTGGTCCAACATGAGAAAACATTTCTAGCATGATCTCCTCATCCCTTTTCCAAGGCTCAGAGGAGATCCAATTATGGAGAGTTTTTTTTTCCAAGACAACTAACTAATTGAATTAAGATTGAAAGCTTTCTAGCAAATCAAGAAAAAAGAAAGAGGAAGAAGAATGAAAACTATAATTGATCCATCCAATTACAACAGAGCTCCCTAACCCAATGAAAGGAGTTTAGTTGTTCATGTCTCTTGAAATGGAAAATAGCAGAAAAGAATACATGCTAAGCTAAAAAGTGCAGAAAAGTAAATATACAGAGGGTAGTTCCCAAAGTGCCAAGCTCCTCTATAGTTCAAAACTACTCCTATATATACTACTCTTCTTGACCTTCTAGTGAATTCTTCAAGTCTTGGATGTGGGGCTTAGATCTTAAGTTGAAGCAAGTACACTCTTCAGTGGGCTCAGCTTGCAGAAAAGTGTGAGTTAGGCATGGGCGTTAGTTAGGACGTTAGTGGCGTTAATGCTAAGTGAAAATGTGGGTTCGAGAACGTTAGTGGCAATCACCTTTCTCACTAACGTTTCAACCCCAAAATGGTCCACGTTAACTTCAACGTTAGTGGCACTAATGTGACTACTAATGTCGCCTCATGATCCTTCGCAAACGTTATTGGGAATCACCTTTTCCAATAACGTTGCAATGTGCCTGATGAGCGGATAATTTATACGCTTTTTGGCATTGTTTTTAGATAGTTTTTAATAAGTTCAAGCTACTTTTAGGGATGTCTTCATTAGTTTTTATGTTAAATTCACATTTCTGGACTTTACTATGAGTTTGTATGTTTTTCTGTGAGTTCAGGTAAATTCTGGCTGAAATTGAGGGACTTGAGCAAAACTCTGAAGAAGGCTGACAAAAGGACTGCTGATGCTGTTGGAATCTGACCTCCCTGCACTCAAAATGGATTTTCTGGAGCTACAAAACTCCAAATGGCGCACTCTCAACGGCGTTGGAAAGTAGACATCCAGAAATTTCCAGCAATATATAATAGTCCATACTTTATTCGGAGATTGACGACGTAACTTGGCGTTGAACGCCAAGTACAAGCTGCTGTCTGGAGTTAAACGCCAGAAAAACGTCATGATCCGGAGTTGAACGCCCAAACCACGTCATAACTCGGAGTTCAACTCCAAGAGAAGCCTCAGCTCGTGGATTAATCAAGCTCAGCCCAAGCATACACCAAGTGGGCCCCGGAAGTGGATTTATGCATCAATTACTTACTCATGTAAACCCTAGGAGCTAGTTTATTATAAATAGAACATTTATCTATTGTATTAGATATCTGGGATCACTTTAGGTCTTTGATCAGTCGGTCTTTTGACCACATGGGGGCTGGCCATTCGGCCATGCCTGAACCCTTTGCTTGTGTATTTTCAACGGTGGAGTTTCTGCACACCATAGATTAAGGGTGTGGAGCTCTGCTGTACCTCAAGTATTAATGCAATTCTATTCTCTTTTATTCAAATCTCTCTTATTCTTATTCCAAGATATTCATTCGTACCCAAGAACATGATGAATGTGATGATAAGTAACCCTCATTATCATTCTCACTTATAAACGCACGTGATTGACAACCACTTCCGTTCTACCTGCAACAGAGCTTGAATGTGTATCTCTTAGATTCCCCAACAGAATCTTTGTGGTATAAGCTAGATAGATGGCGGCATTTATGAGGATCCGGAAAGTCTCACCTTGTCTGTGGTATTCCGAGTAGGATCCTGGGAATCCGGAAAGTCTAACCTTGTCTGTGGTATTCCGAGTAGGATTCCGGTAATGAATGACTGTGACGTGCTTCAGACTCGCAAGTGCTGGGTGTTAGTGACAGACGCAAAAGAATCAAGGGATTCTATTCCAGTAGGAGCGGGAACCAACCAGTGATTAGCCGTGCTGTGACAGAGCGCGTGAGCGTAGTTTTCACTGCGAGGATGGGATGTAGCCATCAACCATGGGTGATGCCTCCAGACGATTAGCCATGCGAGTGACAGCCGCAGAGGATCATTTTCCCGAGAGGATTGAAAGTAGCCACCGCTGATGGTGAACCCCTATACACAGCTTGCCATGGAAAGGAGTAAGAAGAATTGAGTTGAAGAAGTGGGAAAGCAGGCGTCCTTCAGCCATACAGTATCTCCATTCGCTTATCTGAATTTCCCACCAATGAATCTGCATAAGTATTCTATCCCTTTTATTATTTATTTTCTTATTTCTATTTTCGAAACCATAAATCAATTTAATCTGCCTAACTGAGATTTACAAGGTGACCATAGCTTGCTTCATACCAACAATCTCTGTGGGATCGACCCTTACTCGCGTAAGGTTTATTACTTGGACGACCCAGTACACTTGCTGGTTAGTTGAACGGAGTTGTGTCCACTCGTGCCAATTTCAAATTCCATAATTTTATAATGAAAACAACTTAAAGAATAGTGATCACAATTTCGTCCACCAGTGCCCCCTTTCCCCACGTTAGAGTTCACGTTAACTAGGTTAACGTGGCTCTTAACGTGGGCATGCCTAAGCTTCGAGACCGTTAGTGACACTTACCTTTGTCACTAATGCTCCAAATGCCCATCCTCTCCACGTTAGAGTTCACGTTAACTAGGTTAACGTGGCCACTAACGTGGTAGTGAATGCCATCTCCAATGTTAGTGACAAAGGTAAGTGTCACTAATGTTGGCTCATCATGCTTAGCTCCACGTTAGCTTTCACGTTAGTGGTCTTAATATAATCACTAACGTGGGCAATGTTGGCTTGATCCAACGTTAGTGACAAAGGTGAGTGTCACTAACGTTGGCATTGTCTTCCCCTTCCACGTTAGAGTTCATGTTAACTAAGTTAACATGACTCTTAACGTGGCCAATCGCCAATTTTGAGCGTTAGTGGTGTTCACTTTTACCACTAACGCTGGAGCTTCCTTTTTCTCTACGTTAACTACCACGTTAATATAGTTAATGTGGCATTTAACGTGGGCTTATGGTGGCTTCGTAAGCATTATTGGTGGTCACCTTTTCCATTAACGCTATAAGCTTGTCCCTATTCCACGTTAGTGGTCATGTTAATTAGGTTAACGTGACTGCTAACGTGGCTTCTTCTTGCTTCCTTTGTTCTGAAATCAAGCAAATAAAGTGTATCAAAGCTCTAGCCCAAGTCATGAGATTATGCATCATCAATTTGTCATTCAATCCTTGCATAATCCTAATGAAATCATGTAAAATTCATAATAGTTGCTTGAATCAAGGTGTAAATGAAATTTCATCCAAAACTTGCTTTTTTCCTAAGAAAATGCATGAAACTACCCTAAAACAGTAAAGAAAAGGTCAGTGAAACTGGCCTAGATGCCCTGGCATCACAACACCAAACTTAAAGCTTGCTTGTTCCTAAGCAAGTTCTGAAACATAGGAAGAATGAATGAAAGAAGAAGATGAACAAACAATTATAATAGAAGTTAAATCCCTAGTTTATGGGGTTTCATGCATAGCAACTTAGGTTCATTCCTTCACTGGCTTCCAGACCTTTATCATGCTCTTGAATGCTTTCTTGATTGCATCCTTTGAGACTTCTTAATTATTGATCCTTCCTTCCCTTCCAGGGTTTATTGCATTCCTTTTTAGGCTAAGTGCTCTGTAAGAGGGCGACTCTTTAAGATAAGCTTTCAGCCAACACTCCTGAACCAGTTGGTTCAAGGTGCTAGGTGTTAAGGGACCCCTAAGGACTTACTCCCTCAAGTCTCTTTCCCCCATACATACACACCACAGGCATATGGTTTGTTATTTTTCTTTCTTGAGACCTTGGTGTACAGTACCTCTTTAGGTTGCTAAGTGTTCTGTAGCAAAGGTTACTCTTGATAGTGGATTTTCAGCTGATAATCCCAGATTAGTTAATCCAAGTTACCAAGTGATAAGGCACCCCAAAGAGCTTATTCATCCAAGCATATCCTTTGCACATGAACACCACAGACACATGCCTCAATCTTCAAACCCTTGGTGCCTAGCATTATTTCTTATTATTTTTCTTTCCTTTTTGACTTTTATTGCTTTTCCTCTTTTCTTATTAGGATCTTATTAATTAGTTAGTCTCATAAGGTGTGTTTCAAGCATATGAGTCAGGGTAGATAGTTGCCTTCCTACCTTATTGGTGAACCAACTTAGCTAATCAATCACCCTACCACAAAAATTCAGGATTTACTTCACAAGATAACTCCACTCTTGTTCTTTTCATAACATCTTCTTTATGATTGACTTAAAAGACAATCATACAAGTAAGCAAGGTGAAAATGCAGAAGGGACATTAGGCTAGTATACTTTGATGTGAATAAAGAGTAACAAGCAGAATATACAGGTTTCTAGGATAATATTCAATCATTTTTCAATTAAAGTACTGCAACTCTGAGACAATTCAATACAACCTTATGATGTCTTCCTTGGCATTATCATCCTAGCATTTTGCATCCTTTTCTGTTTCCTTGGATGATGAGGTATGATTATTCCCTGAGATTGATTGAATTCCTGTAACACTATTGGAAGTTGCTTGTTCCCCAAGCACTTGGAAAATAGTTAGCATGCATGTATGCTTGTGAATTTCTGAACTTAACTTGGTGTGTGAACACCAAACTTAGTTCCTTGCTTACTTCAGCAAATTAAATACATGTAAAAACCTCATGTGCTTTTATTAAGAAAACAACTATGAGCTAAAAAAAAGGTAAACTATGCATTAGAGATTAAACCTCTGTCAAGTGAGTTCTTTGGTTGTTAGAGCAATGCTTTATCACTAAAGGATTGCAATGCACTCTTTAGCTGGAGTTTTTGGTGGAACACCAAACATAGGGCTCCACATTCACCCTTGAAATGTTTTGGTGTACAACACCAAACTTAGCTCCTCACAATACAGAGAACTCAACTTGGAGTTTTTATTGAGACAATTATGAAAAGAGAATTACCTCAGGTCCTCCCAACAAAGCGCTTTTTTAGCGTCGCTAGCTCGACGATTGCTTTTCTAGTTGAGGTGATATTTCTGTTTAGGGGCTTCCCCCATGCTGCCCAAGTAATGTTTGAGTCTTTGCCCATTCTCAGTGAATGTCCTCTTTGAGCTTTCTTCCATGATTTCTATGTGTCCATAAGGTGAGACCTTTGTAACTAGAAAGGGCCCCGACCATCTTGATTTGAGTTTTCCAGGAAATAGTCTCAGTTTGGAGTTGTAAAGAAGCACATGTTGTCCTTCTTCGAAATTTCTTGGTACCAGGTTGAGATCGTGTCTTTTTTTTGCTTTTTCCTTATAGATCTTGGTGTTTTCATGGGCTTGAGACCTAAACTCTTCCAGTTCTTGCAGCTGCAAGATCCTCTTTTCCCTAGTGGCGGTGCTGTCCAGGTTTAGTATCTTAAGAGCCCAAAAGGCTTTGTGCTCTAACTCTAATGGTAAATGACAGGCCTTTCCGTACACCAGTTGATATGGGGACATGCCAATTGGTGTTTTGAAGGCTATCCTGTATGCCCAAAGAGCATCATCTTGCTTCTTCGCCCAGTCCTTTCTTGATATCCCCACAATCTTTTCCAAGATCCTTTTAACTCTCTATTGGATATCTCGGTTTGCCCACTTGTTTGGGGATGATAAGGTGTGGCAAACTTATGTTTTACCCCATATCTTAGGAGTAGGGTCTCCAATGGTCTATTGCAGAAATGACTTCCTCAATCACTGATGAGGGCTCGTGGGACTCCAAATCTGGTGAAGATATTTTTTCTAAGAAAGTTTATGACTACCTTGTTGTCATTTGTTGGGTTGCCACGGCCTCCACCTATTTAGATACATAGTCCACTGCCACCAAGATATACTTGTTCGAATATGAGGTTGGGAATGGTCCCATGAAGTCGATCCCCCATACATCAAACAATTCAAGTTCTAGAATGCATTGTTGTGGCATCTCATTTTTCTTGGGTAGATTTTCAGCCCTTTGGCACTCATTGCAGCTCCTCACCAGTTCCTTAACATCCTTGAAGATAGTGGGCCAGAAGAACCCACATTGGAATACTTTTGCTACGGTTCTTTCTCCTCCAAAATGACCTCCATAGCTAGCACTATGACAACTCCACAGGACCTCTCGTCCTTCTTCTTCTGAAATGCACCTTCTAAGGATTCCATCTGAGCATTTCTTGAAGAGATAGGGTTCATCCCAAATGAAATATTTAGCATCATTAATGAGTTTTCTTCTTTGATGTTTGTTGATCTCAGGGGGTAGGTCACCGGCTGCTTTAAAATTGGCAATATCTGCAAACCAGGGTGCTTTGTGAACCAACATTAATTGCTCATTTGGGAAGAACTTAATACACTTGTATCATGTGTAGCATCTTTCTCACAAGGGATTCTGGATAGATGATCTGCTACCTTGTTCTCGACACCTTTTTTGTCTCTAATCTCAATGTTGAATTCCTGCAACAATAAGATCCATCTGATTAGTCTTGGTTTTGACTCCTGTTTGGCAAATAAATATTTGAGTGTTGTATGATCAGTGAAAACAATAACTTTAGAGCTAATGAGGTAGGACCTAAATTTGTCAAATGCAAAAATTATTGCCAGCAACTCCTTTTCGGTAGTGGTATAGTTTCGTTGAGTGTCATTAAGGACCTTGCTGGCATAGTATATGACATGCACCAAATTTTCTTTTCTCTGTCCTAACACTACCCCAACTGCAAAATCAGATGCATCACACATTAGTTCGAACGGTAGATTCTAATCAGGTGGGGTGATGATAGGAGCTGAGGATAGCCTTTTTTTCAAGTTCTCAAATGCAAGCATGCACTTCTTATCGAAGATAAATGGTGTATCAGACATAAGGAGGTTGCTTAAGGGCTTGGCTATCATTGAAAAATCTTTAATAAATCTTCTATAGAAGCCAACATGTCCCATAAAGCTCCTAATTGCCTTGACATCACTTGGTGGAGGTAATTTTTCAATTAGCTCCACCTTAGCTCTGTCTACCTTAATGCCTTGGTTAGAAATTTTATGGCCAAGGACTATTCCATCTATCACTATGAAGTGGCATTTTTCCCAATTCAAGACCAAGTTGGTCTCTTGACATCTTTTTAATACCAAGGCAAGATGGTTTAGGCAATTGGGAAAGGAGTCTCTGAATACTGAAAAGTCATCCATGAAAACTTCAATGAACTTCTCTATCATATCCGAGAAGATGGAAAGCATGCAACGTTGAAAAGTTGCAGGTGCATTACATAGCCCAAATGGCATACGCCTGTAGGCGAACACTCCATATGGGCAAGTGAATGATGTTTTCTCCTTGTCTCTTGGATCAACCACTATTTGGTTGTATCCTGAATAACCATCTAGAAAACAATAATATGCATGTCCTACAAGTCTTTCCAGCATCTGATCCATGAAGGGAAGTGGGAAATGATCTTTTCTTGTGGCTTCATTGAGCTTTCTGTAATCAATACACATCCTCCATCCTGCGACAGTTCTTGTAGGGATTAGCTTATTTCTTTCGTTGGGTACCATAGTGATTCCTCCTTTCTTGGGGACCACTTGGACTGGACTGACCTATGGGCTATCCGAAATTGGGTAGATTACTCCTCCCTACCACAGCTTCATGACTTCTTTCTGTACTACTTCCTTCATAACTGGATTCAACCTCCTTTGGGGCTGAATGGAGGGTTTGGCATCATCTTCCAATAGTATCTTATGCATGCATATGGCCGAACTAATTCCCTTCAAGTCAACAAGTGTCCATCCAATGGCATCCTTATGCTTTTGTAAAACATGAAGCAACTTTTCCTCTTGTTCTTGGCTGAGGGCTGAATTTATAATCACTGGATAGCTTTTATTCTCTCCTAAGTATGCATACTTGAGAGTAGGCGGCAGTGCCTTTAGCTCAAGTTTGGGTGCTTCTTTTCTTTCATCCTTCCCTTCTAATGTGCCTTGAACATGCATTTCAGCTGTTGCAGCCTCTTCGCCTGATGTTAATTCCTCTTCTTCTGTTAATTCCTCAAGTTCTTCTTCAAGAGTTTCTTGCACCACAGCATCCAACTTTGAACATATAGTCTAAGGACAAGTTCACCCTTTTGGACATCAATGATGGCTCCGGCAGTGGCTAAGAATGGCCTTCCCAAGATGATGGAGGTCTTAGCTCCTTCCTCCATGTCCAATACTATGAAGTCTGCTGGAAAGATGAAGTCTCCCACCTTTACCAACAAGTCTTCCACTATTCTGTGAGGAAACTTGAATGATCGATCTGCTAGTTGCAGGGCCATTCTTATTGGTTTGGCCTCCTCAATCTTCATTTTCCTCATCATTGCTAAGGACATAAGATTTATGCTAGCTCCTAGATCACACAAAGCCCTCTCCACTGTGATTTCCCATATGATACAAGGGATTTGGAAGCTCCCGATATCCTTCAATTTCTGGGGCAATTTGTGCTGGATGATGGCGCTTCATTCTTCGGTGAGTACTACAGTCTCATTGTTCTTTCAACTTCTCTTTTTGGTCATCAACTCCTTCAAACACTTGGCATAGAGTGGCATTTGCTCTATTGCTCCAGCAAAGGGTATGTTGGTTTGTAGTTTCTTGAAGATTTCCAAGAATCTTAAGAATTAATTGTCCTCTCCCTTCTTCTTTAATTGCTGGGGTATGGGGCCTTTGAAACGCATGGTTTTAGCACTTCTCCTTCTTGGTGTGGCTTAGGAGTGGTGACTTGAGTTTCCTCTTGTCCCTTTTCTTCTTTATCCAAGTTCTTCTCCGGTGGTTTCTTGTGGGTTTCCCTCAATTCGTTCCTACTTCTGAAGGTGATAGCCTGACACTCCTCCCTTGGGGTCGAATTAGTGTTGCTGTGAACATTGTGGCCAGGGGCTTGCTTGAATAAGTAGCCATTTTGTGTTTCAAGTTTCTTGATGGCAGCATCTTGATTCTGCATATTGGATCGTACTTCTTCCTGGAAAACATTACTATCTTGAATTTCCTTACATATGCTTTCAAATAGAGTTTTGATTTTGGAAAGTCTATCTTTGGTTGGTGATGGTGGGTTGAGATTAGGTGGTTGAGAAGGGTGATTAGGTGGGTGTTGATAGGATCTCTGTGAGGTATGTTGGTGAGTTGCATTATTGTTGGGATTGTGGTTGTGGCGTCTCTGGTCTTGGCCTTGGTCTTGCTGATTTCCCGACCCAAAGTTAGCGTGATTTCTCCATCCAGAATTGTAAGTTTTGGAGTATGGATCATGGATCTGTCAGGGTGAGTTTCCAACATAGTTGGCTTGTTTCCAGTCACATTCTTCTCCTATATTCACTCCTTCTTGAGTTGGTGATGAAGTGATGACTGCTGCAACTTGGTTTTATTCTACCTTCTTGGTGAGATCTGCTAGTTGCTTGGTGATCATCTTATTTTGAGCCAGTAATGCATCCATATGGTTCAGCTACATTACTCCTCGAGTGTTGCTTCTTTCAGAAGTATAGAAGTAGTCATTCTCAGCTACCACTCAATGACATCTATGGCTTCTTCAATGGTTGCTTCTTGTTTAGAGAGCCCCCTGATGAATGGTCTACAACCTTCTTTGACTCATAAGAAAGACCTTCATAGAAAATGTGAAGTTGAACCCATTCATTGAACATGTCCGGTAGGCATCTTCTTGTTAAGTCCTTAAACCTCTCCCATGCCTCATAGAGAGTTTCGCCATCTTGTTGCCTGAAAGTTTGCACCTCAGCCCTCAGCCTGTTGATTCTTTGAGGAGGGTAGAATCTTGCTAAAAACTTGTTCACCACATCTTCCCAATTTGTAAAGCTCTCATTCGGGAAAGATTCTAGCCACTTAGATGCTTTGTACCTAAGTGAAAAAGGGAACACGAGCAGTCTATAGACATCCGGATGGACTCTATTAGACTTCACAGTGTCACATATTCTCAGGAAGGTGGTTAGATGTTGATTGGGGTCTTCTTGGGCACTTCCTCCGAATGAGCAATTGTTCTGAACAAGGGTGATGAGCTGGGGTTTTAATTCAAAGTTGTTGGCATGTATGGTGGGCTTTTGGATACTACTTCCATAATTTCCTTGGTTTTAATTGATGTAAGAGCCTAGAACTCTCCTTTCTTGCCCAGCATGATTCACAGGGCCTTCTCTGGCATGGTTGTGAGCTTCTCCTTCATGATTGTTTTCCAAGTTTTCCTCCATGTTTGTTTCAAAGTACTCTTCCTCTTTCTCAGCACCAACAACTCCTTTCCCTCTTGCTTCCTTCCTTAATCTCCAGAGGGTCCTCTCAGGTTCTGAATCGAAGGAAGTTTAAGCTTCGCTTCTTCTCCCTGTCATACAACTAACAGAGCAGACAACAAGAAATAAAATAAAGAGATTATTCTTGTTAGAGTGATTGTTAGTGTGAGTGGTGCAAATTATCAAATAGTTAGTGGGTTAGTGAGCAGAATTGTAGATAATAACAAAGAAAACAACGAGGGGTGAGGGAGAAACTAAAGAAACTGAAGATAAATGACTAGATAAAATAAACAAATAAAAGAAAAATGCTCAATCTAGTGAACTTCCAACTTAATCATTGTTGATAAAAAATCAATCCCCGGCAACAGCGCCATAAACTTGATGCACGAAAACTTTTCTCTCAACAAATTTCACTTCGGCAAGTATACCGAATTGTCGTCAAGTAAAAACTCACAATAGAGTGAAGTCAAATCCCACAGGGATTGATTAGTCAAGCAATTTTAGTTGGAAGAGTATGCTAGTTGAGCTAAACAAAAGGTAGTTGGTATTGCAGGAAAGTAAATGGCGAGAAAGTAAATGGCAAAAAATAAAGTGTAGAATCTTAAATGGGGATTTGGGGAGATGAACATGGAAATAAATGGCATAAAGTAAAGAGGATGGGTAAGATCAGAAATGGGGAATTCATTGGGCTAAGGAGATGTTGAATTCTCCGGATCAAGTTTATTCTCATCTATTCCTCAATCAATGCATTCATTGATCTCCTTGGCAATCTTAAGTGATTGGACCTCAATTCCTTGGCAATCTAATATCTCTAAGCTTGAACAATTGCCCAATTCCTTGATTTAATTTCTCATGGGAAGAGATGAAGTGTGGTCACTGATTATACCACATGTATTTCCAAATCAAAGTGTTGGGAGGATTACATGTCACTATATCCGCCCAAACGCCAATTTGGTCCAACATGAGAAAGCATTTCTAGCATGATCTCCTCATCCCTTTTCCAAGGCTCAGAGGAGATCCAATTATGGAGAGTTTAATTTCCAAGACAACTAACCAATTGAATTAAGATTGAAAGCTTTCTAGCAAATCAAGAGAAAAGAAAGAGGAAGAAGAATGAAAACTATAATTGATCCATCAAATTACAACAGAGCTCCCTAACCCAATGAAAGGGGTTTAGTTGTTCATGGCTCTGGAAGTGGAAAATGGCAGAAAAGAATACATGCTTAGCTAAAAAGTGCAGAAAAGTAAATATACAGAGGGTAGTTCCCAAAGTGCCAGGCTCCTCTATAGTTCAAAACTACTCCTATATATACTACTCTTCTTGACCTTCTAGTGAGTTCTTCAAGTCTTGGACGTGGGCCTTAGATCTTGAGTTGAAGCAAGTACACTCTTCAGTGGGCTCAGCTTGCAGAAAAATGTGAGTTAGGCATGGGCATTAGTTAGGACTTTAATGGCGTTAACGCTAAGTGAAAATGTGGGTTCGAGAATGTTAGTGGCAATAACCTTTCTCACTAACATTTCAACCCCAAAATGGTCCACGTTAACTTCAACGTTAGTGGTACTAACGTGACTACTAACGTTGCCTCATGATCCTTTGCAAACGTTATTGGGAATCACCTTTTCCAATAACGTTGCAATGTGCCCCTTTCCCCACGTTAGAGTTCACGTAACTAGGTTAACGTGGCTCTTAACGTGGGCATTGACGAATAGATTTTTGATGGTTTAGAATTTCACAAATGAATTCTCGTTGCAAGTATAGTTTCTAAACCAAACAATAATCTTTTCATACAAAAATTTGTTTGTCACTAAAACAAACCCCTAATTTTATAAAACCGAAGTATTGAACCTCGGGTCGTCTCTCAAAGGACTTGCAGGGTAGTGTTCTTGTTATTGGTTATGGACTTGTTTATTTTGGGGTTTGGATGAGAAACATGAATAGTAAATGGTAAGAAAACTTTATTAACAAAATGGTCTTGGCAAGATTTGGTTGTCAAGGGTCTTCATTATTATCACTAGCCACAAGTATGGTAGTTGCAAGGATTAATCCCACTTAGTCATCCTTAAATCAATTAACAAAGGAAAGTCAAGTGAGTTATATCAATCCTAGTCCATAAGTCCTAACTTCCCACTAATTTGATTAATGAAGGCTAGAGTTAATGGCTATCAACTATCAATCAATTGGACACTAGTAACTCAAGAAATCCTAAGTCACCTTCTCAAGCCAAGAACATAGAATTCTACTCTAACATCCTCTCAAGCATTTCATCAAACACTTAGAGGGTAATGAAAGAAAGCATTTTTATTTGTAAGAATAAAAGGAATCAAAAATCAACAATTACAAAGAATTAACAAAGCAACAATCAACAACATCACAATCATATGAATTATCTCAAATTGCATTATTAAAAGAAAACAAAAGAACAAAAAATATCTCAATTACAAAACCTAGAAACAAAATAAGAGAAATTACACAAGAGGATAGGGATAGAAAGAAGAACCAAAGTGTAGCAATCATCAATTGAAGGTAGAAGTAGGAGGAGACTTGAGTTAAACCTAGAACTATGAGATCCTAATCTAACCCTAATTCCTAATCCTAATTCTAGAGAGAAGTGAGAGCTTCTCTCTCTAACTCTAACTACTTCTAAAACTAAACTATGACTAATGATGACAAGTATCTAAAAGTATATTGATTCCCCTTCAATACTTGACTTAAATAGCATCAAAAATGAGTTGGATTGGGCCCACAAGGCTCCTAAAACCGCTGGGGACGATTTCATTAAAGTGGGCCACGGACAGAATTGGCGCGCGCGCGCAAAGTGCGCGTGCGCGCCCCTGAACGCGAAGCAACATATGGCAAAATTTATATTATTTCGAAGCCCCGGATGTTAGCTTTCCAACCCAACTAAAACCGCATCATTTGGACCTCTGTAGCTCAAGTTATGATCAATCAAGTGCGACGAGGTCAGGCTTGACAGCTTTTTGGTTCCATCATTTCTTCATGAGTTCTCCAACTTTACATGCTTTTTCTTCATTCCCTTGATCCAATCTTTGCCTCCTAAACCTTAAATCACTTAACAAACATATCAAGGCATCTAATAGAGTCAAGGTGAATTAAATTTATCTATTTTGAGTCCTAAAAAGCATGTTTTCACTCTTAAGCACAATTAAAGGAGAATATACAAAACCATGCTATTTTATTGAATAAATGTGGGTGAAAGGTGATAAAATTCCCTAAAATCAATACAAGATAAACCCTACAAATGGGGTTTGTCAGGCATGCCTAAGCTTCGAGAGTGTTAGTGACACTTACCTTTGTCACTAATGCTCCAAACGCCCCTCCTCTCCACGTTAGAGTTCACGTTAGCAAGGTTAACGTGGCCACTGATGCATAGGAATTTGTCTCTCAACAAATTTCCTTCGGCAAGTATACCGAATTGTCGTCAAGTAAAAACTCACAATAGAGTGAGGTCGAATCCCACAGGGATTGATTGGTTAAGCAATTTTAATTGGAAGAATACTCTAGTTGAGCTAATCAGAAAGTGTATGTAGAATTACAGAAAATTAAGTGGCGGGTAAGTAAATGACAGAAAATAAAGTGCAGAATCTTAAATGGAGAATTGGGGTGATTAGCATGAAAGTAAATGACAGAAAGTAAAGAGAATGGGTAAGATCATAAATGGGGAAATCATTGGGTTCAGGAGGTATTGCATTCTCCGGATCAAGTACATTCTCATCTCTTCCTCAATCAATGCATTCATTGATCTCCTTGGCAATCATAAGCGATTGAATCCCAATTTTTGGCAATCTAATCTCTCTAAACTTGAACAATTGTCCAATTCCTAGATTTAATTGCTCATGAGAAGAGATGAGGTATGGTCACTGATTATACCACATGTATTTCCAAATCAAAGTGTTGGTAGGGTTATATGTCATTATACCCATCCAAACCCCAATTTGGTCCAACATGAGAAAGCATTTCTAGCATGATCTCCTCATCCTTTTTCCAAGGCTCAGAGGAGATCCAATTATGGAGAGTTTCTTTCCCAAGATAAAAATCCAATTAGATGAAGACAGAAAGCTTTCTAGTAAGATCAAGAGAAAAAAAAGAAGAATTATAATGAAAACTATGATTGATCCATCAAATTACAACAGAGCTCCCTAACCCAGTGAAAGGGGTTTAGTTGTTCATAGCTCCGAAGAAGAAGAAAGATACATTTTAACTCTAGAAGTTGCAGAAAAGTAAAATATACAGAGTGTAGTTTTCTCCAATATGCCAATCTCTCATCTAGTTCAAAACTATTCCTATATATACTACTCTTCTTGGTCTTCTAGTCAATTCTGCAAGTCTTGGATATGGGTCTTTGATCTTAAGTTGAAGCAGTTGGGAATCTTCAGTGGGCTCAGCTTTAGTTGCAGAGAAAAAGTGATGTAAGCATGAACTTTGGCTTGGGGCGTTAGTGACGTTAACGCTGAGTGACATTGTGAGTTCGAGAATGTTAGTGGCAATCACTTTTCTCACTAACGTTCCCACCACATGGCCCATGTTAACTCCAACGTTAGTGGTACTAACGTGACCACTAACGTTGCCTTACAAACTTTTGCAACCGTTATTGGGACTCACCTTTCCCAATAACGTTGCCTTGTGCCCTTAGCCCCCACGTTAGAGCTCACGTTAACTAAGTTAACGTGGCTCTTAACGTAGTTATGTCTCATCTTCGCAAGCGTTATTGGGACTCACCTTTCCCAATAACGTTGCCTTGTGCTCTTAGCCCCCACGTTAGAGCTCACGTTAACTAAGTTAACGTGGCTCTTAACGTAGTTATGTCTCATCTTTGCAAGCATTATTGGGACTCACCTTTCCCAATAACATTGCCTTGTGCCCCTAGTCCTCACATTAAAGCTCACATTAACTAAATTAACGTGGCTCTTAACATAGTTATATATGACATCCCAACATTAGTGACAAAGGTGAGTGTCACTAACGTTGGCATTGTTCCTCTCTTCCACGTTAGAGTCCATGTTAACTTAGTTAACGTGGCTCTTAACGTGGTTCATTGCCACATATTGGAGCGTTAGTGGTGATCACAATTACCACTAACGTTGGAGCTTTTTTTTGTCTACATGTTAACTACCACGTTAATGTAGTTAACGTGGCAATTAACGTGGCTCATGATGGCTTCGAGGGCGTTACTCGTGTTCACTTTTCTCATTAATGCTGCAAGCTTATCCCTATTCCGCGTTAGTACCTACATTAACTAGGTTAACGGGGATGCTAACGTGGCTCTTCCTTGCTTCTTTTGTCCTAAAATTACACAAATAAAGTGCATCAAAGCTCTATTCCAAGTCATGAAAGCATGCATTATCCAATTTAACCTTCATTCCTTGCATAATTCTCATAAAATAATGTAAAATTCACAATATTTGTCTAAATCAAGATGTAAGTGTTCTTTTACCCAAAACTTACTTATTTCCTAAGAAAATGCATGAAACTACCCTAAAACAGTAAAGAAAGGGTCAATGAAACTGGCCTAGATGCCCTGGCTTCACAACACCAAACTTAAAGCTTGCTTGTCCCTAAGCAAGTACTGAAACATGAATGATGAATGAAAAGGCAAGAGGAATGAATCATTATTGTGGAAGTCAAATCCTTAGTTTTATGGAGTTTCATGCATAGCAACTTAGGTTCGTTCCTTTACCAGGTTTCAGACCTTTATCATACCCTTGAACACTTACTTACTTACATCCCCTGAGACTTCCTAGTTATTGATCCTTCCTTCTTTTGTTTTCTCAAGATTTATTGCATTCTTCCTTTGGCTAAGTGCTCGGTAAGAGGGCGACTCGTTATGATAAGCTTTCAGTCAACACTCCCGAACTAGTTGGTTCAAGGTGCTAGGTGTTGAGACACCCCTAAGGACTTACTCCCTCAAGTCTCTTTCCCTCATACATACACACCACAGGCACATGATTTGTTATTTTTCTTTCTTGAGACCTTGGTGTCTAGCACCTCTTTGGGTTACTAAGTGTTCTGTAGCAAGGGTTACTCTTGATAGTGGACTTTCAGCTGATAATCCCGAGTTAGTTAACCCAAGTTACCAAGTGATAAGGCACTCTTGAGAGCTTATTCATCCAAGTATATCCCCTATACATGAGCACCATAGACACATGCCTCCATCTTAAAACCCTTGGTGCCTAGCATTATTTCTTATTGTGTTCCCTTCCTTTTTTATTACTCTTTTTCTTTTCTTATTGGGATCTTATTATTTAGTTAGTCTCATAGGATTCAGGATAGATAGTTGCCTTCTTTCCTTGTTGGTGAACCAACTTAGCTAACTAATCTTCCTACCACAAACATATAGAATTCACTTCACAAAATAACTCCACTCTTGTTTTTCATATCATTTCTTTTCATTTGGCTTAAGGGACAAACATACAAGTAAGTAAGATGAAGTTGAAAACCAGGGACACTAGACTAGTAATCATAGACTTTAACAACAATGAAACTTAAATGCAGAATTGAAAATCCTAAACTACTAAGGAAGCATGTTCTATTTCATACATGATTTTTCTAATTTAAAGCTGTGAATTAGATATAACTAAGAAGGAACTCCACCACCTTTCAATTATTGGAATGCTCATGTTCCCTTGTCTTGGGATCCTCCTTGATTACTTGAGTCTCCATTTCCATTGTGCTTCCCTATCAGTTTTTTCCAGAAACCGGCATCCTCCATCTTCTTCTTTAACGCTTCCTTCTGCTGTTTCGCCTTCGCCTCTTATTGCTCTGTTAAGTCCTTGCGAACTGCTTCATAACTTGGGATGGCAGGGTGAAAGTTATGCATATGCCTAGTCATATAGTTTAACTTAGCTTGAGTGTTTATGCTAAATTTTTCTCGATGCAGCTGGCTTCCTTCGTTGAGCACACTGAATTCGTTGAAGGCTTTCATCTAAGCTTTCTAACGTTGGTTGAGTTTTTGGAGGAGTTTGTCTTGACTTTCTTGCCTTTCGAACACTTGACTGATGGCCTGGGTGAGCTGGGAGTAATGCTCCTGTTGTAATTCCATTTGCTGTTTCTGCCACTCTCTTTGTTGATCCATCCAACTAGAGAGTAGTTTTTCTTGATGATCCATCCTTTGAGCTTGGACATGTAGTTGTTGTTCTTGTCCCTCCATATAGCTCCTTGCCATATCCTTAATGGCTCCTCGAATGTGACCCAAATTTATGTTGGTTGGGTCATAGTACTGGTGGACGAAATTGTGATTCATATGTTATTGCATTTTGTAAAATTCATTGCTTTTTCTTTCCCTGGCAATGGCGCCAAAAGCATGATGCCAATACCATGGTTTACAACTATGTGTGGTCACAACTCCGTTCAACTTAACCAGCAAGTGTACTGGGTCATCCAAGTAATACCTTACGTAAGTAAGGGTTGATCCCACAGAGATTGTTGGTATGAACCAAGCTATGGTTACCTTGTAAATCTCAGTTAGGCAGATTAAATGGTTTATGATAAGTTCGAAAATAAATAATAAACATAAAATAAAATAGGATCGAAATACTTATGTAAATCAATAGTGGGAATTTCAGATAGACGTATGGAGATGCTGTGCTCCTCTTGAATCTCTACTTTCTTATTACATTCATCCAATCCTTCTTACTCCTTTCCATGGCAAGCTGTATGTAGGGCATCACCGTTGTCAATGGCTACATCCCATCCTCTCAGTGAAAATGGTCCTATGCTCTGTCACAGCACGGCTAATCATCTGTCGGTTCTCAATCGGGTTGGAATAGAATCCCTTAATTCTTTTGCGTCTGTCACTAACGCCCAGCCTTCAGGAGTTTGAAGCTCATCATAGTCATTCAATACCGGAATCCTACTCGAAATACCACAGACAAGGTTAGACTTTCCAGATTCCCGGAATCCTACTCGGAATGCCACAGACAAGGTTAGACTTTCCGGATTCCCATGAATGCCGCCATCTATCTAGCTTATACCACGAAGATTCTGTTGGGGAATCTAAGAGATATGCGCCTGGCCTAATGTAGAACGGAAGTGGTTGTCAGTCACGCGCATTCATAGGTGAGAATGATGATGAGTGTCACGGATCATCACATTCATCAAGTTGAAGTGCAACGTATATCTTGGAATAAGAATAAAAGAGAATTGAATAGAAAATAATAGTAATTGTATTGAAACTTGAGGTACAGCAGAGCTCCAGACCCTTAATATATGGTGTTTAGAAACTCCACCATTGAAAATACATAAGTGAGAGGTCCAGGCATGGCCGAATGGCCAGCCCCCATGATCTGAGAACTAATCGTCCCAAGATGATCCTAAGATCTAAAGTGATCAAAAGATGTCCAATACAATAGTAAATTATCCTATTTATACTAGACTAACTACTAGGGTTTACATGAGTAAGTAATTGATGCATAAATCCACTTCCGGGGCCCACTTGGCGTGTGTTTGGGCTGAGCTTGATCTATCCAGGAGCTGAGACTTCTCTTGGAGTTGAACACCAAGTTGTAACGTGTTTTGGCGTTCAACTCCGGGTCGTGACGTGTTTCTGGCGTTTTACTCCAGACAGCAACATGGAACTGGCATTGAGCGCCAGTTTACATCATCAATTTCCGAATAAAGTATAGACTTATGTCTACTTTCCAACGCCATTGAGAGCGCGCCATTTGGAGTTTTGTAGCTCCAGAAAATCCATTTCGAGTGCAGGGAGGTCAGATTCCAACAGCATCAGCAGTCCTTTGTCAGCTTCCTTATTAGAGTTTTGCTCAAGTCCCTCAATTTCAGCCAGAAATTACCTGAAATCACAGAAAAACACACAAACTCATAGTAAAGTCCAGAAATGTGAATTTAACATAAAAACTAATGAAAACATCCCTAAAAGTAGCTTGAACTTACTAAAAACTACCTAAAAACAATGCCAAAAAGTGTATAAATTATCCGCTCATCACAACACCAAACTTAAATTGTTGCTTGTCCCCAAGCAACTGAAAATCAAATAGGATAAAAAGAAGAGAATATACTATAAATTCCAAAATATCAATGAATATTAATTCTAATTAGATGAGCGGGACTTGTAGCTTTTTGCTTCTGAACAGTTTTGGCATCTCACTTTTTCCTTTGAAGTTTAGAATGATTGGCATCTATAGGAACTTAGAATTTCAGATAGAGTTATTGATTCTCCTAGTTAAGTATGTTGATTCTTGAACACAGCTACTTTTATGAGTCTTGGCCGTGGCCCTAAGCACTTTGTTTTCCAGTATTACCACCGGATACATAAATGCCACAGACACATGACTGGGTGAACCTTTTCAGATTGTGACTCAGCTTTGCTAGAGTCCCCAGTTAGAGGTGTCCAGAGCTCTTAAGCACACTCTTTTGCTTTGGATCACGACTTTAACCACTCAGTCTCAAGCTTTTCACTTGGACCTGCATGACACAAGCACATGGTTAGGGACAGCTTGATTTAGCCGCTTAGGCCTGGATTTTATTTCCTTGGGCCCTCCTATCCATTGATGCTCAAAGCCTTGGATCCTTTTTACCCTTGCCTTTTGGTTTTAAGGGCTATTGGCTTTTTCTGCTTGCTTTTTCTTTTTCTTTCTATTTTTTTTCGCCATTTTTTTCGCAAGCTTTTTACTTTTCACTGCTTTTTCTTGCTTCAAGAATCAATTTTCATGATTTTTCAGATTGTCAATAACATTTCTCTTTGTTCATCATTCTTTCAAGAGCCAACAGTTTTAACATTCATAAACAACAAGATCAAAAATATGCAATGTTCAAGCATTCATTCATAAAATAAAAAGTATGGTCACCACATCAATATAATTGAACTAAATTCAAGGATAAATTCGAAATTCATGTACTTCTTGTTCTTTTGATTAAAAACATTTTTCATTTAAGAGAGGTGAAGGATTAATGGAATTATTCATAACTTTAAGACATAGTTACTAAACACTAATGATCATGGAGTAGAGACACAAAACATAAATGAACACAACATAAAAACCAAAAAGCAGAAAGAAATAAGAACAAGGAATGAATCCACCTTAGTGACGTCTTCTTCTTGAAGGACCAACAATGTCCTTAAGTTCTTCTATGTCCCTTCCTTGCCTTTGTTGCTCCTCCCTCATTGCTCTTTGATCTTCTCTTATTTCATGGAGAATGATGGAGTGCTCATGATGTTCCACCCTTAATTGTTCCACATTGTAGCTCAAATCTTCTAAGGAAGTGTTGAGTTGTTCCCAATAGTTGTTGGGAGGAAAGTGCATCCCTTGAGGCATCTCAGGGATTTCTTGATGATGAGCTTCCTCATGCATCTCTTGAGATTCGTGGAGGGTCTCTCTTGCTTGCTCCATCCTCTTCTTGGTGATGGGCTTATCCTCCTCAATGGAGATGTCTCCTTCTATGATAACTCCAGCTGAGTAACATAGATGGCAAATAAGGTGAGGAAAAGCTAGCCTTGCCAAGGTGGAAGGCTTTTCAGCTATTTTGTAGATTTTATTGGAGATGACTTCATGAACTTCTACTTCCTCTCCAATCATGATGCTATGAATCATGATGGCCTGATCCACAGTAACTTCAGATCGGTTGCTAGTGGGAATGATGGAGCGTTGAATGAACTCCAACCATCCTCTAGCCACAGGCTTGAGGTCCAGTCTTCTTAGTTGAACTGGCTTGCCTTTGGAGTCTCTTTTCCATTGAGCTCCTTCCACACATATGTCTATTAGGACTTGGTCCAACCTTTGATTAAAGTTGATTCTTCTAGTGTAAGGGCGTATATCTCCTTGCATCATGGGCAAGTGGAACGCCAACCTCACATTCTCTGGACTAAAATCTAAGTATTTCCCCCGAACCATTGTGAGATAATTCTTTGGACTTGGGTTCATACTTTGATCATGGTTCCTAGTGATCCATGCATTGGCATAGAACTCTAGAACCATTAAGATTCCGACTTGTTGCATGGGGTTGGTTAGGACTTCCCAACCTCTCCTTCGGATCTCATGTCGGATCTCCGGATACTCATTTTTCTTGAGCTTGAAAGGGACCTCAGGGATCACCTTCTTCTTTGCCACAACATCATAGAAGTGGTCTTGATGGCTTTTGGAGATGAATCTTTCCATCTCCCATGACTCGGAGGTGGAAGCTTTTGTCTTCCCTTTTCCTTTTCTAGAGGATTCTCCGGCCTTAGGTGCCATTGATGGTAATGGAAAAATAAAAAGCTTATACTTTTACCATACCAAACTTAAAATATTGCTCGCCCTCGAGCAAGAGAAGAAAGAAGAAAAGAAGAAGAAGAAGAAAATATGGATGAGAGTGAGGGATGGTGTTTCGGCCAAGGTGTAGAAGAGGGGGTTTGCGTTGTGTGAAAATGAAGTAGAATGGAAGGGTATATATAGGGAAAGAGGATAGGGTAGGTTCGGCCATGTAGGGTGGGTTTGGGTGGGAAAGTGTTTTTGAATTTTGGAGGTAGGTGGGGTTTATGGGGAAGAGTGGATGGATGTGAGTGGTGAAGGGGGTAATTGGGAAGAGAGATTAAAGTTGTTGGGAAGTGTGACATGGGGAAGAGTGTTATAGGATTAGGAGGTAAGGTGGGAATATGTTAGGTGGGGATCCTGTGGGGTCCACAGATCCTGAGATGATCCTGTGGGGACCACAGATCCTGAGGTGATTCTGTGGGGTCCACAGATCCTGAGGTGTCAAGGAATTACATCCCTGCACCAAATAGGCATGCAAAATGCCTTTGCATACCATTATGGCGTTTAAACGCCGAGGTGATGGATGTTCTAGGCGTTCAACGCCCATGTGTAGCATGTTCTGGGCGTTCAACGCCCATGTGTAGCATGTTTCTGGCGTTGAACGCCAGTTCCATGCTTGTTACTGGCGTTCAACGCCAGCTTTCCTCAAGGCACATTCCTGGTGTTCAAACGCCAGAATGTTGCTTGTTTCTGGCGTTCAGTGCCAGATTCATGCTCTATTCTGGCATTGAACGCCAGCCAGATGCTTCTTACTGGCGTTGAACGCCAGTATGTCCTCCCTCCAGGGTGTGATTTTTCTTCTGCTGTTTTTGATTCTGTTTTTAATTTTTATATTTTTTCGTGACTCCACATGATCATGTACCTAATAAAACACAAAATAACAATAAAATAAAATAAAAATTAGATAAATAAAAATTGGGTTGCCTCCCAACAAGCGCTCTTTTAATGTCATTAGCTTGACAGTGGGCTCTCATGGAGCCTCACAGGTGATCAGGTCAATATTGTATAGTCCCAACACCAAACTTAGAGTTTGGATATGGGGTCTTAACACCAAACTTAGTGTTTGGTTGTGGCCTCCCAACACCAAACTTAGAGTTTGACTGTGGGGGCTCTTCATGACTCTGAACTGAGAGAAGCTCTTTGTGCTCACTCTCTTTTGTCACAGAGGGATGGCCATGTGCCTTAAACACCAGGTAGTCCCCATTCAATTGAAGGACTAATTCACCTCTGTTGACATCTATCACAGCTCCTGCTGTAGCTAGGAAAGGTCTTCCAAGGATGATGCATTCATCCTCTTCCTTCCCAGTGTCTAATATTATGAAATCAGCAGGGATGTAAAGGCCTTCAACCTTTACTAACACGTCCTCTACTACCCCATAAGCTTGTCTTAATGACTTATCTGCCAATTGTATTGAGAACAAGGCAGGTTGTACCTCAATGATCCCCAGCTTCTCCATTACAGAGAGTGGCATAAGATTTATCCCTGACCCCAGATCACATAGAGCTTTTTCAAAGGTCATGGTGCCTATGGTACAAGGTATTATTAAGAACTTGCCAGGATCTTGTCTCTTTTGAGGTAAAATTTTCTGAATCCAGGTGTCTAGTTCACCAATGAGCAAGGGAGGTTCGTTTTCCCAAGTCTCATTACCAAACAATTTGGCATTCAGCTTCATGATAGCTCCTAAATATTGAGCAACTTGCTCTCCAGTCACATCTTCATCCTCTTCAGAGGAAGAATAGTCTTCAGAGCTCATGAATGGCAGAAGGAGATTTAATGGAATCTCTATGGTCTCTATATGAGCATCAGATTCCTTTGGATCCTTAATAGGAAATTCCTTCTTGCTTGAGAGACGTCCCAGGAGGTCTTCCTCACTAGGATTTTCGTCCTCCTCCTCCCTTGTGCATTCGGCCATATTGATTACATCAATGGCCTTGCACTCTCCTTTTGGATTCTCTTCTGTATTGCTTGGGAGAATACTGGGAGGAGTTTTAATGACTTTCTTACTCAGCTGGCCTACTTGTGCCTCCAGATTTCTGATGGAGGATCTTGTTTCACTCATGAAACTGAAAGTGGCTTTTGACAGATCAGAAACTAGATTGGCTAAATTAGAAGTGTTTTGTTCAAAATTCTCTGTCTGTTGTTGAGAAGATGATAGAAAAGGCTTGCTATTGCTCAGCCTATTGCATCCACCATTGTTAAAGCCTTGTTGAGGCTTTTGTTGATCCTTCCATGAGAAATTTGGATGATTTCTCCATGATGAATTATAGGTGTTTCCATAAGGTTCACCCATGTAATTTACCTCTGCTATTGCAGGGTTCTCAGGATCATAAGCTTCTTCAGAAGCTGCCTCTTTAGTACTGTTGGATGCATTTTGCCATCCATTCAGACTTTGAGAAATCATGTTAACTTGCTGAGTTAACACTTTGTTCTGAGCCAATATGGCATTCAGAGCATCAATTTCAAGAACTCCCTTCCTCTGAGGCGTCCTATTACTCACAGAATTCCTCTCAGAAGTGTACATGAACTGGTTATTTGCAACCATGTCAATAAGTTCTTGAGCTTCTGCAGGTGTTTTCTTTAGGTGAAAGGATCCACCTGCAGAATGGTCCAGTGACATTTTCGAAAATTCAGATAGACCATAATAGAATATATCTAATATGGTCCATTCTGAAAACATGTCAGATGGACACCTTTTGGTCAACTGCTTGTATCTTTCCCAAGCTTCATAGAGGGATTCACCATCTTTTTGTTTGAAGGTCTGAACATCCACTCTAAGCTTGCTCAGCTTTTGAGGAGGAAAGAATTTATCCAAGCAGGCCGTGACCAGCTTCTCCCAGGAGTCCAGGCTATCCTTAGGTTGTGAATCCAACCATATTCTAGCTCTGTCTCTTACAGCAAAAGGGAAAAGCATGAGCCTGTAGACTTCAGGATCTACTCCATTCGTCTTAACAGTCTCACAGATCTGCAAGAACTCAGTTAAAATTTGATAAGGATCTTCAGATGGAAGTCCATAGAACTTGCAGTTTTGTTGCGTTAAGGCAACTAGCTGAGGTTTCAGCTCAAAATTATTGGCTCCAATGGCAGGAATGGAGATGCTTCTTTCATCAAATTTGGACGTTGGTTTTGTGAAGTCACCAAGCATTCTCCTTGCATTATTGTTGTCGGGTTCGGCTGCCATCTCCTTCTCTTGTTCTAATATTTCTGAAAGGTTATCTTTAGATTGTTGTAATTTAGCTTCTCTTAGTTTTCTCTTCAGAGTCCTTTCAGGTTCAGGATCAATTTCAACAAGAGTGCCTTTTTCCTTGTTCCTGCTCATATGAAAGAGAAGAAAACAAGAAAAGAAGAGGAATCCTCTATGTCACAATATAGAGATTCCTTTATGTTAGTAGAAGGAGAAAGGGGAGAAGAGTGAAGAAGAATAGGTTCGGATTTTTAGATGAAGAGCGGTGAAGAGAAGTGTTAGTAAATAAATAATTAAATAGAATAAGAAAAGAGAGGGAGAATTTCGAAAATAATTTTGAAAAATAGGTTAGTATTTTTGAAAATTAAAGATAAGATAAGATTAAAATTAAAATTTAAAACAAAAAGAGTTTTTTGAAAAAGAGATGAGATATTTTCGAAAATTAGAGAGGGAAAAGTAGTTAGGTGGTTTTGAAAAAGATAAGAAACAAACACAAAGTCAAAGAGTTAGTTGAAAAAGATATTAAAATCAAATTTGACAAGATAAGAAGATAAGATAAAAAGATAAGATTTTTAAGAAAAAGATATTTTGAAAGAGATTTAATTTTTAAAATTAAAATTAATTACTTAACTAACAAGAAACTAAAAGATAAGATTTTAGAATTTAAAGATTGAACCTTTCTTAACAAGAAAGTAACAAACTTCAAATTTTTGAATCAATCACATTAATTGTTAGCATAATTTCGAAAATATGATATAAAGATAAGAAAAAGATTTTGAAAACAAATTGAAAAAGAATTTTTTGAATTTTTTGAAAAAGAGGAAAAATTGGAAAAGATATGATTTTTGAAAAAGATTTTGAAAAGATAAGATTTTTTAATTTTTGAAAATTTGACTTGACTTGTAAGAAACAACTAATTTTGAAAATTTTTGACTAAGTCAACTCAAATTTTCGAAAACTATGAGAAAAACAAGGAAAAGATATTTTTTTGACTTTTTGAAATTTTAATTATGAGAGAAAAATGATTAAAATTAAAACGTCATAATTGTGTTTTTCTCTTTTCTTTTTGGATCAAAACAAGGAATGCATGCAAGAACACTTTGAATGTCAAGATGAACACCAAGAACACTTTGAAGATCATGATGAACATCAAGAACATATTTTTGAAATTTTTTTTTTTTGATGCAAAGAAGACATGCAAGACACCAAACTTAGAAATCTTTAATGCATGGACTCTAACAAACGAAAAATGCATATGAAAAACAACAAACAACACAAAACAAGAAAACATCAAGATCAAACAAGAAGACTTGTCAAGAACAACTTGAAGATCATGAAGAACACTATGAATGCATGGAATTTTCGAAAATAATGCATAAATCTTAAAAACATGTAATTGACACTAAACTTAAAAATTGACTCAAGACTCAAGCAATAAACACAAAATATTTTTGATTTTTATGATTTTATTAATTTTTTTTGGATTTTTATTAATTTTTTTTCGAAAATAAAGTTTGGAAAAACGAAAAAAAGAAAAGAAAAATTTTGAAAAAGATTTTTGAAAAGAAAATTACCTAATCTGAGCAACAAGATGAACCGTCAGTTGTCCATACTCGAACAATCCCCGGCAACGGCGCCAAAAACTTGGTGGACGAAATTGTGATTCATATGTTATTGCATTTTGTAAAATTCATTGCTTTTTCTTTCCCTGGCAATGGCGCCAAAAACATGATGCCAATAACATGGTTTACAACTATGTGTGGTCATAACTCCGTTCAATTTAACCAGCAAGTGTACTGGGTCATCCAAGTAATACCTTACGTGAGTAAGGGTTGATCCCACAGAGATTGTTGGTATGAAGCAAGCTATGGTTACCTTGTAAATCTCAGTTAGGCAGATTAAATGGTTTATGATAAGTTCAAAAATAAATAATAAACAGAAAATAAAATAGGATTGAAATACTTATGTAAATCAATAGTGGGAATTTCAGATAGGCGTATGGAGATGCTGTGCTCCTCTTGAATCTCTACTTTCTTATTACATTCATCCAATCCTTCTTACTCCTTTCCATGGCAAGCTGTATGTAGGGCATCACCGTTGTCAATGGCTACATCCCATCCTCTCAGTGAAAATGGTCCTATGCTCTGTCACAGCACGGCTAATCATCTATCGGTTCTCAATCGGGTTGGAATAGAATCCCTTGATTCTTTTGCGTCTGTCACTAATGCCCAGCCTTCAGGAGTTTGAAGCTCGTCACAGTCATTCAATACCGGAATCCTACTCAGAATACCACAGACAAGGTTAAACTTTCCGAATTCCAAGAATCCTACTCGGAATACCACAGACAAGGTTAGACTTTCCGGATTCCCATGAATGCCACCATCTATCTAGCTTATACCACGAAGATTCTGTTGGGGAATCTAAGAGATATGTGCCCGGCCTAAGGTAGAACAGAAGTGGTTGTCAGTCACGCGCGTTCATAGGTGAGAATGATGATGAGTGTCACGGATCATCACATTCATCAAGTTGAAGTGCAACGTATATCTTGGAATAAGAATAAAAGAGAATTGAATAGAAAATAATAGTAATTGTATTGAAACTTGAGGTACAGCAGAGCTCCACACCCTTAATCTATCGTGTGTAGAAACTCCACCGTTGAAAATACATAAGTGAGAGGTCCAGGCATGGCCGAATGGCCAGCCCCCATGATCTGAAAACTAATCGTCCCAAGATGATCCTAAGATCTAAAGTGATCAAAAGATGTCCAATACAATAGTAAATTATCCTATTTATACTAGACTAGCTACTAGGGTTTACATGAGTAAGTAATTGATGCATAAATCCACTTCTGGGGCCCACTTGGCGTGTGTTTGGGCTGAGCTTGATCTATCCACGAGCTGAGGCTTCTCTTGGAGTTGAACGCCAAGTTGTAACGTGTTTTGGGCGTTCAACTCCGGGTCGTGACGTGTTTCTGGCGTTTTACTCCGGACGGCAACATGGAACTGGCGTTGAGCGCCAGTTTACGTCATCAATTCCCGAATAAAGTATGAACTATTATATATTGATGGAAAGCTCTGGATGTCTACTTTCCAACGCCATTAAGAGCGCGCCATTTAGAGTTCTATAGCTCCAGAAAATCCATTTCGAGTGCAGGGAGGTCAGATTCCAATAGCATCAGCAGTCCTTTGTCAGCCTCCTTATTAGAGTTTTGCTCAAGTCCCTCAATTTCAGCCAGAAATTACCTGAATTCACAGAAAAACACACAAACTCATAGTAAAGTCCAGAAATGTGAATTTAACATAAAAACTAATGAAAACATCCCTAAAAGTAGCTTGAACTTACTAAAAACTACCTAAAAACAATGCCAAAATGCGTATAAATTATCCGCTCATCAAGTACCCTTCTTGATGATATTTTGTTGGTTGAGGTTCTTCTTGGAAAGGTTCTTCTTCTGGTTCTTCTCCTGATGTCCTCTTCTTTAGATGGGGTCTTCTCTGCTGTTGAGCTGGTGTCACATGAGTTATGCGTTGAAGTGTAAGTGACCTCCCGAGACTTACCCAAATTGGATTACTGTCTTCGAAGACTACCTTGGCTTTCATGCATAATCTAAAGATGGTGCTGGGGTACCACAATCTAGCACCCGAATCACTCTTCTCTGCTGACTCTTGAATTCCATCAGCTATGGTTTCGTGCACATTGATGCCTCCACCCTTTATTAAGCAATATACCATAGTAGCTCTAGCGATGTTGACCTCAGAATTGTTTGCAGCTGGGAGGATAGATCGTCTCACAAGCTCAAACCATCCCTTGGCTTCCGGGATAAGGTTCCCTCTCCTAATGAACCGGGGCCTTTTATCCGAATATTTCCCAGTCAGATCCCACAATACATATGTCACCCATAATTTCTTCCAGTTCATCATTGTCGGGGCCATTACTTATTCTTTCTTGATAACCGAGCTAAACAAAATGTGGTGATTTCAGCTGGAGAGCCCTTGTTATGGCATTGGGGCTGAAATCCACCTCTGTTCCTCTTACGTAGCTCTTGAAGGTGGGGGCCATTGTCTTGTCTTCTCTAACCACATTTGTATAGAATTCCTTGATGAGGGTTGCATTAATCCTTGTTTCCGGATTGGTGAGCTTTTGCCAACCCCTTTGCTCAATCTTCTCTCAAATTTGTGGACATTCATCTTCGTTGAACTGGAATATCAACTCAGGTAGTGTCTTTTTGTTCTTTATTTATTCAAACTCGAGCTCATGGAAGGCTGTTTTGAATCTCCCTCCATTGAAGGGAATGCTCTCCACTGGTTCCTTCCTCTTTTGCCTCTTGGAGCTTGATGATGCCATAAGTGAGAATTTGTTTGCGAAGGTGGTGAAGGATATGAGTTTGAAGATAGAGTTTGGTTGGTTTGAGGGAAGATGTGTCTTAGAGGAATGTGTTTTGAGAGAAGGAAGAGAGGTGAGTTGGATGAATAGTTGAGAAGGGCTAGAGTGGTGAGGGTTCCTTATATAGGCCGGTGGTGAGAGTTGAAGGGTGTAGATCAATGGTACGGTTTTGATAGTGGATGATTGGGGTTTAGCACAAGGTGAGCACAAGGATCATCATATTTATGAACTGATTGCTTCGGTTTCCAAGATGACCCTTTTTCATCCTTGCATGGCAACATTTTCCAAGGGGTTCTCCTTGAAGACAAGTGTATAACCCCCCTAACTGAAGTGGTCAAACCTCCTTCCATTGGTTGTTCCATCAATCTACTCCAATCCCCCTTTTTTCATTTCCTATACAAGACAAAAGAAATACAAAAAGTTAATTGAATTTTTGGTGGGAAGATTTAAAATATGAACTAGCTACCGTAAATTTTTTTTTCACTATAGATATGATCTTTAGGAAGACAAAACAACTGACTTCTTTGATGCTCATATATGCACATTGGTGACACCAAACTTAGTTTGTGATCATGTGGTGTTTAAGGGTTTAATCAAGACTCTTAGGCTAAAATGACATAAGTTGTGTTCATGCCATCTTAATGTGCCTTGAACACCAAACTTGTTCACTATATATTGCATATAAGGGTTCTGTTAAATGTTTGTCAAAGTTGTTTTGAAATCCATGATCTTACTTTATTAACTAACACTAAAGAATTTAAAAGAAAGGATAAGAATCATGGGTTGCCTCCCATGAAATGCTTCTTTAACGTCATTAGCTTGACGGTTGACCCTTGTCAGGGTGGTTGGTGGTGCTTCAAGTCCTCCTCTCTTGTAATGTGTTTGTCTCCAGTGGCTTTGTTGAGAAGCTCCACATGTTCCAAGGATAAGACTTTGTTGATGATGTACACATGAGGTAGCTGAGATGGGATGGTAGGAAGATGAGGTGGGATAGTTGGATAGTGAGTAGAGATCACTTCATCTCCTGGGGAGAAATCCTCTATAGGGATTGATGAGCGGATAATTTATACGCTTTTTGGCATTGTTTTTAGGTAGTTTTTAGCATGATCTAGTTACTTTTAGGGATGTTTTCATTAGTTTTTATGCTAAATTCACATTTCTGGACGTTACTATGAGTTTGTGTGTTTTTTTGTGATTTCAGGTATTTTCTGACTGAAATTGAGGGACCTGAGCAAAACTCTGATAAGAAGGCTGACAAAGGATTGCTGATGCTGTTGGAATCTGACCTTCCTGCACTCAAAATGGATTTTTTGGAGCTACAGAACTCCAACTGGCACGCTCTCAACGGCGTTGGAAAGTAGACATCCAGAGATTTCCAGAAATATATAATAGTCTATACTTTATTTGTGATTAGACAACGTAAACTGGCGCTCAACGCCAGTTCCATGTTGCTGTCTGGGGTCAAACGCCAGAAACACGTCACGAACCGGAGTTGAACGCCCAAAACACGTTACAACTTGGCATTCAACTCCAAAAGAAGCCTCAGCTCGTGGATAGATCAAGCTCAGCCCAAAAATACACCAAGTGGGCCCTGGAAGTGGATTTATGCATCAATTACTTACTTCTGTAAACCCTAGTAGCTAGTTTAGTATAAATAGGATAGTTTACTATTCGGCCATGCCTGAACTTCTTTCACTTATGTATTTTCAACGGTGGAGTTTCTATACACCATAGATTAAGGGTGAAAAGCTCTGCTGTACCTCAAGTTTTAATGCAATTACTATTATTTTCTATCCAATTCGATTTATTCCTGTTCTAAGATATTCGTTGCACTTCAACTTGATGAATGTGATGATCCGTGACACTCATCATCATTCTCACCTATGAACATGCGTGACTGACAACCACTTCCGTTCTACCTTAGGCCGGGCGCATATCTCTTGGATTCCTTAATCAGAATCTTAGTGGTATAAGCTAGAATTGATGGCGGCATTCATGGGAATCTGGAAAGTCTAATCTTGTCTGTGGTATTCTGAGTAGGATTCCGGGATTGAATGACTGTGATGAGCTTCAAACTCCTGAAGGCTGGGTGATGAGCGGGATAATTTATACGCTTTTTGGCATTATTTTTAGTATGTTTTTAGTATGTTTTAGTTAGTTTTTAGTATATTTTTATTAGTTTTTAGTTAAAATTCACTTTTCCGGACTTTACTATGAGTTTGTGTGTTTTTCTGTGATTTCAGGTATTTTCAGGCTGAAATTGAGGGACCTGAGCAAAAATCTGATTCAGAGGCTGAAAAGGACCGCAGATGCTGTTGGATTCTGACCTCTCTGCACTCGAAGTGGATTTTTTGGAGCTACAGAAGCCCAATTGGCGCGCTCTCAACTACGTTGGAAAGTAGACATCCTGGCTTTCCAGCAATATATAATAGTTCATACTTTGCCCGAGATTTGATGGCCCAAACCGGCGTTTCAAATCAGCTCAAAACTGCCCGGCGTTAAACACCGGAACTGGCACAAGAATGGGAGTTAAACGCCCAAACTGGCACAAAAACTGGCGTTTAACTCCAAGAGAAGTCTCTACACGAAAATGCTTTAATGCTCAGCCCAAGCACACACCAAGTGGGCCCGGAAGTGGATTTTTATGTCATTTACTCATCCTTGTAAACCCTAGGCTACTAGTTCTCTACAAATAGGACCTTTTACTATTGTATTCTTATCTTGGTAGCTATCTTTAGTCTTATGCTATCTTAGATCATGGGGGCTAGCCTCACGGCCATGCCTAGACCTTGTTCTTATGTATTTTCAATGGTGGAGTTTCTACACACCATAGATTAAGGTGTGGAGCTCTGCTGTACCTCGAGTATTAATGCAATTACTATTGTTCTTCTATTCAATTCAGCTTATTCTTGTTCTAAGATATTCATTTGCACCCAAGAACATGATGAATGTGATGATTATGTGACACTCATCATCATTCTCACTTATGAACGAGTGCCTGACAACCACTTCTGTTCTACAAGCAAACAAGGCTTGAATGTTTATCTCTTGGATCCCTTGATCGGAATCTTCGTGGTATAAGCTAGAATTGATGGCGGCATTCAAGAGAATCCGGAAGGTCTAAACCTTGTTTGTGGTATTCTGAGTAGGATTCAATGATTGAATGACTGTGACGAGCTTCAAACTTCTGAAGGCTGGGCGTTAGTGACAGACGCAAAAGAATCACTGGATTCTATTCCAACCTGATTGAGAACCGACAGATGATTAGCCTTGCCGTGACAGGATGCGTAGAACATTTTCACTGAGAGGATGGGAGGTAGCCACTGACAACGGTGAAACCCTACATACAGCTTGCCATGGAAAGGAGTAAGAAGGATTGAATGAAGACAGTAGGAAAGCAGAGAGACGGAATGGACAAAGCATCTCCATTCGCTTATCTGAAATTCTCACCAATGAATTACATAAGTATCTCTATCTTTATCTTTATATTTTATTCATAAATCATCGATAACCATTTGAATCTACCTGACTGAGATTTACAAGATGACCATAGCTTGCTTCATACCAACAATCTCCGTGGGATCGACCCTTACTCGCGTAAGGTTTATTACTTGGACGACCCAGTGCACTTGCTGGTTAGTTGTGCGAAGTTGTGATAAAGAGTTGAGATTACAATTGTGCGTACCATGTTGATGGCGCCATTGATGATCACAATTTCGTGCACCACTGGGCGTTAGTGACAGACGCAAAAGAATCACTGGATTCTATTCCAACCTGATTGAAAACCGACAGATGATTAGTCGTGCTGTGATAGAGCATTTGGACCTTTTTCACTGAGAGGATGGGATGTAGCCATTGACAATGGTGATGCCCTACATACATCTTGCCATGGAAAGGAGTAAGAAGGATTGGATGAATGTAATAAGAAAGTAGAGATTCGGAAGGAAGACAGAACCTCCATGCACCTATCTGAAATTCCCACCATTGGATTACATGAGTAACTTTATCTTTATTTTCTATTTATTTTATTATTTTTATTTAAACCAATAATCTCTTAAATTAGTTAAATCCACCTGACTGGGATTTACAAGATGACCATAGCTTGCTTCATACCAACAATCTCCGTGGGATCGACTCTTACTCACGTAAGGTATTACTTGGATGACCTAGTGCACTTGCTGGTTAGTTGTTCGGAGTTGTGACTAAGTGTAATTCACGTGTGAGAGCTACCAAGTCATTGGAGCCATTGTTGATGATCAAAATTTCGTCCATCAGGGATCTTCTTGTTTCTCCATCTTTTGGGTACTTTCCTCCTTGTTTCTCTTGATGCTGTCTTGCTCTCTATAGATTCTTTCTCTAAGGAATCCTTGTTGCTAGCTTTGCATGACTCTGGTGGGTTTAGCTCCCTTTGAGTTACCTTTGAATGTGGTTCTTCATGAATATATGGCTTTCCAACCAATGGGGTTTCCAATTGTGTTGTTTGTGCTTCACTGCTTGTTTCTTGCATCAATGCTTCATTGTGCTTCAAATCTTTTTCAAAATCAATTTCTTTCCATTTTCAAAAATACTTGCTATCAATTAATGATTTGATTCAACATTTCAAGTATGTTGCCTTTTCTGTTGAGAAAGGTTTAATGTTTGAATTATATCTTTTCTTGTTAGCCAAGTCATTAAATTTTAAAATCAAATCTTTTTAAATTGTTTTTCAAATCATATCTTCTTGATCACATCTTTCTCAAAATAGTTTTCAATCATATCTTTTCTTATTTCAAAATCTTTTTTAAAAATCACTTGATTTCTTTTCCACTCTTAGTTTTCAAAAATCAATTAGTGTTTTTCAAAATGTTTTTAAAATCTCTTACTTAATTTTCGAAAATTTCTTCCCCTCTTTTCACATCCTTCTATTTATGGACTAACACTACTCCTCAATGCAAAATTCGAACTCCATCTTTCCTTGATAATTTTGAATTTTCTACCTCTTCCTTCTATTTTTCTTTTCCTCTGACACCTCAAGGAATCTCTATACTGTGGCATAGAGGATTCCATATATTCTTGTTCTTTTCTCTTTCATATGAGCAGGAGCAAAGACAAAAGCATTCTTGTTGAGGCTTACCCTGAACCTGAAAGGACCTTGAAGTGAAAGCTAAGAGAAGCTAAAGTACAATTCTCTATAGAGGACCTAACAGAAATCCTCAAAGAAGAAGACATGGCAGCCGAAAACAACAACAATGCCAACAATGCAAGGAAGGTGCTGGGTGACTTTACTGCACTTACTCCCGACTTCTATGGGAGAAGCATCTCTATCCCTGCCATTGGAGCAAACAACTTTGAGCTTAAGCCTCAATTAGTTTCTCTAATGCAACAGAATTGCAAGTTTCATGGACTTCCATTGGAAGATCCTCATCAGTTTCAAGCTGAGTTCTTGCAAATCTGTGACACTGTCAAAACCAATGGGGTTGACTCTGAGGTCTACAGACTTATGCTATTCCCTTTTGCTGTAAGAGACAGAGCTAGAATATGGTTGGACTCACAACCTAGAGAAAGCCTGAACTCTTGGGAAAAGCTAGATGATGAGCGCATAATTTGTACGCTTTTTGGCATTGTTTTTAGTATGTTTTTAGTATGATCTAGTTAGTTTTTAGTATATTTTTATTAGTTTTTAGTTAAAATTCACTTTTCTGGACTTTACTATGAGTTTGTGTGTTTTTCTGTGATTTCAGGTATTTTCTGGCTGAAATTGAGGGACCTGAGCAAAAATCTGATTCAGAGACTAAAAAGGACTGCAGATGCTGTTGGATTCTGACCTCCCTGCACTCGAAGTGGATTTTCTGGAGCTACAGAAGCCCAATTGGCGCGCCCTCAACGGCGTTGGAAAGTAGACATCTTGGGCTTTCCAGCAATATATGATAGTCCATACTTTGCCCAAGATTTGATGGCCCAAACCGGCGTTCAAAGTCACCCTCAAAATTCCCAGCGTTAAACGCCGGAACTGGCACAAGAATGGGAGTTAAACGCCCAAACTGGCACCAAAGCTGGCGTTTAACTCCAACAGGAGTCTCTACATAAAAATGCTTCATTGCTCAGCCCAAGCACACACCAAGTGGGCCCAGAAGTGGATTTTTATGTCATTTACTCATCTCTGTAAACCTTAGGTTACTAGTTCTCTATAAGTAGGACCTTTTGCTATTGTATTTGAAGCTTCTAATCTTCGGATCTTTGGAATCTCTTTCTTTAGATCTTAGATCATTGGGAGGCTGGCCATTCGGCCATGCCTAGACCTTGTTCTTATGTATTTTCAACGGTGGAGTTTCTACACACCATAGATTAAGGTGTGGATCTCTGCTGTACCTCGAGTATTAATGCAATTACTATTGTTCTTCTATTCAATTCCGCTTGTTCTCGTTCTAAGATATCACTTGTTCTTCAACTTGATGAATGTGATGAACCGTGACACTCATCATCATTCTCACCTATGAACGTGTGACTGACAACCACCTCCGTTCTACCTTCGATTGGGTGAATATCTCTTGGATTCCTGATACACGATGCATGGTTGATCGCCTGACAACCGAGTGCTCGCCTGACAACCGAGCCAGTCATTCCGTGAGATCAGAGTCTTCATGGTATAGGCTAGAACTGATGACGGCATTCAAGAGAATCCGGAAGGTCTAACCTTGTCTGTGGTATTATGAGTAGGATTCAATGATTGAATGACTGTGACGTGCTTCAAACTCCTGAAGGCGGGGCGTTAGTGACAGACGCAAAAGAATCACTAGATTCTATTCCGGCCTGATTGAGAACCGACAGATGGATAGCCGTGCCGTGACAGGGTGCGTTGAACATTTTCACTGAGAGGATGGGAGGTAGCCACTGACAACGGTGAAACCCTTGCATAAGCTTGCCATGGAAAGGAGTAAGAAGGATTGGATGAAGACACTAGGAAAGCAGAGAGACGGAAGGGACACAGCATCTTCATACGCTTATCTGAAATTCCCACCAATGAATTACATAAGTATCTCTATCTCTATCTTTATGTTTTATTCGTATATCACCATACCCATTTGAGTTTGCCTGACTAAGATTTACATGGTGACCATAGCTTGCTTCATACCAACAATCTCTGTGGGATCGACCCTTACTCGCGTAAGGTTTATTACTTGGACGACCCAATACACTTGCTGGTTAGTTGTGCGAAGTTGTAGTGATCACAATTTTGCGCACCAAGTTTTTGGCGCCGTTGCCGGGGATTGTTGAGTTTGGACAACTGAAGGTTCATCTTGTTGCTTAGATTAGGTATTTTTTTTTCAGAATTCTTAAGAATGAATTCTAGAGTTTCATGATGATCTGTTGAAATCTGGCTGGCTATGAAGCCATGTCTAATTTCATTGGACCGAGGTTTCAACTTATCATCACAATAGCTTGTTGATTTCTATCAATCTTGCTTTTGGAGCAGTGATCTGCTAAGGCTTGGCTGGCCTTTGGCCTTGTCTAGTGTTTTGGACCGAAGCTTTCTTTGAAAGTTTGGCTGGCTGTAAAGCCATATCTAATTCCTGGACCGGAGTCTTAGACTAGCATTGCACTGATTCCTGGAATTCTCATTAAGAACTTTGATATTTTTGTTTTCTTTTCCACTTTATTTTCGAAAAAAAAAACACAAAAAAAAATTTTACAAAATCATAAAATCCAAAAATATTTCTTGTTCGAGTCTAGTGTCTCATGTTAAGTTTGGTGTCAATTGCATGCATTCATTCATGTGTCTTAAGGATCTTCAAGTAATTCTTGATGATTTCTTACTTTGATCTTTAAATTCTCTTGACTTGAGTGTTTATGTGTCCCATATGCATTCTCATTAGTGTCAGTAGTATACAAACTGCTAAGTTTGGTGTCTTGCATGCATTGTTATTTGATTTTAGTTGCATTTTGATTATTCCTTACTATTAAAAATCCAAAAATATTTTTAATTTGTGTCTTTTCAAGTCCATAAAACAGAGAATTGAAGATTCAGAACATACAGCAGAGGAAATGCACAGAAAAAGCTGGGCGTTCAAAACGCCCAGTGAAGAAGGACAGACTGGCGTTTAAACGCCAGCCAGGGTACCTGGTTGGGCGTTTAACGCCCAAAAGGGTAGCATTTTGGGCGTTAAACGCCAGAATGTGCACCATTCTGGGCGTTTAACGCCAGGATGGCACAAGAGGGAAGATTTTGTTTTCAAATCAATTTTTTTTTCAAGTTTTCAAAATTTTTCAAAATCAAATCTTTTTCAAATCAATCTTTTCAATCAAATCTTTTTCAAAATTAATTTCTTTCCATTTTTAAAGATACTTGCTATTAATTAATAATTTGATTCAACATTCCAAGTATGTTGCCTTTTCTGTTGAGAAAGGTTTAATGTTTGAATCATATCTTTTCTTGATAGCCAAGTCATTAATTTTCAAAATCAAATCTTTTTCAAATCATATCTTCTCAATCACATTTTTTAAAACTAATCATATCTTCTTAACCACATCTTTTTCAAAATAGTTTTCAATCAAATCTTTTTTATTTCTAATTTCAAAACCTTTTTCAAAAATCACTTGATTTCTTTCCCACTCTTATTTTCGAAAATCAATTAGTGTTTTTCAAAATGTTCTCAAAGTCTTTTACTTAATTTTTGAAAATTACTTCCCTTCTTCTCACATCCTTCTATTATTGGACTAACACTATTCCTTAATGCATAATTCGAACTCCATCTTCTTTGATAAGTTCGAATTCTTCTACTTCTGCCTTCTATTTTTCTTTTCCTCTGACACCTCAAGGAATCTCTATATTGTGACATAGAGGATTCCACATTATCTTGTTCTCTTCTCTTTCTTATGAGCAGGAGCAAGGATAAAAGCATTCTTGTTGAGGCTGATCCTGAACCTGAAAGGACCTTGAAGAGAAGGCTAAGAGAAACCAAGGCACAACTCTCTGTAGAGGACCTAACAGAAATCTTCAAAGAAGAAGAACCCATGGCAGCCGAAAACAACAACAATGCCAACAATGCAAGGAAGGTGCTGGGTGACTTTACTGCACCTACTCCCGATTTCTATGGGAGAAGCATCTCTATCCCTGCCATTGGAGCAAACAACTTTGAGCTTAAGCCTCAATTAGTTTCTCTAATGCAACAGAATTGCAAGTTCCATGGACTTCCATTGGAAGATCCTCATCAGTTCTTAGCTGAATTCTTGCAAATCTGTGACACTGTTAAGACTAATGGGGTTGACCTTGAGGTCTACAGACTTATGCTATTCCCTTTTGCTGTAAGAGACAGAGCTAGGACATGGTTGGACTCTCAACCTAAAGAAAGCCTGTACTCTTGGGAAAAGCTAGTCAATGCCTTCTTGGCAAAGTTCTTTCCACCTCAAAAATTGAGTAAGCTTAGAGTGGAAGTCCAAACCTTCAGACAGAAGGAAGGAGAATCCCTCTATGAAGCTTGGGAAAGATACAAACAATTAATCAGAAAGTGTCCCTCTGACATGCTTTCTGAATGGAGCATCATAGGTATTTTCTATGATGGTCTTTCTGAACTGTCCAAGATGTCTTTGGATAGCTCTGCTGGAGGATCACTTCATCTGAAGAAGACGCATACAGAAGCTCAAGAGCTGATTGAAATGGTTGCAAATAACCAATTCATGTACACTTCTGAAAGGAATCCTGTGCACAATGGGACTAGTCAGAAGAAAGGAGTTCTTGAGATTGACACTCTGAATGCCATATTGGCTCAGAAAAAAATATTGACTCAACAAGTCAATATGATTTCTCAAAGTCTGTCTGGAATGCAAAATGCACCAAGCAGTACTAAGGAAGCTTCATCTGAAGAAGAAGCTTATGATCCTGAGAACCCTTCAATGGAAGAGGTGAATTACATGGGAGAACCCTATGGAAACACCTATAATCCTTCATGGAGAAATCATCCAAATCTCTCATGGAAGGATCAACAGAGACCTCAACAAGGTTTCAACAACAATAATGGTGGAAGAAACAGGTTTAGCAATAGCAAGCCTTTTCCATCATCTTCTCAGCAACAGACAGAGTGTTCTAAGCAGAATACCTCTGACGTAGCAACCATGGTCTCTGATCTAATCAAAACCACTCAAAGTTTCATGACTGAAAGAAGGTCCTCCATCAGAAACTTGGAGGCACAAGTGGGTCAGCTGAGCAAGAAAATTACTGAACTCCCTCCTAGTACTCTCCCAAGCAATACAGAAGAAAATCCAAAATGAGAGTGCAAGGCCATCAACATGGCCGAATTTGGAGAGGAGGAAGAGGCAGTGAACGCCACTGAGGAAGACCTCAATGGACGTCCACTGACTTCCAATGAGTTCCCCAATGAGGAACCATGGGAATCTTAGGCTCAAAATGAGATCATAGAGATTCCATTGGACTTACTTCTGCCATTCATGAGCTCTGATGAGTATTCTTCCTCTGAGGAGGATGAGTATGTCACTGAAGAGCAAGTTGCTAAATACCTTGGAGCAATCATGAAGCTAAATGACAAGTTATTTGGAAATGAGACTTGGGAGGATGAACCCCCTTTGCTCACCAAAGAACTGGGTGACTTGTCTAGGCAGAAACTACCTCAAAAGAGACAGGATCCTGGGATGTTTTCAATACCTTGTACCATAGGCACCATGACCTTCAAAAAGGCCTTGTGTGACTTAGGGTCAAGTGTAAACCTCATGCCTCTCTCTGTAATGGAGAAGCTAGGGATCTTTGAGGTGCAAGCTGTAAAAATCTCACTAGAGATGGCAGACAACTCAAGAAAACAAGCTTATGGACTTGTAGAGGATGTTCTGGTGAAAGTTGAGGACCATTACATCCCTGCTGATTTCATAGTCCTTGAGACTGGGAAGTGCATGGATGAATCCATCATCCTTGGCAGACCCTTCCTAGCCACAGCAAAGGCTGTGATTGATGTTGATAGAGGAGAGTTGATCATTCAAGTGAATGAAGAATCCTTGGTGTTTAAGGCTCAAGGATATCCCTCTGTCACCATGGAGAGGAAGCATGAAGAGCTCCTCTCAACACAGAGCCAAACAGAGCCCCCACAGTCAAACTCTAAGTTTGGTGTTGGGAGGCCACAACCAAATTCTAAGTTTGGTGTTGAACCCCCACATTCAAACTCTAAGTTTGGTGTTGGGAGGTTCCAACATTGCTCTGAGCATCTCTGAGGCTCTATGAGAGCCCTCTGTCAAGCTACTGACATTAAAGAAGCGCTTGTTGGGAGGCAACCCAATGTTATATTTTATATATTTTTTCTTTGTTATTTTATGTTTTCTGTAGGTTGATGATCATGAGAAGTCACAAAATCAATGAAAAAAGCAAAAATAGAATGCAAAGCAGAAAGAAAAACAGCACACCTTGGAGGAGAATGTGCTGGCGTTTAAACGCCAGTAAGGCTAGCTGTTGGGCGTTTAACGCCCAGTCTGGCACCATTCTGGGCGTTTAACGCCAGAAAGGGGCACCAGACTGGCGTTAAACGCCAGAAAAGGGCAAGAAGCTGGCGTTAAACGCCAGAAATGGGCACCAGCCCGGCGTTTAACGCCAGAATTGGCTAAAAACGCAAATTTGCTTGCCATTTGGTGCAGGGATGACTTTTCCTTGACACCTCAGGATCTGTGGACCCCACAGGATCCCCATCTACCCTACCACTCTCTCTCTCTTCTTCACCCATTCACCAATCACCTTAACACCTCTTCCCCAAAAACCCTTCACCTATCAAATCCCATCTTTCTCTTCACCACTCACATCCATCCTTCATAAAACCCCACCATTCAAATTCAAACCACTCTCCCGCCCAAACCCACCCATACATGGCCGAACATCACCCTTCCCCCTCTCCTATATAAACCCATCTTCACTCCTTCATTTTCACACAACCTAAACACTACTTCTCCCCCTTCTTGGCCGAACACAAAAGCCATTCCCTTCTTTCTCATTTCTTCTTCTTCTACTATCTTCTTTCTTATTTTGCTCGAGGACGAGCAAACCCTTTAAGTTTGGTGTGGTAAAAGCATTGCTTTTTGTTTTTCCATAACCATTTATGGCATCCAAGGCTGGAGAAACCTCTAGAAATAGGAAAGGGAAGGCAAAAGCTTCCATCTCCGAGTCATGGGAGATGGAGAGATTCATCTCAAGGGTGCATCAAGACCACTTCTATGAAGTTGTGGCCTTGAAGAAGGTGATCCCCGAGGTCCCTTTTTCACTCAAAAAGAGTGAATATCCGGAGATCCGACATGAGATCCGAAGAAGAGGTTGGGAAGTTCTTACCAACCCCATTCAACAAGTCGGAATCTTAATGGTTCAAGAGTTCTATGCCAATGCATGGATCACCAAGAACCATGATCAAAGTATGAACCCGGATCCAAAGAATTATCTTACTATGGTTCGGGGGAAATACTTGGATTTTAGTCCGGAAAGTGTAAGGTTGGCATTCAACTTGCCCATGATGCAAGGAGATGAACATCCTTACACTAGAAGGGTCAACTTTGATCAAAGGTTGGACCAAGTCCTCACAGTCATTTGTGAAGAGGGCGCCCAATGGAAGAGAGATTCAAGAGGAAAGCCGGTTCAATTGAGAAGGCATGATCTCAAACCCGTGGCTAGGGGATGGTTGGAGTTTATCCAACGCTCAATCATTCCCACTAGCAACTGGTTCGAAGTTACCATAGACCGGGCTATCATGATTCATAGCATCATGATTGGAGAAGAAATAGAAGTTCATGAGGTTATATCCCAAGAACTGTATAAGGTGGCGGACAAGTCTTCTACCTTGGCATGGTTAGCCTTTCCTCATCTCATTTGTCACCTCTATTATTCAGTTGGAGTTGACATAGAGGGAGACATTCCCATTGATGAGGACAAGCCCATCACTAAGAAGAGGATGGAGCACACAAGAGACCCCACTCATCATGAGATCCCTGAGATGCCTCAAGGGATGCACTTTCCTCCACAAAACTATTGGGAGCAACTAAACACCTCCCTAGGAGAATTGAGTTCCAACATGGGACAACTAAGGGTGGAGCATCAAGAACACTCCATCATCCTCCATGAAATTAGAGAAGATCAAAGAATCATGAGAGAGGAGCAACAAAGACAAGGAAGAGACATTGAGGAGCTCAAGCACTCCATAAGATCTTCAAGAAGAAGAAAGAGCTGCCATCACTAAGGTGGACCCGTTCTTTAATTTCCTTGTTCTTTATTTTTCTGTTTTTCAAATTTTTTTAGTGCTTATGTTTATCTATGTTTGTGTCTTGTGATCATTAGTGTCTTAGTGTCTATGCCTTAAAGTTATGAATGTCCTATGAATCCATCACCTTTCTTGAATCAAAAATATTCTTAATTGAAAAAGAGAAGAATTGCATGAATTTTGAATTTTATAATAGTTTAATTATTTTGATGTGGTGGCAATATTTTTGTTCTCTGAATGTATGCTTAAACAGTGCATATGTCTTTTGAATTTGTGGTTCATGAATGTTGGCTCTTGAAAGAATGATGAAAAAGGAGACATGTTACTGAGAATCTGAAAAATCATAAAAATGATTCTTGAAGCAAGAAAAGGCAGTGAATACAAAAAAAAAAGGGGAGAAAAACGAAAAAGAGGAGAAAAGAAAACGAAAAAAAAAGAGAGAGAAAAAGAAAAAGAAAGAAATAAAGTTGTGATCCAAGGCAAAAAGAGTGTACTTAAGAACCCTGGACACCTCTAGTTGGGGACTCTAGCAAAGCTAAGTCACAATCTGAAAAGGTTCACCCAATTATGTGTCTGTGGCATGTATGTATCCGATGGTAATACTGGAAGACAGAGTGCTTTGGGCCACAGCCAAGACTCAATAAGAAGCTATGTTCAAGAATCATCATACTTTACTAGGAGAATCAATAACACTATCTGGATTCTGAGTTCCTAAAGAAGCCAATCATTCTGAATTTCAAAGGATAGAGTGAGATGCCAAAACTGTTCAGAGGCAAAAAGCTAAAAGCCCCGCTCATCTAATTAATACTGATCTTCATAGATGTTTTTGGAATTCATTGCATATTCCCTTCTTTTTATTTGATTTTCAGTTGCTTGAGGACAAGCAACAATTTAAGTTTGGTGTTGTGATGAGCGGATAATTTGTACGCTTTTTGGCATTGTTTTTAGTATGTTTTTAGTATGATCTAGTTAGTTTTTAGTATATTTTTATTAGTTTTTAGTTAAAATTCACTTTTCTGGACTTTACTATGAGTTTGTGTGTTTTTCTGTGATTTCAGGTATTTTCTGGCTGAAATTGAGGGACCTGAGCAAAAATCTGATTCAGAGACTAAAAAGGACTGCAGATGCTGTTAGATTCTGACCTCCCTGCACTCGAAGTGGATTCTCTGGAGCTACAAAAGCCCAATTGGCGCGCTCTCAACGGCGTTGGAAAGTAGACATCCTGGGCTTTCCAGCAATATATGATAGTTCATACTTTGCCCAAGATTTGATGGCCCAAACCGGCGTTCAAAGTCACCCTCAGAATTCCCAGCGTTAAACGCCGGAACTGGCACAAGAATGGGAGTTAAACGCCCAAACTGGCACCAAAGCTGGCGTTTAACTCCAAGAGGAGTTTCTACACGAAAATGCTTCATTGCTCAGCCCAAGCACACACCAAGTGGGCCTGGAAGTGGATTTTTATGTCATTTACTCATCTCTGTAAACCTTAGGTTACTAGTTCTCTATAAGTAGGACCTTTTGCTATTGTATTTGAAGCTTCTAATCTTCGGATCTTTGGAATCTCTTTCTTTAGATCTTAGATCATTGGGAGGTTGGCCATTCAGCCATGCCTAGACCTTGTTCTTATGTATTTTCAACGGTGGAGTTTCTACACACCATAGATTAAGGTGTGGAGCTCTGCTGTACCTCGAGTATTAATGCAATTACTATTGTTCTTCTATTCAATTCCGCTTGTTCTCGTTCTAAGATATCACTTGTTCTTCAACTTGATGAATGTGATGAACCGTGACACTCATCATCATTCTCACCTATGAACGTGTGACTAACAACCACCTCCGTTCTACCTTCGATTGGGTGAATATCTCTTGGATTCCTGATACACGATGCATGGTTGATCGCCTGACAACCGAGTGCTCGCCAGAAAACCGAGCCAGCCATTCCGTGAGATCAGAGTCTTCGTGGTATAGGCTAGAACTGATGGCGGCATTCAAGAGAATCCGGAAGGTCTAACCTTGTCTGTGGTATTCTGAGTAGGATTCAATGATTGAATGACTGTGACGTGCTTCAAACTCCTGAAGGCGGGGCGTTAGTGACAGACGCAAAAGAATCACTGGATTCTATTCCGGCCTGATTGAGAACCGACAGATGGATAGCCGTGCCGTGACAAGGTGCGTTGAACATTTCCACTGAGAGGATGGGAGGTAGCCATTGACAACGGTGAAACCCTTGCATAAGCTTGCCATGGAAAGGAGTAAGAAGGATTGGATGAAGACAGTAGGAAAGCAAAGAGACGGAAGGGACACAGCATCTTCATATGCTTATCTGAAATTCCCACCAATGAATTACATAAGTATCTCTATCTCTATCTTTATGTTTTATTCGTATATCACCATACCCATTTGAGTTTGCCTGACTAAGATTTACAAGGTGACCATAGCTTGCTTCATACCAACAATCTCTGTGGGATCGACCCTTACTCGCGTAAGGTTTATTACTTGGACAATCCAGTACACATGCTGATTAGTTGTGCAAAGTTGTAGTGATCACAATTTTGCGCACCACTAGTCAATGCCTTCTTGGCAAAGTTCTTTCCACCTCAAAAATTGAGTAAGCTTAGAGTGGAAGTCCAAACCTTCAGACAAAAGGAAGGTGAATCCCTCTATGAAGCTTGGGAAAGATACAAACAATTGATCAGAAAGTGTCCTTCTGACATGCTTTCAGAATGGAGCATCATAGGTATCTTCTATGATGGTCTGTCTGAACTGTCCAAGATGTCATTGGATAGTTCTGCTGGAGGCTCTCTTCATTTGAAGAAGACGCCTGCAGAAGCTCAAGAACTGATTGAAATGGTTGCAAATAACCAATTCATGTACACTTCTGAAAGGAATCCTGTGAACAATGGGACGAATCAGAAGAAAGGAGTTCTTGAGATTGATACTCTGGATGCCATATTGGCTCAGAACAAAATATTGACTCAGCAAGTCAATATGATTTCTCAAAGTTTGTCTGGAATGCAAGCTGCACCAGGCAGTACTAAGGACGCTTCATCTGAAGAAGCTTATGATCCTGAGAACCCTTCAATGGAAGAGGTGAATTACATGGGAGAACCCTATGGAAACACCTATAATCCTTCATGGAGAAATCATCCAAATCACTCATGGAAGGATCAACAAAGACCTCAACAAGGTTTCAACAACAATAATGGTGGAAGAAACAGGTTTAGCAATGGCAAGCCTTTTCCATCATCTTCTCAGCAACAGACAGAGAATTCTAAGCAGAGCCACTCTGACTTAGCAACCATGGTCTCTGATCTAATCAAAACCACTCAAAGTTTCATGACTGAAACAAGGTCCTCCATTAGAAACTTGGAGGCACAAGTGGGTCAGCTGAGTAAGAAAATTACTGAACTCCCTCCTAGCACTCTTCCAAGCAATACAGAAGAGAATCCAAAAGGAGAGTGCAAGGCCATTAACATGACCTACATGTCCGAATTTGGAGAGGAGGAAGAGGCAATGAGCGCCACTGAGGAAGGCCTCAATGGACGTTCACTGGCCTCCAATGAGTTCCTTAATGAGGAAACTTGGGAATCTGAGGCTCACACTGAGACCATAGAGATTCCATTGAATTTACTTCTGCCAATCATGAGCTCTGATGAGTATTCTTCCTCTGAAGAGGATGAAGATGTCACTGAAGAGCAAGTTGCCAAGTACCTCGGAGCAATCATGAAGCTAAATGACAAGTTATTTGGTAATGAGACTTGGGAGGATGAACCCCCTTTGCTCACCAAAGAGCTGGATAACTTGACTAGGCAGAGATTACCTCAAAAGAGACATGACCCTGGGAAGTTCTCAATACCTTGTACAGTAGGCACCATGACCTTCAAGAAGGCTCTTTGTGACCTAGAGTCAAGCATAAACCTCATGCCTCTCTCTGTAATGGAGAAGCTAGGGATCTTTGAGGTGCAAGCTGCAAAAATCTCACTAGAGATGGCAAAAAATTCAAGAAAACAAGCTTATGGACTTGTAGAGGATGTTTTGGTAAAAGTTGAAGACCATTACATCCCTACTGATTTCATAGTCCTAGAGACTGGAAAGTGCATGGATGAATCCATCATCCTTCGCAGACCCTTCCTTGCCACAGCAAAGGCTGTGATTGATGTTGACAGAGGAGAATTGATCATTCAAGTGAATGAAGAATCCCTTGTGTTTAAGGCTCAAGGATATCCCTCTGTAACCATGGAGAGGAAGCATGAAGAGCTTCTCTCAAAACAGAGCCAAACAGAGCCCCCACAGTCAAACTCTAAGTTTGGTGTTGGGAGGCCACAACCAACTTCTAAGTTTGGTGTTGAACCCCCACATTCAAACTCTAAGTTTGGTGTTGGGAGGTTCCAACATTGCTCTGAGCATATGTGAGGCTCCATGAGAGCCAACTGTCAAGCTACTGACATTAAAGAAGCGCTTGTTGGGAGGCAACCCAATGTTATATTTATCTATTTTTCCTTTGTTATTTTATGTTTTCTGTAGGTTGATGATCATGGGAAGTCACAAAATCAATTGAAAAAGCAAAAACAGAATAAAAAACAGAAAGAAAAAAACAGCACACCCTGGAGGAAGACCTTGCTGGCGTTTAAACGCCAGTAAGAGCAGCAAATGGGGGTTTAACGCCCAGTCTGGCACCATTCTGGGCATTTAACTCCAGAAAGGGGCACCAGACTGGCGTTAAACGCCAGGAAAGGGCAAGAAGTTGGCGTTAAACGCCAGAAATGGGCACAAGCCCGGCGTTTAACGCCAGAATTGGCATAAAGAGCATTTTTGCTCGCCACTTGGTGCAGGGATGAATTTTCCTTGACACCTCAGGATCTGTGGACCCCACAGGATCCCACCTACCCCACCACTCTCTCTTTTCTTCACCCATTCACCAATCACCTCAATACCTCTTCCCCAAAAACCCCTCACCTATCAAATCCCACTATTCTCTTCACCACTCACATCCATCCTTCATAAAACCCCACCTACCTCACCATTCAAATTCAAACAACTTTCCCTCCCAAACCCACCCATACATGACCGAACCATACACCCCCTCTCCACTCCTATATAAACCCATCTTCACTCCTTCATTTTCACACAACCTAAACACTACTTCTTCCCCTTAGCCGAACCACAAAGCCTCCTCCATCTCCTTCATTTCTTCTTCTTTTGCTCTCTTCTTTCTTCTTTTGCTCGAGGACGAGCAAACCTTTTAAGTTTGGTGTGGTAAAAGCATTGCTTTTTGTTTTTCCATAACCATTTATGGCATCGAAAGCCGGAGAAACCTCTAGAAAGAGGAAAGGGAAGGCAAAAGCTTCCACCTCCGAGTCATGGGAGATGGAGAAATTCATCTCAAGGGTGCATCAATACCACTTCTATGAAGTTGTGGCCATGAAGAAGGCGATCCCCGAGGTCCCTTTCAAACTCAAAAAGAGTAAATATCCAGAGATCCGACATGAGATCCGAAGAAGAGGTTGGAAAGTTCTTACCAACCCCATTCAACAAGTCGGAATCTTAATGGTTCAAGAGTTCTATGCTAATGCATGGATCACTAAGAACCGTGATCAAAGTGTGAACCCGGACCCAAAGAATTGGCTTACAATGGTTCGGGGGAAATACTTGGATTTTAATCTGAAAAAAGTAAGGTTGGCATTCAACTTGCCCATGATGCAAGGAGATGAACACCTTTACACTAGAAGGGTCAACTTTGATCAAAGGTTGGACCAAGTCCTCATGGACATTTGTGAAGAGGGCGCTCAATGGAAGAGAGATTCAAGAGGAAAGCCGGTTCAACTGAGAAGGCATGACCTCAAACCCGTGGCTAGAGGATGGTTGGAGTTTATCCAACGCTCAATCATTCTGACTAGCAACCGGTCCGAAGTTACTATAGACCGGGCTATCAAGATTCATAGCATCATGATTGGAGAGGAAGTAGAAGTTCATGAGGTTATATCCCAAGAACTTTATAAGGTGGCAGACAAGTCCTCTACCTTGGCAAGGTTAGCTTTTCCTCATCTCATTTGTCACCTCTATTATTCAGTTGGAGTTGACATAGAGGGAGACACCCTCATTGATGAGGACAAGCCCATCACTAAAAAAAGGATGGAGCAAACAATAGACCCCTCTCATCATGAAATCCCTGAGATGCCTCAAGGGATGCACTTTCCTCCACAAAACTATTGGGAGCAAATCAATACCTCCCTAGGAGAATTGAGTTCCAACATGGGATAACTAAGGGTGGAGCACCAAGAACATTCCATCCTTCTCTATGAAATTAGAGAAGATCAAAGAATCATGAGAGAGGAGCAACAAAGGCAAGGAAGAGACATTGAAGAGCTCAAGCACTCCATAAGATCTTCAAGAGGAAGAACAAGCCGCCATCACTAAGGTGGATCCGTTCTTTAATCTCCTTGTTCTTTATTTTTCTATTTTTCGAAAAATCATGCTTATGTCTATTCATGTTTGTGTCTTATGATCATTAGTGTCTTAGTGTCTATGCCTTAAAGTTATGAATGTCCTATGAATCCATCACCTTTCTTAAATAAAAAAATGTTCTTAATTGAAAAAGAGAAGAATTACATGAATTTTGAATTTTATAACAGATTAATTATTCTGATGTGGTGGTAATACTTTTGACTTCTGAATGTATGCTTGAACAGTGCATATGTCTTTTGAATTTGTTGTTCATGAATGTTGGCTCTTGAAAGAATGATGAAAAAGGAGACATGTTACTGAGGATCTGAAAAATCATAAAAAATGATTCTTGAAGCAAGAAAAAGCGTTGAATACAAAAAAAAATCGAAAAAAAAGAGAAAGAGAGGAAAAAGAAAAAAAAAAGAAAAAGAAATAATAAAGTTGTGATCCAAGGCAAAAAGAGTGTGCTTAAGAACCCTGGACACCTCTAATTGGGGACTCTAGCAAAGCTGAGTCACAATCTGAAAAGGTTCACCCAGTTATGTGTCTGTGGCATGTATGTATCCGGTGGTAATACTGGAAGACAGAATGCTTTGGGCCACGGCCAAGACTCATAAAGTAGCTATGTTCAAGAATCATCATACTTAACTAGGAGAATCAATAACACTATCTGGATTCTGAGTTCCTATAGAAGCCAATCATTCTGAATTTCAAAGGATAGAGTGAGATGCCAAAACTATTCAGAGGCAAAAAGCTAAAAGTCCAGCTCATCTAATTAATACTGATCTTCATAGATTTTTTGGAATTCATTGCATATTCTCTTCTTTTTATCTTATTTGATTTTCAGTTGCTTGGGGACAAGCAACAATTTAAGTTTGGTGTTGTGATTAGCGGATAATTTATACGCTTTTCGCATTGTTTTTAGTATGTTTTTAGTATGTTTTAGTTAGTTTTTAGTATATTTTTATTAGTTTTTAGTTAAAATTCACTTTTCTGGACTTTACGATGAGTTTGTGTGTTTTTCTATGATTTCAGGTATTTTCTGGCTGAAATTGAGGGACCTGAGCAAAAATCTGATTCAGAGGCTGAAAAGGACCGCAGATGCTGTTGGATTCTGACCTCCCTGCACTCAAAGTGGATTTTCTGGAGCTACAGAACCCTAATTGGCGTGCTCTTAACTGCGTTGGAAAGTAGACATCCTGGGCTTTCCAGCAATATATAATAGTTCATACTTTGCCCGAGATTTGATGGCCCAAACTGGCGTTTCAAATCAGCTCAAAACTGCCCGGCGTTAAACGCCGGAACTGGCACAGGAATGGGAGTTAAACGCCCAAACTGGCACAAAAGCTAGCGTTTAACTCCAAGAGAAGTCTCTACACGAAAATACTTCAATGATCAGCCCAAGCACACACCAAGTTGGCCCGGAAGTGGATTTTTATGTCATTTACTCATCCTTGTAAACCCTAGGCTACTAGTTCTCTACAAATAGGACCTTTTACTATTGTATTCTTATCTTGGTAGCTATCTTTAGTCTTATGCTATCTTAGATCATGGGGGCTGGCCTCACGGTCATGCCTAGACCTTGTTCTTATGTATTTTCAATGGTGGAGTTTCTACACACCATAGATTAAGGTGTGGAGCTCTGCTGTACCTCGAGTATTAATGCAATTACTATTGTTCTTCTATTCAATTCAGCTTATTCTTGTTCTAAGATATTCATTTGCACCCAAGAACATGATGAATGTGATGATTATGTGACACTCATCATCATTCTCACTTATGAACGAGTGCCTGACAACCACTTCTGTTCTACAAGCAAACAAGGCTTGAATGTTTATCTCTTGGATCCCTTGATCGGAATCTTCGTGGTATAAGCTAGAATTGATGGCGGCATTCAAGAGAATCCGGAAGGTCTAAACCTTGTTTGTGGTATTCTAAGTAGGATTTAATGATTGAATGACTTTGACGAGCTTCAAACTCCTGAAGGCTGGGCGTTAGTGACAGACGCAAAAGAATCACTGGATTCTATTCCAACCTGATTGAGAACCGACAGATGATTAGCCTTGCCGTGACAGGATGCGTAGAACATTTTCACTGAGAGGATGGGAGGTAGCCACTGACAACGGTAAAACCCTACATACAGCTTGCCATGGAAAGGAGTAAGAAGGATTGAATGAAGACAGTAGGAAAGCAGAGAGACGGAATGGACAAAGCATCTCCATTCGCTTATCTGAAATTCTCACCAATGAATTACATAAGTATCTCTATCTTTATCTTTATGTTTTATTCATAAATCATCTATAACCATTTGAATCTACCTGACTGAGATTTACAAGATGACCATAGCTTGCTTCATACCAATAATCTCCGTGGGATCGACCCTTACTCGCGTAAGGTTTATTACTTGGACGACCCATTGCACTTGCTGGTTAGTTGTGCGAAGTTGTGATAAAGAGTTGAGATTACAATTGTGCGTACCATGTTGATGGCGCCATTGATGATCACAATTTCATGCACCACTGGGCATTAGTGACAGACGCAAAAGAATCACTGGATTCTATTCCATCCTGATTGAAAACCGACAGATGATTAGTCGTGCTGTGACAGAGCATTTGGACCTTTTTCACTGAGAGGATGGGATGTAGCCATTGACAATGGTGATGCCCTACATACATCTTGCCATGGAAAGGAGTAAGAAGGATTGGATGAATGTAATAAGAAAGTAGAGATTCGGAAGGAAGACAGAACCTCCATGCACCTATCTGAAATTCCCACCATTGGATTACATGAGTAACTTTATCTTTATTTTCTATTTATTTTATTATTTTTATTTAAACCAATAATCTCTTAAATTAGTTAAATCCACCTGACTGGGATTTACAAGATGACCATAGCTTGCTTCATACCAACAATCTCCGTGGGATCGACTCTTACTCACGTAAGGTATTACTTGGATGACCCAGTGCACTTGCTGGTTAGTTGTGCGGAGTTGTGACTAAGTGTAATTCACGTGTGAGAGCTACCAAGTCATTGGAGCCATTGTTGATGATCAAAATTTCGTCCATCAGGGATCTTCTTGTTTCTCCATCTTTTGGGTACTTTTCTCCTTGTTTCTCTTGATGCTGTCTTGCTCTCTATAGATTCTTTCTCTAAGGAATCCTTGTTGCTAGCTTTGCATGACTCTGGTGGGTTTAGCTCCCTTTGAGTTACCTTTGAATATGGTTCTTCATGAATATATGGCTTTCCAACCAATGGGGTTTCCAATTGTGTTGTTTGTGCTTCACTGCTTGTTTCTTGCATCAGTGCTTCATTATGCTCTTCTCTTGATTCTTTATTTTCTTGACTTGCTTCTTGCCATGATTTGAAGACATTGAAGGTGAGTTGCTCATCATGTATCCTTAAGATTAGCTCTCCCCGTTCCACATCTATAAGTGCCCTAGCAGTGGCTAAGAATGGCCTCCCTAAGATGATTGGATGGAGATGACTTTCTTCCATCTCTAGGATAACAAAGTCTGTGGGAAGATAGTAGCTCCCAACCATCACCAGCACATTTTCAACTACTCCTATTGCCTATTTTTGAGTTTTGTCAGCCAATCTGATAATTACATCAGTAGGAGTTAGTTCATTGATTTGGAGCTTCTTCATGAGGGAGAGGGGTATTAAGTTGATACTTGCTCCCAAGTCACAAAGCCCTTTGTCAATCTTTATTTTGCCTATAGCACAAGGGATGTGGAAGCTCCTGGGTCTTTTCCTTTTATAGGTAGTTGTGGTTGGATGAGAGCACTGCACTCCTTATTCATCAGTATTGTTTGCCCACCTTTCAATGAACTCTTTCTATTCAGCAGCTCTTTTATGTACTTAATGTATGAGGGCATCTGTTGGAGAGCTTTAATGAATGGTATGTTTACATGAAGAGATGCAAACATATCAAGGAACCTTGAATATATTCTTCTTGCTTCACCACCTTTGAGTCTTTGAGGAAAAGGTGCATATGGGTTCAGACCCTCTTCTTTTAGCTCCTCCTTCTATGGAGGGTTGGGTTCTTGAATTCTCTCCTCATGCTTATCTTCTGGACTGTCTTGAAGATGTTTTGCTTGTGTGATTACTTCCTCCACACTCACTTCATCACTAGTGGTGATCACCTTGCACTCTTCCCATCTTACTTTCTTAGCTTCTCCTCTGGGGTTCTTCTCTGTGTCACTTGGGAAGCTGTTAGTGCACTTAGGAATTTGCTGGGATAGATACCCTACTTGGGACTTCAGTCTATTGATGGTATCTCCTTGGTTCTTGATGTTGGTTTGCACCTCATCATTGAATGCTTTGTTGTCCTGGACTTCCTTGCATAAACCTTCAAGTAAGGTTTCAATTCTAGAGAGTCTATCCTCAGAGTATGATGGTGGGTTTGGGTTATAAGAGTGAGGGTGATTATGCTGGTTTTGATATGGGTGTTGAGGAGTGTGGTTAGGTGGTTGTTGATATGATCTTTGTGATTTTAACGTCTTTGGTCTTGGCCTTAGTCTTGTTGATTTCTCCACCCAAAGTTGGGGTGGTTTTTCCATCCTGGATTGTAAGTTTTGGAGTATGGATCATGATTTTGACTTGGTGAATTACCAACATAGTTGGCTTGCTCCCATTCACCTCCTTCCTCTGTATTTACTCCTTCTTGGGTCGATGATTGTGTGGTGACTGCTGCAACTTGGTTCTTCTCTATTTGCTTTGTAAGGTCAGCTAGTTGCTTGGCAATCATCTTGTTCTGAGCTAGTAGTGCATCAACATGGTTCAGTTCCATTACATCTCGAGTGTTGCTCCTCTCAGAAGCATAGAAGTAGTCATTCTCAGCTACATTCTCAATGACATCTATGGCTTCTTCAATGGTCTTCTTCTTGTTCAAAGATCCTTCGGATGAGTGGTCCACTGCCTTCTTTGATTCATACGAGAGTCCGTCATAGAAAATATGCAGTTGTACCCATTCATTGAACATGTCCGGTGGGCACCTTCTTGTCAAATCCTTAAACCTCTCCCACGCTTCGTAGAGAGTCTCACCATCTTGTTGCCTGAAAGTTTGTACCTCAGCTCTCAGCTTGTTGATGCTTTGAGGAAGATAGAACCTTGCCAAAAATTTGTTCACTACATCTTCCCAAGCTGTTAAATTCTCCTTTGGGAAAGACTCCAACCATTTAGACGCCTTGTCCCTGAGTGAAAAGGGGAACAAGAGCAATCTGTAAATATCTGGGTGGACGCCATTAGACTTCACAATGTCACATATTCATAGGAAGGTGGTTATATATTGATTTGAGTCTTCTTAGGCACTTCCTCCGAATGAACAGTTGTTCTGAATAAGGGTGATGAGCTGAAGTTTTAGCTCAAAGTTGTTAGCATGTATGGTTGGCTTTTGGATGCTGCTTCCACAGTTTCCTAGGTCTGGGTTGATGTAAGATCCTAGAACTCTTCTTCCTGGCTCAGCATGATTCACATGGCCATCTCTGGCATGGTTATGAGCTTCTCCTTCATGGTTATCCTCCATGATTGTTTCAAAGAATTCCTCCTCTTCCTTTGCTCTAACAACTCTTTTACCTCTTGATTCCCTCCTTTTTCTAAGGAGGGTCCTCTCAGGTTCAGAATCAAAGGGTGTTTAAGCTCCACTTCTTCTACCTGTCATACAATTAGCACAGCTCACAGCAAGAAAGAAATTGCATAAATTATAATGGTTAAAGTGGTTATTAGTGTGAGTGGTGCAAATTGTCAAACAGTTATTGGGTTAGTGAACAGAACTGTAAATAATGCGGGAAGATAAAAGGGGTGATAAGAAAAGGGAAGAAGTAACTGTAACTGAAAGTAAACAACTAAATAGAATGAACAAAAGAAAAAAATGCTCAATCTAGTGATCTTCCAACTTAATCATTGTTGATTCAAAATCAATCCCCGGCAACGGCGCCATAAACTTGATGCATGGGAATTTGTCTCTCAACAAATTTCCTTCGGCAAGTATACTGAATTGTCGTCAAGTAAAAACTCACAATAGAGTGAGGTCAAATCCCACAAGGATTGTTTGGTAAAGCAATTTTAATTGGAAGAATACTCTAGTTGAGCTAATCAGAAAGTGGATGTAGAATTGCAGAAAATTAAATGGCAGGAAAGTAAATGACAGAAAATAAAGTGCAGAATCTTAAATGGGGAATTGGGGTGATTAGCATGAAAGTAAATGACAGAAAGTAAAGAGAATGGGTAAGATCAGAAATGGGAACATCATTGGGTTCAGGAGGTATTGCATTCTCCGGATCAAATTCATCCTCATCTCTTCCTCAATCAATGCATTCATTGATCTCCTTGGCAATCTTAAGTGATTGAATCCCAATTCCTTGGCAATCAAATCTCTCTAAACTTGAACAATTGCCCAATTCCTTGATTTAATTGCTCATGAGAAGAGATGAGGTATGGTCACTGATTATACCACATGTATTTCCAAATCAAAGTGTTGGTAGGGTTATATGTCACTATACCCATCCAAACCCCAATTTGGTCCAACATGAGAAAGAATTTCTAGCATGCTCTCCTCATCCCTTTTCCAAGGCTCAGAGGAGATCCAATTATGGAGAGTTTCTTTGACAAGATAACAATCCAATTAGATGAAGATCGAAAGCTTTCTAGTAAGATCAAGAGAAAAGAAAGAAGAAGAATAATGAAAACTATGATTGATCCATCAAATTACAACAGAGCTCCCTAACCCAATGAAAGGGGTTTAGTTGTTCATAGCTTTGGAAAATAGAAATGAAGAAGAAGAAAGATACATTCTAACTCTAGAAGTTGCAGAAAAGTAAAATATACAGAGTGTAGTTTTCTCCAATATGCTAATCTCTCTTCTAGTTCAAAACTACTCCTATATATACTACTCTTCTTGGTCTTCTAGTCAATTCTGCATGTCTTGGATATGGGCCTTTGATCTTAAGTTGAAGCAGTTGGGAATCTTCAGTGGGCTCAGCTTTAGTTGCAGAGAGAAAGTGATGTAAGCATGAACTTTGCCTTGGGGCGTTAGTGACATTAACGCTGAGTGACATTGTGGGTTCGAGAACGTTAGTGGCAATCACTTTTCTCACTAACGTTCCCACCACATGGCCCACGTTAACTCCAACGTTAGTGGTACTAACGTGACCACTAATGTTGCCTTACAAACCTTCGCAAGCGTTATTGGGACTCACCTTTCCCAATAACGTTGCCTTGTGCCCCTAGCCCCCACTGATGCACGAAAAATTCGTCTAGTAACAAATTTCCTTCGGCAAGTGTACCGAATTGTCGTCAAGTAAAAACTCACTATAGAGTGAGGTCGAATCCCACAGAGATTGATTGATCAAGAAACTTTAATTAGAGGAATGTTCTAGTTGAGCAAACCAGAATTTTGATTTGAGATTTGCAGAAAATTAAATAGCGGAAAAGTAAATAGCAGAAAGAGTAAATGCTATAAATAAAGAGCGGAATGTAAATGGCAGAAAGTAAATTGCAGAATCTTAAATGGGAATGGGGAAATGCTCATAAAAGTAAACGGTAGAAATTAAAGAGAATGGGTAAAATCAGAAATGCGGAGTTCATTGGGCTTAGGAGATGTTGCATTCTCCGGATCAAATTCATTTTCATCTCTTCCTCAATCAATGCTTTCATTGATCTCCTTGGCGATCTTAAATGATCGAATTCCAATTTCTTGGTAATCCAATCTCTCAAATCTTGATCAATAGCCGATTTCTTGGTCAATTGCTCATGAGAAGAGATGAAGTATGGTCACTGATTATACCACATGCATTCCCAAATCAAGTATTGGTAGGATTATAGTCACATATCCATCCAAACCCAATTTTGTCCAGCATGAGAAAGCATTTCTAGCATGATCTCTTCATTCCTCTTCCAAGGTTCCGAAGAGATCCAAGTATGAATAGTTTCTTTTCCAAGATAACTACCCAATTGGATGAAGATTGAAAGCTTTCTAGTAAAATCAAGAGAAAAGATAGAAGAAGAAGAATGAAAACTAATATTGATCCATCAAATTGCAACAGAGCTCCCTAACCCAATGAAAGGGATTTAGTTGTTCATAGCTCTGGAAAATGAAAACAAAGATGGAGAATGATGACAAGTCATCATATACCCATTTTTCAAGCTAATTTCACTTGTTTTATTAGTCTTTATGCACTTTCTTGCATCCTAAGTAAGTGATTTGGAGTGAAAATGCATAACTTCTTTAAATCAAACAACCACCATGAAATTAATGTTAACTCATGAGGTTTAAGCTAAATTTAATTGATTTATAAGCCTTGTGAATTTAGTGATACTTGGAGTGGTTGTTTTGGTTTAATGTAGGTGAAGAAAAGAAGAAAAGAGGAAAGCGTGGCTTAAGGAAGCGTGGCCCAAGGAGAAAAAGGCGTGGCGCATAATGGAGGAAGCAAGCATTGCCCTCCACAAGGGCACACTGCCCTCTAGGAGGGCAACATAAGGGAACAAAGCTTGAAAGGCAACTCTGCCCTGCCCACTACAAGGGAAGAGCACAAATCTGTGCTTGGAAGCAAGAAGATCAAAACATTGCCCTGCCCTCCTCAAGGGCAGTATCGGGCCTTCATGGAAAATAAATCAAAGGAAAATGCCTACCAATGTGTGCCACAAGAGTTGAACACGGGACAATGAGGAAGCAAGGAACTAGGCCTCATTATGGTGCCAAGAAAGCCAAGGAAAATGAGTAGCGTGTGTTTCTGCCATGTCTCGAACGCGGGAGTTCAGTTTGGAAACACTGCCCTGCCCTCCGCGAGGGCAGGACAGCATTTTGTTGTGACACGGCCAGCACACCAACCTGGCGCACCAAAGCATCGTTCGGCAGCACCAGCAGCGCACCAAGGCACCAATCTGGCGCACCAAACTTTTCTGCCCTGCCCTCCGCGAGGGCAGGGCAGCATCCTGCGCACCAAGCTCGCACGCCACGCCCGCACCATGGCCGCACGCACCAAATTCTGCCCTGCCCTCCACAAGGGCAGGGCAGCCTCCTGGAAGCAATCTTTCATGGGCCAAAAATTGAATTAAAAATCCAATTTAATTCATTTCTTCACCAAATCAAAAGCCCATCCAAATCCCAAGATCCAAGAATAGAAAGTGTATAAATAGGAGCTAGTTTGATGTAATTAGGACTTTTACTTGACTTTTGAATTTTGCACTTTCTTTGGAGCTTTGAATTTTGCAACTTTTCTTTGAGAGACTTGACCGAGATTTCAGAGAATTGGGGAGGAGAATTGATCTCTCTTCTCCTCGTTCTTGTGTGGGCATTTTAATTTTCTTGTTTGAGTTTTGGGTGTGAAGAATTGAGGAAATTCTGTCTCAATCTCCATTCAAAATCTCTTTAATTCCTCTTCTGCATAATTGAGTTTAATTATAATTTCCTTTACTGTTTCTTCTTCTATTTCTTGTTAATTGCTTTGTGAACTTGGATCTGGGAAGGCAATTGAGGTCTAGACTTTGCTATCTAGTCTCTTGAGTCCTGAGATCCCATTTTCCTTTTTGGTTCTTCTGTGAACCCTGCTGCAGTTTAATTTCATTTTCTGTTTGAAATTTAGTTTATTCCAATTCATCTTCTACTTTATTAATTGTTGCAATCTACTTTCTCTTGCTAGAATTCTGAATTCCCAATCCTTAATTCCCCTTTTATATTCAAGCAATTTACATTTTGTGCCATTTAAGTTACTGCAATTTACATTTCTTGCACTTTAAGTTTCAGTCATTTAATTTCTTGTCCTTTAAGATTCCGTCTATTTTACTTTCTTGTCCTTTAATTTACTGCAATTCTCCCCTCTCCCTTTACATTCCAAGCAATTTAGCTTCTGTTTAAACTAAACCACTCAACCAATATTTGATTCGCTTGACTAAATCAACCACTAAACTAAAATTGTTCAATCCTTCAATCCCTGTGGGATCGACCTCACTCATGTGAGTTATTATTACTTGATGCGACCCGGTACACTTGCCGGTGAGTTTTGTGTTGGATCGTTTTCCACACATCAAGTTTTTGGCGCCGTTGCCGGGGATTGAAATAGATTGACAATGATTAAGTGAAGTGGAGATCTAGATCAAGCATTTTTTTCTTTTCTGTTGCTTTAATTTTGACTAACACACTAACTGTTTGAATTTTTGCTTAAACTAACTAAAACTTCATTCTAGCTACAGATTGAAGTTTCATTGGTTTTCTGGGTCTGTGTGTTTATTGTTGTGTGTTTGTATGTCAGGTACAGGAAGATCTTCCCCCATCCTCTCTGAAATTGACCAAAGAACTCTTCGAAGAATAATAAGAGCTGAAAGAGGGAAGAACATTATTGGAGAGGAAGAATCTGAGGAGGAATTCCAAGAAATGGAAGGAGATCCATCAAACCTCAATCAACCAGGAGGAGGGGCCAACAATAACCAACAACAAAGAAGAGTCCTGGCTTCATATACATTTGCAAATGTTAGACACTGTGGAAGTAGCATTCTTACTCCTAATGTCAATGCAAACAATTTTGAACTAAAGCCACAACTCATCACTTTGGTTCAAAACAACTGTTCTTTTGGAGGAGGGCCATTGGAGGACCCAAATCAACACTTATCCACCTTCTTGAGGATTTGTGATACTGTGAAAACCAATGGTGTGCCTCCTGACAGCTATAAGTTGTTGCTCTTTCCATTTTCTCTTAGAGACAAAGCTACTCAATGGCTAGAGACCTTTCCAAAAGAGAGCATCAACACTTGGGATGACTTGGTGAGCAAGTTTCTTGCCAAATTCTATCCCCCTCAAAGGATCCTAAGATTGAAGACTGAGGTGTAGACATTCACTCAAATGGAGGCTGAAAATTTATATGAAGCATGGGAAAGATATAAGGCACTATTCAGGAAATGTCCACCAGAGATGTTCACTGAGTGGGACAAGTTGCAGAACTTCTAGAAATTTGCCCATCACTTCATTCCAATCATTGAGGCTTTCCTTGGGGAATGATTCTAGCCATTGAGTGGCTTTATCCCTCAAAGAGAACGGAAATAGCAACAACTTGTAAACATCTGGATGCACTCCATTTGTCTTCACTGTGTTGCATATCCTCAGAAAAACAGAGAGATGTTGATTTGGGTCTTCAAGAGGTCCCCCTCCATAAGAGCAATTGTTCTGTACCAAAGTGATGAGCTGAGGTTTTAACTCAAAGTTATTGGCCTGAACATTTGGTGTAGCAATACTGCTCCCACAATGTCTTGGATCAGGGATAGTAATGAGGATAACACCCTTCTAGCTTGTCACCATTATTGTTGGCCCTCCAGGAGGATTTTGCATCTCATCATCCATGACTTGATCTTCTCCCTCTGATTCCTCTGACCCTTCTTCACCAACTATGAACTTTCCTCTTTCTGCTCTCCTTATCCTTCGGCGGGTTCTCTCGTCCTCAATATTATGTCTATTAGCTCCTGACATACACAAACAAAACCAAATCACAAGTGCAATATTCTAGAACTAGAGTGAAATTGGGTTAGTGAAACAAAGTATCAAACAGTTAGTGGCTTAACAAAAACAAAGAGAAATGCTTAATCTAAACCACCTTTCACTTAATCATTGTCAATCTTCCAATCCCCGGCAACGGTGCCAAAACTTGATACGTAAAAATTTGATTTTACGTACAACCGGCAAGTATACCGGGTCGTATCAAGTAATAAAACTCACTAAGAGTGAGGTCGATCCCACGGAGATTGGTAGATTAAGCAACTTTAGTTAAATGATAGATTTAGTCAAGCAAACATAGTTTTAATTTCATGAGCATTTTGATTTTTGAACATAATTGCAAGAATTTAAATGGCAAGAATGTAAAGAACTAGAATTAAGAAATAAAGTGCAAGTAAATGACGGAAACTTAAAGTGCAAGAAATTAAAGCTTGCAGAAATTTAGAGAACACAAAAGTAAATGGCAAGAAGTAGAAACAGAATGTAAATGACAAGAATATAAATGAAGAGTAGAGGATTGGGAATGGGTAATCAAATAACTAGAGCAAGAGAAATGAGAATTAATGATAGAGAGGATCATTAGGGTTAGAGATGTTAGTTTTCATGAATTGATGTTAGTCAAATCTTCCTCAATCATGGGTATAGATCCATGGCAAATGGGTGATTGAATCCCAATCTCTTGGTGATTCAATCTCTCTTAACATAGCCAATTGCCACTCTCGTGATCTAATTGTTCATGAGAAGAGATGAAGATCAATTTAATCCAGCCACACAATTTCCAAATCTAACCAAGGAGAGTTACATCTCACATACTAACCAAGGTTATTGATTGCGAAATCATGAGAGGATGAACTCTAAACTGAATTATGTGGCTCATTCATCAAATTCACCACATAATTCATATAGATTAACCCCTCTCTCGATGGTGGTTGAATCTTGAAGAACAAGAGTTCCCTCTTTAGATCAACCACTAAATTGAGAAGAGAAGATGGGTTCACCAATTCATTCCAACAACAGAGCTCTCCCCCTAATGAAAGTGGGGTTTAGTGATCATAGCTCCAATCTCAACAACAATGCCATTAACCAAAATTAAACTAAGTGGAAAGGAAGAAGAAGAAGAATGAAGTGCTTAAACTTGAAGATGAAGAAGAAAATTCCAAAGAAAACCAAAATAGCTTCCGGGGAGTACCCGGAAGTTCTAAATAAGCTAAGTAAAAGTGCTAAAATTCTAATGTTAAAGTTCAAAGTCCAAAAGTCCCCTACAAGTACATCAATCTCTTCTATTTATACTATCCAAAACTCCTCAGAGATCTTCAATTGGGTTAGCAATGGGCTTCCTCATTGTTGAATTCTTGGCTCAATTGGAAGTGTTGCTAGACTTGGAATGGAAGAGTTCATTCATCATGTTTCTGGCCCATTGGCTTGGCGTTTTGGCACTAACTCAGGCCAAATGCACGTTGGCAACGTGCAAGACATTTTCCTGGTAGTGAAGTATGAGACTTGGGCGTTGCTAGCCCAAGTTGTTGCAACAACTTGCTTTTCCTCTTCTTGGCTCTACTTTCATGCTAAATGTAGCCCAGAATTTGAGTGTCAACCTTCGCTCAATATGGACTATTATACATCATTGGAAAGCTCTTGATGTCTATTTTCAATGCCACTGCAATCACCTCAATTGGACTTTCCTATCTCATGTTATGTTCCTCAAAGAAGGTAAGGTCAAGCTGCCAAGTTGTTGCCAAAAACGCACCTAACCCCAAGTTGGCAACGTGCCGTGCCTACCTCCCAAGCAGGGTGGGGCTGGCGTTGTTGCAAAAAGCCCCTTCTAGCACGTTGGCAACGTGCTCGGCCCCTCCAGGCTATCTCTAGCCTTCTTGAATTTCACTTCATTTCTTGTTTTTAGGGCCTAAAGATGACTCTGGTTTGGCTTCAATTTTGTGCTCCACCATAGACTATTATATATGGTTGGAAAGCTCTGAATGTAGCTTTCCAAGCCTGCATCATTGATCTCTGGCTGGAATCTTCTTGGAAGGTAATGGGCTGTTGGAGTTGTGTGGATGCTTGTGGCGTGTAGCACTTTCAAGCTTGGCGTTGGCAACGCCAATGCTGAGGGCGTGGAGCTTTAGCTAACTTGTTCCACGTTGCATTGAAGCTTGATGGCGTTGGCAACGTGTGCAGCTCTTTGGCGTTGGCAACGTGGTGCAGCTCTTTGGCGTTGGCAATTGGTTGGCACCAGACTTGGCGTTGGCAACTTGATTGGCACCAAGACTTGGTTGGCAACGTTGCGTTGGCAACTTGGCTGGCAGCACATTGGCGTTGGCAACTTGGCTGCACTCTGGCGTTGGCAACTTGGCTGGCAGCAGTCCTGGCGTTGGCAACTGGCTGGCAAGCTTCCTGGCGTTGGCAACTGGTTGGCAAGGCTTCCATCACTCCTACGTTGTCATCAAACGCCCCTCATCTCTAGTTGGCAACGTGCTCGAGACTCAAACTAGCTCCCCAGATTGCTTGGCGTGCCTTGATAACGCCTATGTCTCGTTGGCAACGCCCTCGATCTCCTCTTCAAGGCCATTCTTGTGCTTCGTGCTTGTGTGTTGGCGTTGGCAACGCCTCAGCTCCTCTTCAAGCCATCTTGTTGCTTGGCGTTGCCTGAATACGCCTATGGTTCTTGGCGTTGGCAACGCCCGAGCTCCTCTTGGGCCAAGCTCACTCATGTGCGTTGCCTTGAGACACGCCAATGAAGTAGCACGTTGGCAACGTGCTCGAGCTTCTTGGCTGGGCAAATTCTTCTAGCTTAGCGTTGCTTGAACAACGCCTCTTCAGTCCCACGTTGGCAACGCCCTCAAGCTCTCCTTGGCTCAGCTCTTTGCTGCCTGGGCGTTGCTTCAACACGCACCATTTCTCCAAGTTGGCAACGCCAACTTATGCTCTTCCAGGCTGTCTGGCGTTGCCTCCAACAACGCAGCCTTTCTCCAAGTTGGCAACGCCAACTTCTCTTCTTGCCCAGCTTGCATCATTCTTGCTTCCATGCTTTCTTGTTTCATCACCTATCATCAACAAAGGAAATAGCTTCAAAGTCTTACCAATTCATGCAATAAATTTCATGAGATTCATTCATACTCATTCATGTATGTATTCCTTAAATCATTTGCATGAATTTGGCTAGAATCAACATGTTCCTTGTATTCTCATGCATGAAGACAAAACTCATAAAAGACTTGTTTATTTAGAGAAAATGAGTGAAATTAAGCTAAAACCAACTAAACTAACTAGCTAATATAGTAAATATGCACTTGCATCACAACACCAAACTTAAAGTGTTGCTTGTCCTCAAGCAAATATAAAGGACTTTGTCACAAGAATCTAAGATGTAAGACTTGAATGTTCTTCCAGAGAGTAATTTTTCATTGAGCATGTCATCCTCACTTGTGTGGTCATTAATTTATTGTAATTGAACACAACTATTCAACTTTTTCAATTAAAATGCTTGCTTCAATACTAAATTGGTTAACTTCACTAGACTTCTTTTATACCTTAGCACATGACCCTTGAACCATTCTTTCCTTGATGCTTTCTTCTTTTTTTTTTTATATTCCCCTTTTTTTTTCATTTCAAATGAGCTCGAAATCTTGTCTTAAGGCGGCTCTTTAGCATAAGCTTTCAATCAACAATCCCAAACCAGTTGGTTCAAGTTGTTAAGTGTTGAGACACTCTTAAAGATTTACTAACTCAAGCCTCTCTCCTTAATACATTCAATCACAGGCATATAACATTGAAATTTTGTTTGGATAGTGGTGTCCAGCACCTCTTTGGGTTGCTAAATGTTCTGTTATAGAGCTACTCTTGATTGTGGGTTTTCAATCGATAATCCCGAGTTAGTTAACTCAAGTTACGGGTGATGAAGCACCCCTCGGATTTACTAGCCCAAGTATGTCTCTTAACATCAATCACCACAGACACATATCCAAATTTTGTCATTGATGCCTAGCCTTTCATTCTTTGTACTCTATTTTCTTTATTGTCAAGGTTATTTGTGCTTTTACTGATAAAGTCTTTGTGATCCTTAACCGAACTAGTCTTGTATAAGCAAGCATTCTTTTGAATTCTTGAACATTGATTCTTTCACAATAATATATATACTAGCACTTTCTATGGGACAACATGATCTTTTTAAGCTAGAATTCTCTCTGTTCTTGCTCAAACTACATCTTTTATTCCATGACAAGTAAAAGTATTAAGACAAGCAACCATTCCAAACCTGTGAGTGGTGATGCATGGAATGGGCAACATAAAAGAAAATGCTTCAAAAAGAAAAATACATCTAGAAGGTATACCATATTTCAGACATACATCTTCTTTATTTAATAAAGCATAAAGAAAAACAAGGAACTTCACCACCTTTAGTCTTCATGTCCCTTTTCCTTGCTTGATTCTCCTTGCTTTCCTTTCCCTTTGGATCTTTTTCTTTTTCTTCTACTCTCCTTGTTGTTTGTTGTTGAATCTCCTTTTGATCTTCTTTCTTTTTCTTCTTAGTTCTCCTTGTTGTTTGTTGTTATCCCCCTCTTTCTTTGCCATTCCTGAGCTTATCATTGTCTCCTTAGCCTCTGTTGATTAAATCTCACCCTTGCAGTTCCTGCTCTTCAAATATCTTGCGAGCTTCATTAAAGGTTTTATTTGTGGGTTGAGTAATGGGGGTGGAACAGAGGTAACTGAGCTTTTCTTGGGTGCATATATCATAGTCAAGTCTGTCCTTGTGCCTGGCTTCCCTGAACATTCTGTTTCATTGAAATCTCTGTGAGTGTTCATGTCTAGCATCCAACTATGGAGAAGTTCTCTTTGCTGAGCTTGCTCTTCCTTAGTTGAGCTTGTTCTTGTATACTTTCTCCATGGCTTTTTCATGTTCCATAGTTGAATTGTTGATGGCTTCCTGCATCTTGGCATATTGTTCTTGTTGTAGTTCCATCATGTGTGTTTGGTATTCATTTTGTTGGTTCATCCATTGAACTTGAACCCTCTTTGTTGGTCCATCAATGCCAAAGGTCCCTTTGTTGTTGGCTTGTTCCTCTTGGCTTCTTTGGATTTGTGAATATTGCCCAGAAATCCTTCCAAGGCGGCTTGGAGTTGGTTCATGTTAAGGTGTGGGTTCTCCATTTCTTGAGGCTCCTCCTCTTGTCTTACTTCTTTCCTTTTCTTCTTCTTGCTAAAGGTTGCCTTTCCAATTGGGTTGTGGTGATGAATCCAACCTTTCTTGGTAAGAGGTTTCCAACAGAGACCACATCAGTTTCTCCAAATTCTTCCAGAGGCACTCCAGCTTCTTCACATAGGCGCAGAATAGTACTAGGATATCCTAGCCAGCTGTCCTGTTTGACTTTTGAGCTATTCAATGATGTTCTTGGCTATAATATCTCCAACATTGATTTCCCCTCCTTTCATTATACAATGGATCATTATTGCTCTATTCACCGTTACCTCAGATTATTTGAAGTGACTCAATGATCTCCTCACTATGTCATGCCATCCTTTTGCTTGAGGTATGAGATCACCTCTCCGAAGTTTGAGTGGTTGCCATGTGAATCCAAACCCAATCCGTGCCTACTCTGCATAAGTCACTACCACATCCAATATCTTGGGTCATTTTCAACCCTTTCTTCATAGCTAGTCGTTTGAACTGTTTTGCCTTGACTTTAGCACCCTGTTGATGGTGTCCGGGCTAAAATCAACATCACACCTCTTACATAACTCATGTATGGTTCTTCATCATCATATTCTCTTATCACATTAGTGAGAATCATGGATGAGAAGCATGCTCACTTCTTGAGGTTGGTCACAGAGAAGCTCCCATCCCCTTTTTCTGATTATTTTTTGTATTTCAGGATATTCATCTTTTTTAGCTTGAATGGTAGCTCTGGAACAACATCTTTGCTTGACATCCAGCTGAAGATACGCTCGTTGTGTTTGGATTTGAATCTTCTTTGATCAAATTCATCTTCTCTCCTATCCCTTGATGATGAGGCCATTGAGATTCACTTGCAAGGTTGAATCTCCCACACCAAACTTAGATGAATGCTTGTCCTCAAGCACAAGGAAAATGATTGTGAATGGGAGGTATAGATGACACGTGACTTAGAATAGAAAATGATGGTGAGGGGTTGAGTGTTTCGGTTATGTGAGAGATGTATGCTCAGAGTTTTGTTGGGTAAGGTGAGGTTAGGCTAGAATTTGTGAAACAAGGAATAGGTTGGAGGTTGAGTGTGAGTTCGGGTATGAAATGGGTTATGGGGTAGAAGATGAGTGATGAAGATGAGGTTGATGAATGTGGTTGAAGTATTTAAAGTGAAAAGTTGGGTGGGGAGGCATTTAAGGTTCGGTCATGGCATGCTTCCTTGTGCCCAATGCATGTTGATTTTTTTCCCATGCATAAAGTTCAAACTCATGTGACTTCCTTCCTTGTGTATCCGTGACCTGATCCTCTTCCTCTCAAGATTCCCCATCACTTCTTTCTTTCTTTCCTGCAACAAAATTCCAAAAGCTTAGATTCTTAAAGTGACATTATAGCTAAAACTTATGATGATTTCCTATGCAAAATTGACTAACATTAGATTCCCTAATCTATTTTTTTAGCATTAGTAATGTAAGTAAAGACACCAAACTTAGTTTGTGACTAAATGTTCTATGGAATTAATTCCAAAGATAGCCACTCAGACTTAGTATTTTACCTACATTATATGCTATTTCACGTTTTTTTTTTTTTTTTTTTTTTTATATAACTAAATAGATGATTTACTTTCATAGTCTAGCATTTTCGTGTATTATGGACACCAAACTTAGTTTGTGGCTAAGTGTTGTAGAACACACTTTTGCCATTACTTCAAGATTGGCCACACCAAACTTAGTGCTTGCATACACCATGTACTAGTCTACTTAATCATTATTGGTTACTAAAATGAAAATAAAAGACTCCCTGTGCATGGGTTGCCTCCCATGAAGCGCTTGTTTATTGTCCTTAGCTTGACATTGCAGCTTCTTTGCTCATGTTAAGAGTTGACACTCTCTTCCTTGCTCCAGGGCCACCAAAATAGTGCTTCACCCTATGTCCATTAGCTGTGAAGGTTTGTTTGAGGCTTCATCAAGTAATTCAACATAGCCATGAGGTGATACTTTGTGATGGTGTATGGACCAGTCCATCTAGACCTCAGCTTCCCAGGGAAAATCTTCAATCTTGAGTTGAATAACAACACCTTTTGGCCCGGTTCGAATGTTCTTTGAGAGATCCTCTTATCATGCCATCTCTTTGCTCTCTCTTTGTATATTTTGGCATTTTCATATGCCTCCAATCTGAACTCCTCAAGTTCATTGAGTTGTAGCAACCTCTTCTCTCCTGCTGCTTGAGCATCTAAATTCAGAAGTTTGGTGGCCCAAAAGGCCTTATGTTCAAGCTCCACAGGGAGGTGGCATGCCTTTCCATACACCAGCTGAAATGGAGATTTTCCTATGGGTGTCTTGAAGGCTGTCCTATATGCCCAAAGTGCATCATCCAGCTTCCTAACCCAATCCTTTCTTGTTGTTCCCACAGTTTTCTCCAAAATCCTTTTTAGCTCTCTGTTGGCAAGTTCAGCTTGCCATTGGTTTGTGGGTGATATGGTGTGGCCACTTTGTGAGTAACACCATATTTGTGGAGTAAGAATTTAGTTGCTTGTTGCAGAAGTGGCTTCCCCCATCACTTATAAGTCCTTTGGGCACTCCAAATCTAGTGAAGATGTTCTTCTTGAGGAATTGCAAGACCACGTTGGTATCACATGTGGTGGTGGCTATTGCTTCTACCCATTTGGAGACATACTCTACTGCTACCAAGATGTATTTGAAGTGTAAGATGGAGGAAAAGGTCCCATGAAATCTATTCCCCAAATCAAAGAGTTCCACTTCTAAAATGAACTTCTGAGGCATCTCATTTTTCTTTGACAAACCCCCTGTCTTTGACATTCATTGCAATGGCTCACAAACTCTCTAGCATCCTTGAAGATTGAGGGCCAGTAGAAACCACTTTGAAGGACTTTTGCAGCCGTTCTTTCAGCCCAAAATGCCACCATAACTAGAGTTGTGACAATGCCATAATATGTTCTTCATCTCACCTCTGCACACATCTTCTTATCATTCCATCTGGGCATCTTTTGAACAAGAATGGTTCATCCCAGAAGAAGAACTAGCCTCATGCAACAGCTTCTTGACTTGTTGTTTTGTGTACTCTTGTGGAATGATTCTTCCCGCCTTGTAATTGGCCATGTCTGCAAACCAAGGGACATGTTGAATTTGCAAGAGGTGCTCATCTGGAAATTCTTCATTTATTGATGGAAGTTGTCTTGGCATGTATCTTGTGGTAGCCTTGATAAGTGGTCAGCAACTTGATTTTCATTGCCCTTTCTATCTTTTATCTCAATGTCAAACTCTTGTAAGAGTAGTACCCATCTGATTAGCCTTGGTTTGGCATCCTGTTTTGACATAAGATACTTAATAGCAGCATGGTCAGTATACACTAAAACTTTAGATCCAATCAAATATTGTCTAAACTTATCAAAAGCATATACCACAGCTAGTACTCTTTCTCTGTTGTGGTGTAGTTTCTTTGAGCTTCATTCAATACCTTACTTGCATAGTAGATAACATGAAGCTTCTTTCCTTCCTCTGCCCCAACACAGCACCGATTGCAAGGTTACTTGCATCACACATGAGTTCAAAAGGTAGTCCCCAACTTGGGGGTGTGATGATTGGTGCTGTGGTGAGCTTAGCCTTTAGAGTTTCAAAAGCATGTTTGCATTCATCATCAAAGATAAAAGGATTGTCTACCACCACAAATTGCTTAGTGGCTTTGCTATTTTGGAAAAATCTTTGATGAATCTCCTATAGAATCAGCATGCCCAAGAAACTTCTAACGGCTTTCACATAGTTGGCAAAGGAAGTTTTTCTATAATTTCTACTTTTGCCTTGTCAACTTCTATACCTTTCTTGAAATTTTTGACCAAGAACAATGCCTTCGGGTACCATGAAATGGCATTTCTCCCAATTTAAAACTAATTTGTTTCTTGGCACCTTTTCAAGACTAGGTAAGATGGTGCAAGCAAGTATTGAAGAATCACCAAAAACAGAGAAATCATCCATAAAGACTTCAATAAATTTTTCTACCATGTCTGAGAAGATTGATAGCATGCACCTTTGAAAGGTAGCTGGGGCATTGCAAAGTCCAAATGGCATTCTCCTGTATGCAAAACTCCAAAGGGACAAGTAAAGGAGGTCTTCTCTTGATCCATGGGGTCAACCACTATCTGATTATACCAGAATATCCATCAAGAAAACAATATAGGCATGGCCAGCCAACCTTTCAAGCATCTGGTCAATGAAGGGGAGAGGAAAGTGTCTTTTCGTGTGCATCATTCAGCCTCTATAGTCTATGCACATCTCCACCCTGTCACTGTTCGTGTTGGGATAAGCTCATTCTTTCATTAACAATGACAGTCATCCCCCTTTCTTGGTACTACTTGCACTGGACTACCCAGGGCTGTCAGATATGGGGTAGATGATCCCAGCCTTTCACAACTTCAGACTTCCTTTTGAACAACCTCCTTCATTGTGGGATTCAATCTTCTTTGGGGTTGTACCACTGGTTTGGAATCCTCCTCTAAAGTATCTTGTGCATGCATACAGCAGGGCTTATGCCTTTCAAGTCATCAATGGTCCATCCCAACGCCTCTTTGTGAGCTTTCAAAACCACAAGGAGCTTTTCTTCTTCCTCTGCATTCAATGTGGAATTGATGATCACTGGGAAGCTGTCCTTCTCACCAAGAATGCATATTTAAGATGAGGGGGTAGTGGTTTCAACTCTTGTTGTGGTGCCTCTTCTTTCGTAGCTTCACTTGGTTCCTTTGATGCTTCCAATTTGTTCTCTTCTTGTCCTTGATGTTATGGACTTCCTCTTGTTTCATTTGATGTTTGTGTCAAGCACTTCTTCAACCAAAGAGTCTACTACATCAATCCTCATGCAATTTCTTTCTCAACAGGGTGTTGCATTGCTTTGAAGACATTTATGGTCATTTGCTCATCATGCACTCTGAAAATCATCTCTCCCTTTTCCACATCAATGATTGTTCTAGCTGTAGCCAAGAAAGGGTCTACCAAGAATGACTGAATTGTTTCCCTCTTCATCCATGTCTAGGACCACAAAATCAGCTGGAATATGAAGTTTCCCACCTTCACCAAGAGGTTCTCAACTACTCCATTTGGTATTTTGATGGATCTGTCAGCAGTTGGAGTGACATCCTTGTGGGTTTAAGCTCTTCAATCATCATTTTCTTCATCATGGTGAGGGGCATTAGGTTAATGCTTGCTCCCAGGTCACAAAGTGATTTGTCAACGGCCATGCTCCCAATCGTGCAGGGTATGAGGAAGCTGCCAGGGTCTTTGAGTTTTGGAGGTAGCCCTTTTGAATGATGGCACTACACTCTTGATTGAGAATCACCGTTTCTTTTTCTTGCCAACTTCTCTTCTTGGTGATCAATTCCTTAAGAAACTTTGCATATAATGGCATCTGTTCCAGAGCTTCTGCCAATGGGATGTTGATTTCAAGTTTCTTGAAGATTTCTAAGAACCTTGGGAATTGTTGGTCTTTGCTCCTTTGTGTATCCTAGTTGGGTAGGAAGCTTGGGTACATAAGCTTTACTCCTTCATTTTTGTTTTCTTTTTGTGGATTCACACTCTCCTTGCATCACGGTTGCTCCTTGACTTGGTGGATTGCCTTGTGGCTTGACAACTCTTTGCCTTTGTTAGATGTTGAAGCCTTTTCTTTATCTTGCCTCTCCACTGTTCTTGCTCTTTGGGTTTTTTGCTTCTTTATTGAACTTTCACCAACTACCTTGCCACTCCTTAACTGCAGAGCCTTACATTCTTCTCTTGGGTTGGGTATTGTGTCACTTGGAGAAATTGGTTGGTCGCTCGGTTGTTTGGCTAATGTCCACTGTCTCTCAATGTTCTCATGAGACCTCATGTTCTTGTGTCCCTTAGCTAAGGCTTGAGTGGTTTGAGCAAGTGCTTGCAAGGTTGCTTCAAGACTTGAGATTCTAGTTTCATGATGGTTAATTGGGGGTATGATGGGGGTTGATTGTTGTTGGAAGTTGTTGGGTGGATTAGTGTGGTAATTTTGTGAGTTGGATGATGGTGCAGAGAAGTTATTTTGGTGATTTGTGATTATGATGGGGTGGTTGATATGTGTTTTGTGTTTTCTATATTGGTTAGTGTTGTTGGCATGGTGATTTGGTTGTTGTGTACGTTTTGATTGTGGTTGCTATTCTTTGCCAATGTTTTCACCCCACTTAGATTGGGATGATTTTTTCCAAGATGGGTTGTATGTATCACCATGAAATTCATCCTGAGAATTTGAAGTGTTCTGCATGTATTGAACTTGTTCTTGTGGTTGTTCAACATGGTCCTTCACCTTGGTTCCATTCAAGAATGGTTGATTTGTGTGTTCACTGCTGCAAGTTGCAAACCATCCATTCTCTTTGTTATCATCTCCATTTGTTGTTGGATTTGTTGGTGCATTAACTTGTTTTGTGCCAAGATAGCATCAACACCTTCAAGCTCCATTACACCTTTCTTTGGGGTGGATTGTGCTGCCTCTCTGATGAGTAATAGTATTGATTGTTTGCCACAATCTCAATGAGGTCTTGGGCCTCCTCGGCAGTTTTCATCATGTTGAGTGATCCTCCTGATGAGTAATCTAGTCCTTCCTTGCTTCGAAGCTTAAGCCTTCATAGAATTTTGGAGCTTAACCCAATCACTAAACATGTTAGGGGGACATCTTCTCATTAGTGCTTTATACCTTTCCCAGGCTTCATACAATGACTCCCCTTCCATTTGCCTAAAAGTTTGGACCTCTGTCTTCAACTTGATGATCTTTTGAGGTGGGTAGAACTTTGCTAGAAATTGCCCATCACTCATTCCAATCATTGAGGCTTTCCTTGGGGAATGATCTAGCATTGAGTGGCTTTATCCCTCAAAGAGAACGGAAATAGCAACAACTTGTAACATCTGGATGCACTCCATTTGTCTTCACTGTGTTGCATATCCTCAGAAAAACAGAGAGATGTTGATTTTGGGTCTTCAAGAGGTCCCCCTCCATAAGAGCAATTGTTCTGTACCAAAGTGATGAGCTGAGGTTTTAACTCAAAGTTATGGCTGAACATTTGGTGTAGCAATACTGCTCCCAAATGTCTTGGATCAGGGATAGTATGAGATAACACCCTTCTAGCTTGTCCACCATTATTGTTGGCCCCTCCGGAGGATTTTGCATCTCATCTCCATGTTTGATTTCTTCTTTCCTCTGACTTCTTCACCACTATGCTTTCTCTTTCTGCTTCTTATCCTTGGGGGTTTCTCGTCTCAATATTATGTCTATTAGCTCTGACTACCACAAACCAAATCAAAGTGATATTTAGACTAGAGTGAATTGGGGTTAGTAAACAAAGTATCAAACAGTTAGTGGGCTTAACAAAACACAAAAGAGAATGCTTAATCTAAACCACCTTTCACTTAATCATTGTCAATCTTTCCAATCCCCGGCAACGGTGCCAAAAAAACTTGATACGTAAAAATTTGATTTTACGTACAACCGGCATATCCGGTCGATATAATAATAAAATATCTCACAAAGGAGTTTTTAGTTTGTTTTAGTCAAATTGCAAGAGTATAGAGGGAATTGGGCAATGGGTATTCAAGCACTAAGAGCAAAAGAAATGAGAATTAATGATAGAGAGAATCATTAGGGATCAGAGATGCAAGTTTTCATGAATTGATGTTAGTCAAATCCTTCTCAATCATGGGTATAGATCCATGGCAAGTGGGTGATTGAATCCCAATCTCTTGGTGATTCAATCTCTCTCAACATAACCAATTGCCACTCTCGTGATCTAATTGTTCATGAGAAGAGATGAAGCTCAAATCTAATCCAGCCACACAATTCCCATAATCTCAACCAAGGAGAGTTACATCTCACATACTAACCAAGGTGTATTGATTAAAGAAATCATGAAAGGATGAACTCTAAACTGAATTATGTGGCTCATTCCTCAAATTCACCACATAATTCATATAGATTAACCCCTCTCTCGATGGTGGTTGAATCTTTGAAGAACAAGAGTTCCCTCTTTAGATCAACCACTAGAATTGAGGAGGAAAAGATGAGTTCACCAATGCATTCCAACAAGCAGAGCTTTTCCCCTAATGAAAGTGGGGTTTAGTGAGTCATAGCTCCAATTTCAACAACAATTGTCCATAAACCAAAATTAACTAATGCAAAGAAAGATGAAGAAGAATAAGGAAATGCTTAAAGCTTAAGAAATGAAGAAGAGAAGTTCCAAGAAGAACCACAAATGCTCTTCGGGTATCCTCCGGAAGTGCTAAAGAGTTCTCAAAATAAAGTGCTAAGAGTCTAAAAAGTCTAAGTGTCCAAAAGTCCCCCAAAAGTACAAACTCAATCTCTATTTATACTAGTCCCAAAACTCTTTCAAAGATCTTGAATTGGGTTAGCAATGGGCTCCCTCTTTGTTGAATTCTTGGCTCAATTAGAAGAAGTGTTGCTAGACTTAGAAAGGAAGAGTTCATTCATCATGCTTCTGGCCCAATGGCCTGGCGTTTTTGTCAATAACGCTGGCCTTAATGCACGTTGGCAACGTGCATCACAATTTCCTGGGAATGAACTTTCAGACTTGGGCGTTGCTAGCCCAAGTTGTTGCTAACAACTTGCTTTTCCTCTTCTTGGCTCTACTTTCATGCTAAATGTAGCCCAAATTTTAGTGTCAACCTTCTGCTTCAATATGGACTATTATACATCATTGGAAAGCTCTTGATGTCTATTTTTCAATGCCACCGGAATCACCTCAATTGGACTTTCCTAGCTCAAGTTATGCTTCCTCAAAGAAGGTAAGGTCAAGCTGCCAAGTTGTTGCCAAAAACGCACCTATCCTCCCAAGTTGGCAACGTGCCCGATGCTTCTTCAGGCTCTAACATTGCTTCCCACGTTGCCATTGAACACGCCTATAGAATTGGCGTTGGCAACGTGGTTAGCAGCTCTTCCTGGCGTTGGCAACGTGGTTGGCAGCTCTTTCTGGCGTTGGCAACGTGGTTGGCAAGGCTTCCTTCACTCCTACGTTGTCATCAAATCACGCCCCTCATCT